>NW_024609836.1:29591766-29838944 GCF_016920785.2 Ixodes scapularis
TCTAGAGCCATCAGTGAGCAGCGAGAACTCACCCGCTCGCGACCACGTGACCACGGACGCGATGGGGTTCCGGTGAAGCTCTCTCTCTAGAGCCATCAGTAAGCAGCGAGAACTCACCCGCTCGCGACCACGTGACCACGGACGCGATGGGGTTCCGGTGAAGCTCTCTCTCTAGAGCCATCAGTGAGCAGCGAGAACTCACCCGCTCGCGACCACGTGACCACGGACGCGCGGGGTTCCGGTGAAGCTCTCTCTCTAGAGCCATCAGTGAGCAGCGAGAACCAAGGAGGTTAGAAGTACTAGGAGGGGGCACGTTGCAATATTGGTGAAGCCTAGTCATAAAACGTTTAAACGATTTTGTGCCCGGCGTGACCGCGGATCTCTCTTGCGATTGGTGCGCGTGACATGTCACGTGTGAGATGGATGGTTGATTTTAGAAGACCTTGCAGGCTTGCGCGCGCTTTGTCCGGTAGGTTTTATCAGATCGGAGTCTAGACTGTGGTGTATTCTAGTACCCCATAGCAAGACGAAGGCTAGCCACGGTCACGTGATGTGGTCACGTTGGCATGGTAAGTGAGGAGAGTAAGGATGAAAATGAGAAAGAGGCGAGGCGTCAAGGGAGCATGGCTTGTGGAGGCTACGCGGCCGACGTCATGCCCTCTCCTACCCTTCTATTCTCCATGGCGAGAACTCACCCGCTCGCGACCACGTGACCACGGACGCGCGGGGTTCCGGTGAAGCTCTCTCTCCAGAGCCATCAGTGAGCAGCGAGAACTCACCCGCTCGCGACCACGTGACCACGTGCTTGCGCAGCGCGATCAACATGGCGAAAGGAGGAAGGTGTCATCCGGGTCCGGCCATACCCGTCCGGCTCTGTCCCCCTTCCCCTCCGTCTTCTGGAGGCTTGTTGCGGTAGCAGATAGAGCTGACGGTTTTGTTGACCTGATAGATGGCGCCACTAAAACTCCGTACAATAAAAGTTTTGCCGATGATACCTGGTTTGTAAGTATTCATATTTATATTTCAGCGGCAAGATTTATAAAAAAAATTTCTTTTATCGAGCAAGTATTTGCACAACTTGCTATTTTTTTACAAGTCCCCCACTGGCGTCACGCCGCGTGGTTCTCATGGCCGCCGCTCGCGGCTGCAAGACGGGGAATATTCTATTTTTTGCCTCGCGATTACGCGGCGGAATCGCAACATTTCGAAGGAAGTAGCTGTGTTTTCTGTCCTTTGTGACAAGATAAACAATGTCAAGAGTAGAAGATGCAAATTCTTTCGACGTTAAAATCGTTGCACTGCCCCTTTAAGCTGATGCTACTCTTCGTAGTACAAAACGCCGACATCCATCGAGGCAGATAAAAAATGCGCGGTAATAGAGTGATTTAAAATGACGGCGGCGCACCGGCCAAAGGCTCTGGGCGTTCAGTGGTTGGAATAAAGAGCAGAAAGAAGTAGACCACCACAAAATGGCCCGAACTAGGTGCGGTCACGCACGTTGGAGACCCCCGGTTAGTAAATGGGACACTGCAGAGGCTGAATTGCCAATCTTCAGCGAAGACACCGCGTGCCATTTGAAAGCAAAGTAACCTTTCGCTGATTATACACCCGTACAACGAATTCAACTTTGACATCCGCGTGTTCCCAGATTATTACGTAAAGCGCGGCGCTACTTGCGCGCAGATTCAGCACTAATTAAAGCCTCTTTTCACAGCCGCGCGTCCAAAAATAAAAATGCAGCGGCCCTAATCGAAACAGCTTCGTGGGTCTCCGGCGGAAACGCCGTCCTTACGAAGCCCCGTGTTTGTTTAACGACGACGGCACGTACCCTAGCGATCGATGCTTTCGAACGGGGTCCATTGATCAGTATGTTTGACTAGTCTTCTATGACCTACGGCGGATGTGCTCCCTAACGGTGTTATCTTACGCCGCACGATCGGAGGACGAAGTTGTAAGAAGGGCTCCGCTAAAGCTATACTATTTACCCGTTGTGGTGTTTGGTAAAGGCGGCGCGTTTTGTTAAATAAGCAAGGTCTTAGACATACCGTATATTACGGTCTAATAGCCGCATCTTCGTATAAGTCGCTCTTATATATTTTTATGGTTTGGTTCAACCGCGTCCTAAAATGTGGTCCATTGATTTCCGCCCGATGACGTCATAGAAGCGTCACGCTGCCGCCCGTCGCGCCCCTGGCGGCGTCCCAACACCGGTGGTGGATGTGGCAGACGCCTGTTCTGCTGCGGGACGCTCTCCAGATTGACAGTCCGCGGAAGCTTCGGCAGCTAAGAGTTGGGACGCCGCGACGACAGCGACACTCGCGTTCGCTCGTGCTTCGTGCTTTTTGCTGAGACTTGTAGCGTTAACCGCCAGAATCGCGACATACGACAGCGTGACACTCCGACTTTTGTGATGTCATTTGTTGACACTTCGGGACCAATTTTGACGTTTGGACGGAATGGGACGCTAAACACACCGCTGGGAGGCGCCGTTTACATAAGTCAAACTTTGGTATACAGTGACCGCGTTGAAAATCCCGCATATGTGGATTACGATCGCTGTATATATATATATATATGTGTGTGTGTGTGTGTGTGTCTTTATGTATATGGGTACTCCTCTTTTTTTCTTTCCTTTTTTTTTTGAAAATGGTACATGCAAAGTATTTGTAGGAGTACGTGTGACCCCGACTACATAAAGACGTGCTACCATTCCAGGCTCATGCTGATTCAGCTTCGTAAGTCACGAAGACTCGCGTAACATGCGACCTTGCTTGGCTAGCATCATCCTACTAGCGAAGCTGGATGGATCGCAAGCCCCCCCCCCCCCCCCCCCCCCCCAATTTTATCAAAGTGCATTTTTCACTCACGGAGGTCTGGAGAATATATTACTACTCTCAAGACTGCGTTTAATGGCAAAAGGTGGTGGAGATAAACAACGTGTCGTAGGAAAAGGAAGATAGTGTTGAAAGCTGAAGGAGTGTGTCGGCTCCCTACGTTCACGAACCCCAGACCTCTACATTTACGAATTTGAGCCAGATCCGATTCCGCCCTCTCTGGCTCATGTCATCGTGTTGAAACATTCTTATTTATCATGATGTCCGAAATCGACTGAGTTTTTGTGGCAAGTCACTATCGAAAAACAATGTAAGTGTATGGAAGAAAAAAGCAAAATCATGAAGTTGAACAAAAGGGAAGGAAGATAATGGGGGGAATCTACAAGCTATTCTCGGGCGTTTTTGGGCTAAACAGTGTTGTATAAATAATCCAACAAACACAGTACAACGAAACGTTCCACATAGGTGTCTTCAGGTGGAGCACCTATCAACAGGGAGAACTTATTTTTTTTCTATTTGTTATTATTTGTGAGTAGCAGGTTCAACAAGATGGTTTGTTTTCATAACCTCGCAGCATAGGAATAATAACATTTGTTGGGCTTCATATTTTGTTTTTCCAAAACCGCTCAAAAAATATGGCTGTAATAAAGGCTTCACCGAAAGGCGCCCTTGTGGAAAGATTCGTTCTATTCTGTCCATTGGTTTATTTAGACCAATTTGTTTACGCCCAGATAGTGTTGGGAAACACCCCGTAAAGAAAGATTTTACGCTTTCCCCAGGGTCACGCTCCCTGAGACATCGATGGGCAGTCTACCAAACATCGGCGTTCTCAAAATACAAAAATGCCCACTACGTCCGGGAGTAGCACTCAATAAATGAATCTGCCGGATTCTTTTCTAACATGTCGGAGCAGCAGTCTGAACCCTGTCGAGCTTAAGCGAACCGACGTTGTTGTCACAATTCTATGTGACACTACAAGTGTCACAATTCTGAGTGACCGTGCTTTATTTTTTATGTTCTTTTTTTTTTCTTATTGCGACGATTGACATTTATTTTTATTTAAATATTCTCTGGAAGTCACTCTTTTTATTGGACGCGTATTTTAAAATTTTATTTGGTATGTTTCTTTTGGTTTTCCATCGCGAGGGAGAGAACTGGCATTACAAAGTTTAAAGGGGGACAGTGGTTTCTTGGGAAGGGGAACAGCTAACAGCGTCTCATATGGGTTACATCTGTGAATTGTGAACGACTGTCCCCCAGGCAGCGCAATTCTATACACGCAAAAACAAAAATATCAAAACCTTTTTTCTTTCGTTAGACTCCTGCCTGAAAGTGTATGTCCAACTATAGTGATTGAGACGTGTGCAACCTATCCCGGTGCACCTGACTCCTTATGGCTTAAATAGCTTTTCTTGTTAAACCAAACCATATTAAGCATGCATTCCGAATAAAGTTGTAATCCAGTTCCTTCAAAAGGCGACTTTAACTCCGCCTTCGTTTGAATCACAACCGTACAACCGATGTAGTTCGTAATGGCAAACAAAATTTGCCTTCTCCCTAATTTTTAGAGTAGATTGCAACACGCCCAGCGGCAGAGTACCGCTCGCACTTCCCCTGCAAATAACATTCATAATAATATTCAATACCTGACCGCCTCCGCTAGAGGAAAATAATTTTAGGCCTCTACAAAACTTTTTAATTCTTTGGCCGAAGCGTTGTTTACTGTTCATGTGAGAAAAGCAGACGCATACCTGCAGATTTGTATCTCTCCTGTCCTTCGTATATCAGTTGTTCCGACCCCACCATATTACCGCCGACTGATGTCCAGGGAAGGTCTTTCCAATACTACATATTTTCGGTTAATAAAAATGTATTACGAGCCAAGCTACACATTCAACAAAAAAGTCAATCGTTCCTCGAACTTAGCTCTCTGTTGAATTTCAATTGTTGCGAAAAGTATCCCAGAAACATCAGCTTAAGTAAATCTCCTCACAAAGGCACTATACGAGAAACTTGTGTATTCTATTCAAAAATCGACACACACAAACAAGCCAAACGAATATTTTTTTTATTTAAAAACAATTAATGGCCTTTACCATAATATTGATTTAAATCTAGTTTAAATCACTTGTATATAATTATACATAGTGTTTATCTCTCAGTTATCTTTTTTTAACGTGAAAGATTTATAATCCGATGTTTCGATACGCTTAGCCTAACAATGTTGTGTCTGAAAGTTATCTTCTTTTCAATTGAATTACGCCACAAAGTTACAACTTATCTAAACGCTCTAGATGTTGCATATAAACCGCTCTGCGCATCTTAGTTCAGCCTAATAGAACTTTCGTTGAGTCTATTTTAATCTTGTGCAAAAAAACTTTCAGCATTTCCACTCTGGTGAAGAAGAAAGAGCAGCAGAGCTCTACTATGTGCCGCCGTCACTCATAGATGGCGGTACATTTCCAGAGGGTTGTGTCGACATTTATTTGCCACGGACACGAAACTGGGGATACTAGCCCTTAGCAGCTCCGCTGTAAAACTCCTCATCTTTCCGTACAATACAAAGGTTCCCACACAGCAACACAGTCATGCTCTTCCAGATCATAACGGGCAGTGGTGGGGTTTGAACCCAGGATCATCGGGTTCGGCGAAAGCTCGGGCGGCAGAACCCAGGGATCGTGTGTTCAATCTACACTCCTGCCTGTTTTGATTTGGATATGGCATTGCAGCGGTGTCCGTTCCTGTATCAATACTGCATGATACAAGTTAAAGACCCCAGTCTAGCAAAAGTACTTCCGGGGTTTAATTTATTATCTGCAGCATAAACCAGTGTCACCTCACCTCGGAGTCAGACCAACCTTACGTTGCCTAAACATAAAGGCCGCTTTGTTTTTGCTTTTATTTTGAAATGTTGGGAGTAAGTAGAGCTAAAAAAAAAGGGAAATGCCCGGTGCCGGTGAGGCAAAATTTGAACGGCCAAACTCATGAGACGACGCGCTAAGTTTTCCTCTCGGTGCGACTATCGGGAGATGGCGCCACAAGTAAGTAGCGTCGCTAACTCGGTCGTCTGCGAACGCGCCCAAACTTCACTTGGGCAAGTTTTTTGCTTTCATTTCTGACAGAGAGAGAACTGCGCCTTGAAATGTCACTCGAAGGAACTGTCCTGCGCTGTGCACATTTGTTGCAAGTTTGAGCTTATGTGCAGAAGCCGATTTTTCCGGTCCGTTTTACAGCGGAATCTCCGCTTGTGCTACCCTATAGACGGCAAAGGACGTAAGGCCGAACTTCTGACGTCATTTACAAGATGCCACCGCGAGGCACAGAGTGCACAAGGCTGCTGCTTCAGTGTTCGGCTGGGACTCTTGGTCAATGACTGCAAACACTAATCCCAGTCGAATACGGTCGCAGCACTCGTGCCCAGCCTTCGCAGCGCGCTGGCCTCCAAGAGGTGACGTAACAAAGTCAGCAGTACAGCCTTGATCTTCTAGGAGGTTTCGAAACGGCTTCTCGGTCAACTTTTTACTGCTGCTACTCAGTTTGTTTCTCTCGACGATATTACGCTACAAAAAGGAAGAAGAAAGCTCGACGATGCGGATTGTTTGTACACACAGAGGAGGGCCACTATGTTTCAAACCCTGGAACGAAAGGAAAAAACGATGAAAGACAACAGAGAAAAAACTTTTTGGAGCTCTGCGTTTGTCTTTGATCCCGTCTCACTCCCGCTTCAATGTTTACAGTGTCGGTCTTAAACCAGCCGGCCTGCACTCTTGTTTTAGTTCCACTTTCATTTTGTTATCTTCTCGGTGGAAAAAAAATGTTTGTTTCTTTCACGAGTTTCAATAATAAGTGTTTTGGTCGAAAATATCGAATGGCGGAGACATCGAACATTATTAAATGTTGTTTTTGTTATTTATTCTTTTCAAGGAGGGTCTGGTTCCAACCATCTCATAAAAGGGGTTAACTTGATATATTTTATTTATTTCATTCTGCCCGCTGGGCCCAGTTTGTTTTACTCATAGCGAGAAATGATACCACACCATAGCGTAGGGTGACCGCCTTCCTGATAGCGAAATGCGGGACACGCGGGGCAGGGGGGCGGGGTGGGGGGGGGGGGGGGGGGCAGGAAATTTATTAACACGTAGACCACGAGCCGAGGCTCTGTTAACAGATTTAATATCCTGTGCTGTTTATACACGTGCTAAATGTATTGCAGCAATTTAGCTCAAATAATTTGCACTCCCAGTGATATATATTTTTTTATGCCAAACCTGTTATTAAATATGTCGAAATCGAAAACATAAAAATCAACTGAAGCAGAACTCAATGCATCAAATGGAGTAAAGAAGCAGTAAATTTCTTTCGGGTTATAGTTTCCTGTCAACGCTTAATTTTATCAACGTGGTCGTACAGAAATTTTTAACATTAGGTTATTTTTCGACCGTTGTGAGTGGCAGGCTAGCTTTTGCCTTGTGTAGCTGTCTTCAAGAGAAAAAAAAATCCAGGGCAGCCCTTTTGCATTGACACAGCGATATGAAAATAATTACAATATATTATATTAGAACTTTTGGCGAGCAATTTTTCTTACAATATTTTACCACCAAGGGGAGAGAGACAACAAAGAATGAGCATAGTTGTAAACTCGAGACAGGGGATACGGACAAGGAACAAACACAGAACGACACTTCTTCCTTGTCGTTTTGTGTTTGTCCCTTGTCCGTATCCCCAGTCTTGGGTTTACAAGTATGCTCAATTTACAACAGCTAGCCTGCACCCTCACCATTGCTTCATAAGAATGATCGTCGGTTCTCCTGCAAGAACGACGGTCGCTTCCCGCAATGCCTGGATAGAAAATGGCGTACCATTGCGATTCATACGATTACCAGCGAACTCCACGCTTCCCCGTGCCCCGTTGTTCGGCAGCGCCGTGAGTTGCGGAGTGAATTTTACGACAGTGTGAAATGCGGAACATTTTAAAGATTTGGAAATTTCTCGCGGGACGCGGGACACGAGCCCTCAATGTGGGACAGTCCCGCGAGTCGCGGGACGGGTGGTCACCCTACTGAATAGCGTGAGAACAGAATAGTGCAGACGAAACAAGTTCTCTGTAATAATTTATGGTTTCTAAATTATAACACTTAAACAATTGTTTTTTTTATTAGTATTAGTATTATAAAAAAAAATTAAGCGAAAGAATATCGCGAAGCTACTGTGACAATGATTATTATTCGCTTAACATGTAAGCAGGTGATGGCTCTGTTCAGTGAGTCATTTTACAGAGAGCCTTAAAGCAAGCTGAAGCACTTTCAGGAAACCTGACATGGGAGCGGACTTCAATAGCGTTCTTCTCCCGTAAATTCATTTATCGCACTTGTATTGGGCAGAAGTAAACGTAAAATGCGTTCATTTTGAAAAATACGTGGGCAGAGATCCTCTCTGCCGCTTGTTATCTGTTCAGAGCGTCGTGACGTGACGTGATCAACGGCATTCCTCAGCCAGCTCACTGGCGAGCAAGGCTCATCATACCCCGCCGATGGCCGTACTTTTGCTTTTTTTTTTTTTTTTTCTCAGCTCTCTTGCTTCCCCCTGCCTTTAGCGCTCCGCAACGGGGTAGGTCGAAATTTTAATTGGTGATTCCGACGCTCATTTTTTGTTGGAACGAAAAACCTTAAAAGAACAGTGACATTAAAAAAGTTTTTTTTATATGCGAGTTCGTATGGTGTTAGAAGACTACCCAATCTATGCTTTGCTGCAGAGTCACGTATATTTTTAATAAAGTCAAGAACGCAACTGCTCGAAACCAAAACACGAGCAAGGAGTAACGGCGCGACATGTCGACTAGGGAGGAGGGGAAATATAGTTACCGGAAGTCACGTTGCCGGAAGTCACGTGGCTACACCCAGAGCCGTATATGTAGCGAGTTTGGCCATTCGTTGGGAAGTATAGGAGACAAATGTGGAGGCGCCATTGGCCGAAAGCGGGCTGGGCGTCTTCCAGGGCGTCTTCAGAAATTCGAATGTGACCAACCAGAAGCCGGAAATAATACCCTGGTGGTGGTCGCGAGAAACAAACCTGATAACTGCATTGGAGTAACTCTCGATGGCTGAAAATATGGTACACGTGATGTTTCAATCACGCTCATCCAAAATGATGGTGGAAGAATGCGACTAGCGGAACGATCGACATAGTCCGTACGCCAAACGCCGAGGGCCGGGAATCTGCCGTCAGAGCGGTCACACTCTGTCCGCGCAAAACAGAGTTGAGCGGCGCATTCGTTTCTTACATCTTTCTGCATGATCATGATGAAAACAACACGTGCACTCTATTTTCAACCACGAAGAGTCACTACACTTCACTCTTACGCACTTATTAAAACCATATGCGAACAGAGACCTTCGATGATCGATCGGCTCAGAACTGTTTCTCGCTACCACCGCTAGGGGATTCTTTTCGGCTTCTGGTTGGTCAAGAGAGCATGCCAAGCCCTCCTTCCGAGTCTGCCGCACGCCCTGGCTCTGCCCGCACCTCCCATTGACCAAACTCTCTACATATACGGCTCTGGCTACACCCAACCGCGTTTTTCTTTTTTTTTTTTTTTTTTTTAGTTTCGGCCGGGCACTTTTTTGGGTGGAAAGAGTGCCAATTTCGAGCGGCAAATTGTGCTCTGCGTAGTTTGGCTCTCATAGGTCACGTTTAAATAAAGACAACATGCATAAGCAGCCTGTGAGTAAGTCTTTCTCAGATAGTTTTCTCTAATTCAAGGACATTTTTAGTTTCTTTTCCAGAAACGCGGGGCATGTCAAGTTTTGACTTTTTGAATGACTTATTTGACCTGAACTTTTTGTTTACTAGTTATCGCTCGCAGCCAGTGAGGTGGAGGCATTATCCAATAAGAACACCAAAAAACGAATTCCGAAACGATAAGCCTGAACATATAATAATTCCCTTACGAAATTGTAAGATCAAAACCAGATTCGGTCTTGTCAATCAGGCCAGGCGGCTTAGTCTTTAATCTGCGATCGATCTGGGACACCTGACTTAAAACCGGGTCGGATTAGATGAGGATCCAGTCAACGAGTTGAGTGGTTCCGGTCGTTCCAAAATGACTACCACTGATTTATCACAAGATCTACCGATTTTCTAATAATTCAACTGTTTCAGTGATAAAACTTACAATCTGGTGATCTTTGGTTGAGTAGAGATGAATATTAACAAAACTACTACTCTTACCCTGACATTAAGTCAATCTTAGACTTTAAGTAACTGATAATAAGACTGAAATCAATCAGCCGCTTGATCAACGTATATCAGGATCACGAGGGCAAAATACTGCTCTCCACTGCTAAAGTAAGCTAGAGTAGGGGTAGTGAGCTCAGTAAGTGCTAACGTCTGCCCTACATTGTTTCGACGGCACGAGAGGTCGCCATAAAGCTTGGGCTGTAGTAGCACATGCGTCGAGTTGGCTTTTCTGAAGAGCTTGGCTTGTTTATCCTGTGTATTAATTTAAACAGGTTAAACTGGTTGGGAAGTCCACCAGCATGACCAGTATAACTAGGATGACCAGCATGCCAAACTGGGCATGCTGGGGCGATAACCCAGCTTGAAGCTGGGACCAGACCAGCATGCCAAACTGGTCATGCTGGTGCAATAACCCAGCTTGAAGCTGGGACCAGATCAACCAGCATGACCAGCATGCCAAGCTGGGCATGCTGGGGCAATAACCCAACTTGAAGCTGGGACCAGCTTAAGCTGGTTTTTTCAATAGGGTCGCATTGCAATTACTGCGCTACGTCATCGTCGTCGTCGTCGTTGTCGTCGTAGTCGATTCGGCATTTAGGAAAGTTCAGACACTTGCAACTTCTTAAAATCTTTTACGACTAGAGGACACACTTAAAGCTTTAGACACACTAGCACTTCCGCCAGCTATAGCGTAGCAGTGGAAACTTGGCGGTCCAGCATATTTTCTATTTTCCTCGCGCATCCACCTTTCTTTCTTGTCTCGAAAAACTTTTGTCAACGTTATAAACGACCATTCCCCATAGGCATTACGCACATTTGACATGGAGAATCCCGCGAAACCTTCGCTCTAGTGAAAAGCAGTTCCAGTGTCACCGCATAGATGGCGTGAGCGTGCCAGTGTGTTCTCTCGTCTTGAAAATTTTTAAGAGGTTTCAAGGCACTCGGTCCTAGGGTGTCGCAAGTGTGTGAAGGGGCCTTTACAGTTCGTTCGATTTAAGCGACAGTAAACACAGGGGAAAGATCTGAACGGGAGCCACCTTGCGCTTCCAGACCGCCAAGCCAAACCTGCTCTCCGAAGGCCTTCAGAACGCTCGGACCCTCAGGCTCGAGCCCATGCTACCGCAGCGCCGCCGCGTACATCCGGGATCTTTCCAGGCTCGCCGCTTCACAGCAATGCATGGCGAAAGTCGGCGCCTGATCTCACAGCCACTTCTCTAGTTCACTCTACTACTGCTTGCCAGGAGCTCACAACCCATTCGGCATATCAGAAAATCGTTTCATGCTTCGGAAAATCGGGAAGTTACAGGAAATACCCAAACATGGTAGATTTTTTAGTTGGTTTGAAACATTTTTATTTTGTGTTCTGATTTTTTTCTTCTGGTTCGTTTACCTTACAACTGTTCTAAATGTTATTTCTATCTGTCATCACTTGTTATTCAGAGTTTTACAACTACGAACTTTTACTAACTTTATAGCCATTGGGATTGAACGTACGGGTCAGCCTTGGGTAGTACGGCTTACGTATATATGCACATTCATCGTCTTTGGACTGAGCTTGAGTTAGCACTTAGCGCAAGGAGCTTTCCAAGAGCAGTGTAAATAGTGACCAGATTCAAAATGAAAATGTGAAATTCGTATTTAAACTTTATACCTTTTTGTTTTATCATTGTATGACTTGCACGTCTAAAAAAAATGTCACCTTTTTTTTCCCGAGCTTCAAAAACATGTTTCGCTATCTGCAGGTACGTAAAGTTTTAACGGATTAAACTACCCTAACCCCATCAAACAAATTGCTTATATTGCCCTGACAAAGTTTTCCAGCAGTACTTGGTGACAACAACCAACAAAAATAACCTTTGTCGAAAAAAAAAACTTAAAGGACGTTTTAGCTTGGCGTTTAAGAGAGGAACGCGATAGCGTTATCCGGGCCCTGTTGGCACCGCCTTCACATTCGCTTCTCATGCTCTTTCTGCCAGTTGGTGAGAACTACGACGGACGTGGCCCAGTCAGTAACGTGTCTGCCTCGCAACTGAAGGGTCGTGGGTTCGAGTCCCGCCTAAAACTCTTCAATTACTTTTTTAAGGCAAAGAAATAACTGTACAACGTGAAATAATTTGAGACCTGCGGCAACCCTTAAAGGAGCGGTGCAACGATATTCAATTGGAATGTTTTTCGCTTTACACAAGCATACTGGCACTAGTGGGACTCAAGGATACTCGCACGCTAGGCCACTGGCCAAGAAACTCCTTTGTTGCGGTGTAATTTCAAGAACAAAAGCGCTCATTTTCATTCAATCTCTCTTTTGCAAAATTTGATGACGTAATGTGGGGATCGCAGTACACCCCAATGAGGATATTGGAATGCGGTTCATAGATTGAACCTGAACATTGCCTGGGCACTCGATTTGGGCTCGTGATAATCGATAGCTCGAGACGCATTCGGGTAGTGTCCTGTGTCCAATCGCTGCAATGACGACAACGGCTGAACCATAACAATGTCTGGAACTCAGTGCATGCATGTCCTGTGCCTTGCCAACCCCAGCGCATGGCTATGATCAACATTGGCGGCATATAATCGGCTCCAGATCGCGTGGCCGCTTGTTCTGGCTGCGAGTTGAGGGGTGAACGCTGCCCGTTTTTCTTTGATTTTTTTTTGTGACTTCTATTGCGTGGGGTGAAAAACGAACGCGTGTTTTTATAGGTCATTAACGTCAGGGATCCGTTTTAAGCGGTATTTGCGCAAAGTACAAATATTGTTGCATCGCCCCTTTAATTCACATTGCATGTTACGTTTTAGAGCGCAGCTCTTACCCCCCCTTCACACTGGAAGCGGATCCGCGTTCGCGAAGCGGTTGCGAACGCGGTTGTATAAAGATCCAGTGCAATTGCACGCGCATTTGATGTCATCAAATGCGCGTGCAATTGCACTGAATCCTTATACAACCGCGTTCGCAACCGCTTTGCGAACGCGGATCCGCTTCCAGTGTGAATGAGCCCTTAGGGGCCCGTTCCCGGCTTGAGCGGCGTCGGCGTCGCCGTCGGCGTCGGCGTCACCAAGGTCATCCCAAGGTCACGTGGCCCCCAAGGTCACCCCAAGGTCACGCAACACCCAAAGTCACGTGACCCCCCCGAAGTCACGTGACACCCCCAGGTCACGTGACCACCCCCAGGGTCACGTGACCCCCGCCGAGGTCCCGTGACCTCCCCGATGACGTCATCAGTGACGATGACGTCATCGGGGAGGTCACGTGACTTCGGCGGGGGTCACGTGACCTGGGGGTGTCACGTGACTTCGGGGGGCATCCGCATCGTCATCGTCATTATCACAGATGACGTCATCAGTGACGTCACTGATGACGTCACCGACATCCGCATCGTCATCATCGCTGATGACGTCATCGGAGTCCGCATCGTCATCGTCACTGATGACGTCATCAGTGACGTCACTGATGACATCATCGGCATGGTCACGTGACTCCACAAGGTCACGTGACCCCCCCCAGGCCCCTGCCCGTTCCCCACTCCGTAACAACATACAGCAATATAATTCATACTGCGTTGTCAATGATATGAAAATATTAAAATTTATTTGAGACCTTGGAATTTTTTTCCCAGTGCATACCAACTTCGACTGCTGTCCAAAGTTTTTGCTTATTATTTAAAAACCACCATTTTAACGAGAATTATAAGAAGCTTATGTCACAGAAAAACCGGCGTCGGTAGCGTTATGACGAGAAAATCCTGATTAGTCGATAGGGACCACTTTCATTCCACGCGTGAGGTCACAATTCAAGTGAGCCGTTAAGAGGGAGCGCACCTCAGAGCCCCATAGAGAATACATGAGGTTTTTCACCAAATTAAAAAAATTCTCACATAATAACGGCTGCGCGGATCTTCTTGAAAATTTCGGCTTTAAAGACATTGAGTCATTATCGAGACACTAAACGCAACAGATGTTTAGTCATAAATTTAATTATATTCTTTAAAAAAATCATGAAAATGGTCAAAATCGGCTAATTCGGCACTCTTGCGTTCGGAGCGAATTTACAAAATTATCTAAATTCAAACATAAGAAGAATTGCGTTTAATGTCTTCTAAATTTATTACGGAATCGAATAATATTCAAATTATTCATGTAAGTCGATTTGTTCCGTAACTACAGCAAATATAAAGAACCAAGGTGTCGGTGCTTGTTTTCGTCGTTTTTTAAGGTACCTCTCTCTCCCGTGCGGTGGCGCTCGCTGTCCACGAAATGCGAAATCGTCCGTTCGGAGATCGGCCGGATCGGCACTGTGCGAGGTGTTCTTCCGCGGCCGTGTTCCGCGCCCGTATCCTGTTTCATTCTGCACGCCGAGGCGTCAGTGTGCGTGTCTTGCTTTCCTGGTTCTCGCTGGGTAGGTCTCCGTGTTTTCGCAAGTGGCAAATTCACCTTGGAGCTATGGGTCGAAGACAACCGTCCTGTGGCAAGCGGACCGCGAGGTGTTCCACAACCTCGCGGTCCGTCAACGCGTTGTGCTTGTTTCTACTTTTTTTTTTCTTTTAAAAACGGGCTTTTTTTTTTTTTTTTTTGACGCAAAGTTTTATTTTATCGTTATCCTTCACACAAACGTCCTTCGGCCTTGGGGTCGTGGAAATTGGGGATGAAGCGTGCACAGAGTAGATCGTTGGTTGCCTCCTTTTTATTTTTCACGGACGTCCTGTGACCTCCGTACGGTTCGTGGTCACCACAATCTAACGCGGGGAAAAACGGGTCGCCTGCTCTGTAGTCAGGGTATTTCTAGGGGAAGGTGATAACTCGCTGTTCTTCTGGAAATTCACATATCACCCAAAAAGGTGACATGGGTAATGATTACGGTATGTTTCTTTCCGGTGTTTATTTTTGAGCGAAAATCGGTGCATGTTTTTCGGTGCTTATCGGTGCTTTCGGTGCTGCGCGAGGTCATGCCACATGACCTCGCGCAGGAATTTCAAACAACCCGTAACGGCTCACTTGAATTGTGACCTCACGCGTGGAATGAAAGGGGTCCCTATCGACTAATCAGGATTTTCTCGTCATAACGCTACCGACGCCGGTTTTTCTGTGACATAAGCTTCTTATAATTCTCGTTAAAATGGTGGTTTTTAAATAATAAGCAAAAACTTTGGACAGCAGTCGAAATTGGTATACACTGGGAAAAAAATTCCAAGGTCTCAAATAAATTTTAATATTTTCATATCATTGACAACGCAGTATGAATTATATTGCTGTATGTTGTTACGGAGTGGGGAACGGGCAGGTTGGAGACCGGATTTCGGCTATATGGTTGTGTATGTTTAGAGGGACATGATTCGATGGTAGCGCCTGATAGTAAGACCCATTCTGTCTCCGCCACGCGGGTGATGTCACTGATGTGACATTGCTGCGTCACCGGTGGGATCCTGGTGTGATTGGTGGAGGCTGCTGGCTTCGTTGAAGATGAGGTTCTCATTGGCCCGGAGGTTCATGTCGCCGCAGCAGCAGCTTATGCTAAAAGACGAGGAAGATAAAGACCCACTGACGCCGGTAACTACGGCGGATATTTGAAAGCCTCAATTCCGCGTCTTTGAGAGTGCCTCAGCCGAGCGATGGTGTTGCGGACCGTCCCTGTAGATGCCCCGTGGTTCGAACACAACCTCGTCGGGATAGACACATAACAATGTGCACTTCTAGAACAACCTAATATCGGCTGCCATATACACCGATACACTGCTATGTTTATTTTTCTGCTGTCACACCTTTAGAGCAGAACCGATAGGACAAGAGCATAAACAACAAATAAGACCTTCTTAAATTGTTTGTCTTAAAGTAATTGTAGCTATAAATTTCAAGGGATCTAGTGATTCGTGTTGATTTTTAATTTTGGAATCTATTACTGTTTTTCTGTTCTCTGTGGCAACAATCGGGAATTTCACGACCTATAGGGGGCTCACTGGTGTCTATCAAAATGGATGTCATCTGGATGATTGCCGTAGAACAGCAGGACGAGGCTGGGTCTGCGAGCGTAAATAACTCTAGTTTTGCTATATACGAGCAGTGTTAGAACCTTACTTTATTTGGTCAGAACTTTGTTCTGTTCTATATACGAGCAGTGTTAGAACCTTACTATTTGGTCAGAAATAAAGTAAGTTCATTATCATGAACTTACTTTATTTCTTCACGTAGGGAAGGCGTAGGCAATCACATTTATTGAGTAGCCAATCATCCAGGAGCTAGGGAGTGCGATTCTCACACCGAGGTATTACCATTGCTGAAAGGTGCGAATTGTTTCTAGTGCCGAGACACTTTTACTACTTTCACATCCGCAAGGGCTGTAACAAGGTGACACGTTCGGCCGTCTGCTCGCGCCTTTGGGCTCGTACCGCGCTACTTGCCCGCGCCAGTAGAGTCGCAAGCAGAGCAAACTTGAGAAAAACAAGCAACCAAACACACACAAAGAAAGCAGACGGCCAGTGGGCCAACGTAGCTAAAACGCCTGAAAGAACAGCAAAAAAAAAATACTATGGAGGACTGTATGCTTGTTTAGGCATAGAAAAGAAAGATAAACAAATCCTTAATAAGTGACGCCGTCAACGAGTTTCCACGCCCTCCGCCGCCACGACACAACTGAAAGACGAAAAAAAAAAGAACAGAAAAGAGGCTTGTACTTTGTTTCAGCTTAAAGGGGCACTGCAAAGGGGCGAAGAAAGCCAAATGCAGCTCGAAAGGCGTGCCTATCAGTGTCAAACGCGAGAGTTCATTGACGACATTTTTCTAGAGCGCCGGATAATGACGACATCGAATTCTAGTGGTAGGACTGGTTGAATAGGTGCACGTGACCCATTCTGATCCTTTCAAGCGCTTGATTCTTTGCTCAGAACACCCGTAAATACCTGAGGCGTTCACATCTTCATAACTGGGTGTTAATTCCAACATTTAGGAAGATCCCACGTGGTTGTTGCACGCTCTTGTCGTTTCGGTTTTCTATCGGTTAAGACCAAGGACTTCAAAAACAATAAAAAGTGTGCCCAACATTCTTAACTTCTTCCATATATTAGGTTCAAAATACATCATATTTCTCATTTATATTATGTTTAAGTATAGAGCCCCGCTCATTAGTTTGAGCGAACGCGATTCAAATTAAAAGATGGCAGAAACGTTTTGCAAGACACCTTTTAAAGGGGAACTCCGTCGATTTTTTCATACTTTTCGATTTAACTGGAAATTGGCATACCGCGCCAATAACCATTTCTCAACTGATAGCCAAAATATTTTATACAAATAAAAATTCTCCACATATATATATATATATATTTTAGGTTACGCCGGCCGCGAAAGTTCCAGAAGACGCCTCTCTCCTGGCTACAATGAAAAGTCCCTTTCTTTCCCTATACTCGTGTACGTCGCCGGCGGGCTGGCGGACGAGCGACCAGGGCAGCCGCGAAGCGGCTTTCCGGATGCCAGCGATCGACAGTATTTTTTTTACAGCTACGTTTCTGACATCGAAGCTAGCTCAGGCTACTCTCGGAGTTCCACTCACGCGGCCGATCTGTTGAAGGCGAGAAGTGAAACGTGTAAACAAAGTTTAAGTCTGAGTTTAGACACGACTTTCGACATATTGTTACCCGTGTCTGGTTATACAGAGGTTTATGGAGCATGTGTACAGCTCCATTAATATACGATAGAGCCGTTGCCTGGTTTGTCAAATGGCTGGCGTGCGAAGGTCGCTCGCAAAAGAGGTGTTGAAAACGTCTTTATTTTCTTCTCTCGCTGAGAATTGTTATATAAGGCTGAAAAGATCGTAAAACTATTAAAATATTAATGTCATTGAGGGAAGGCGTGTAAATTTACAGCTGATAGAGGCTGTGCAAAACCAAAGCTTGAATTTAAAAAAAAAATCTTATATATAATTATCTCCTTCCCTAGTGCACTTGTGGATGAGTGTTTTAGCGCATTGCGTTCTACTCATACAGAGAAAAAAAGAAATATAGGTAGAAATATTTTGGTTCAACTTTTGTTAACTTATTTTTAAATAAAAATTGTATTACGCGTTTTTGTACTTTACGCACTATTGTATCTTCAAGTCAATACTTTTAATCCAAAAGCATTAACTGCCCCATGGAGCGAACCGACGTCATCAGCTTTTGAAGCTGATGACCCGGCCGCCGGTACGAGGTGCGGGCCTGGTCGCACAGCCCGCTCGGGCAAACTTCGGAGAGGCTGCACGGTCGAGCTCAGCGCGGCGCGGCCACTTCACGAAAGCGCACGCTCTGCCGTCGGGAGCTGCCTCGGCAGTAGCGAAACTTGGCCGTCCACGCCATTGGGGAATTGTAGTAGACCGTTTTCGCAGCCCGCTAAGCACCCGGATAGCGCTCCGTAATCCGCCACAAGACCTTGAACAATGCAGACAAAGCTGGCGGCGCGCATGCGCAGCTGCGGCGTTTTCTTCACGGATACCGAGCGGAGGAGAAAAACGGTCTACTACAATTCCCTATTATGCCGCAGACGAACTAAGGGAGCGGAAGAACGACGTTCATGCTTTCGCATTCACAACTCATAGGAAGTGCTTAGGTGTCCTTGGACTTTTTTTTTTATTTGAAGATTAATAATGTGTTTGTATATTTTATACGCCTCTCATTGCACCTTGGTGGTTGCGGAGTTTTTTCAATTATTTTATCGCGATCTTCGCGAACAGTAACTTGACACCGATCGCAGTTTTCTGTTCTATACATTTCAATGTTTACGAGAATCAGTGTCTGCATGTCTTAGGTCAGAGCCCAGCACAGGCATGTTCGTCGCCTTGGGAGGCGAGCTAAGTACGCGCAACACGCACGAACGCTCAAAATGGCGCCGACATCTGCAACATTACTTTTCCAAAGTCAATCTAAAACAAATGGCGGCACGTTCCTTCAGGTAGGACGATCGTGTTGGGCACCTGTACCCACAGCATTCTCCGTGGTGCTTCGGTCATTTGTCAAAAAGTGTATTACGTCACTCTTCGACCTTTCTCCGCCAGCGTAACTGCCATATTCTGATAGGAGAGCGGATTTGCTAGCGATTTCACGAAACTAGCGAGCCGCAGCTTGAGCGTACCGAATCGCCAAAACAGTTTTCTCAAAATCCCAACTGCTTCCGTTTTTTTCGTTTTTTTTTTTTTTTTTTTTTACTTTTTCGTAGTTTAGCTTTTAGGCCAATGTTATACTTTGTGCAATCAGAGCTTATTATCAACTTGGGATAGGACGAACACCCTGTTTTCTCGCTGTTAGACGCGATAAAGCCGGGGTCGAGCGTACCGGATTGCCGGCAGAGCGGCTCGCTGCCCGCCGGTGGCGCCACGTTTGGATGACGGGGCAAACTGGAGAAAAACTAAGGAAAACGATGTTTCGGCTTCGGCAGCGAGCAAAATATCACTTTTTTAATTAACTAGAGTGAGTCTGGGGAAATGAGAGAGCATTTCGGAATCAGGAAGTCGTCCACATTCAGAAGATTCCTTTGGATTAGGTATATCTAAAATAATCGCCGGAGTTCCCCTTTAAGTCCTGACGCAGCCGATGCTACAAGCGCAAGTTCGAGGATTTCAGCGTCCCTGCCATGAATGCGTGCTCATGCAGTACTGTGCAGGGCCACATGATCGAAATTGTTGCATCGGCTGCCACTTAAGCTGAAACGAAGTATAATAAAGATATTCTTGTGGCGAAAAAGAAAATACAGACCTTTCCACAAAAAGAAGGGCTCCTGGCCGGTTTTATTTTCAGAATTCGTGCGCATGGCGCGTGATTTGCTCGCTTTCGGAAGCAACAACAGGGGTGGAACTTATGAAATGTACTTGGGAGCAGCCACGGGAGCAGCTGAAACAGCTGTTTTAGAGCAGGTTGGGAGCAGCTAAAACTACATTCTGGAGCAGGCTAGGAGCAGCTCAGATCAGTTTGCATTGCACTTCAGCTTGTGTCTTAGACAAGCACTGGAGCAATTTCGGGAGCAATTTCAATTGTGCTTAGGAGCGGAGATGAACATCAGTGGTTAGGAACCCAGGTAGATGGGATAACAGTGTAATAGATGCCAAAACTTGAAACTTCGTGAGCCTTAATGAGAATCAAGAAGCTAGTACTCTATGTTTCTGAAGATAGCGTCCTTGATATTTTCTGAGTGGCTTTCAGATGCTCAAGATGCAAACCAGCACTGCTTATCGCACAACCCGCACGTGATTGACATAGTAATTACATGTGCGAACCACGTGACGTGCGTAAACAACGGACGTGCAGTTGCACGGAGGAGCAGGGCAACAAATTTCGAGCTTATCCTATTGTGCAACTCGATATCGAAGCAGCAGGCTACGATTAACGAAGTTATCGTGTTTGAAACGATAAGCAGGAGCAAGGTTAAAGTACGCCGAGCAGATAAGTAGAGCTGCTGGCCGGCAAGGTTTCGGATCGGACCGGGTTTCAGTTCTATCAAATCACGATTTATCTTGCGAGAATGCTGTTCCAACTCCTAAGGATGAGGTATTAAAAGGAATCTTTTGCTCATTTGCTTTCGACTGGATGACGTCCGGATCCCGGGCCGCAGAGCCTCATGCAATCTGATCCTTAACGACTCGACCTCACCTCGGCCGACTTGCCCTACTGCTTATGGTTGAAGAATAACAATCCAGTCGCAGGTGGTGTAGCGCTTAGAATCCGATTTTTTTTTCGCGCGCTTCCGACTCGGGATAGACAGGGGGAATAAACACAACAAAGGATTGCAAGGCCGACCAGGCTAAACGCCCTCATTGTTGCCAATCGAGTCGATAGAAACCGAAACTAAGACTAAATAAGTTTTTTGGCGCACGTTTTGTGATCTGGCGCATAATGGCGCGAGGTATTGGCTGTGGCGCAGTTTCCGCAACATGGCGCAGGATGGCGCAGACACATGCGTCTGGCGCAAAATGGCGCAAATGGCGCAGCCGTTCCACCCCTGAACAAACGTGATGAGCGTGCTGGGCTCAGGAAATCGAACGCTGGGCTGAGGACTTGTAAATATTGCAATTCCAGAAAGCTATTTGTCCTCTCTGTAGTACCAGAGGAGCGATGGGACCAAATTGAATTCTCAGATAACACGCTATAAGCTTGCCTTGTATCAGCTTTGATTGGCAGAATTTGTGGTGGTTTGAATCCGAAAGTTTCGAAAGCCCGGGCATCGCGCATGGTTGCAGGCTATAACACCGACCACTCCCGCCTCCTAGCAAGGTTTCGAGTGGTTTCGGTTGACCGACTGTGTGCACGCGTGAAGTGATTCTGCGGCCGACTTGAAAGTTTATTGACTCCACTCGGTGGTTGAGTAAGTTTAGTTTCGAGCGACTCCGGCGTGGGAAGTGTTTGTACGCGCGGCGTTGGGCCGCGGAAACTGTTGGCCCACGGCGTTCGCACTTGAAGTGATTCCGCGTTGATTTGCAAGTCCGTTGAGTTCTTGACGACAACAGCTTCCTTTCATGTTGCATGCACGCTATACTCACGATCCTCAACTACGTGTTTGCAGTTTGCTGGTCTTATCGTAAAGTATGGAACATATAAGCGGTGAAACGGCGCCGCGCGACACTCGCCGCTCGCCGACGCTCACCACAGGCGCACCGCGCGCCATTATCCGTATCGACCTTCCCTTTGCGTGCGTGCTAACGAAAAAAAAAAAAATATTTACGAAGATGTGCCACTGTAAAAAAAAAAAAAAAAAAAAAAAAACATCTGGTATTTTTTTTATTTTTCGTTTAGAAAGTTTGCTGTGGACCGACCCTAGCCACTGTATCCGAGGGACCCGTCGCCGCGAGGGAATGACATATGGACGCCAGCACAGATTGCTATGGATACTGCCGCGGACCAATTTTCCCACGCAGAAAAAGTTTCCACGCCGCCACAGCCAATCAGAAAGCAAGGAGGAAATGGTGTGTGCTGAAGTCACATCCTGGCCGAGTCGCCCGAGTTGTTGGGGTCGCCGTCGGAGTTGTCGGAGTTCCCAATTTTGAAAATGGCGCCGTCTAGCTGGTATCGTTGTGTCGGCAGAAATGCTGATCGAGACTAAATCAGCCAACCCCCTTCGACAGGAAGGACTTGAACAACGAAGACAATGATCCACAAAGAAGGTTTGTGGAACAAAACTGGCGTCATTTCAATATTGCCTTCTCGTATCGCCGAGAGAATGTTGGGCATCATCTTGGCACTGCGGGTGAGTGTTAACTGCAAGGGGAAGCATGCGAGAACTGTATTCTATCGAATACCGCTCGAGCAAGGGGCACTCTGGTCACCCTCCGCGTCCGCTCGAAGCCGAGCGGACGTGGCGGGTGGCCAACCGAAGCCTTTGGCAAAGGACGTTTGTCCGTTATTGCAGGTTTTCTGGACACATTTGCTCAACAAGAGAACAGCTAAACGTATTTCGTATTTTCTTACTCGTTTTACCTATAGTTTCACTCTGGCCCTGTATGTGGCAGAGGCCCTGTCTGGTGTGATAAATGCATAAAATATTTGTAGAAGATTGCCCCCCCCCCCCCCCCCCCTGGGTGATCCACCTTTTTTCAAAATATGTGCTGCCACCTAGTAAAGCGGCTGGGTTCAAGGCTGTTCGACACCCATACCGTCAGCTGCATCCCCGACCACTGAGTTGCTGTGACCTAGGTACGGCTCCCCCAAAGTTCGCCTTTACCCCATCGTCGGTTATCTTCGTCCCCAAAGTTGATACAAAGAAAGCACCTTCCCTTTCTGCTCGGCCCCTGGAAGGGAAGTAAGGTGCCAAACCCCTTACCTTCGAACCGATACTTCCGCAAAGGGTCCATCGTGCTACACGCGAAACGTTTCGGTTTCGCTTCGGAACGCTACCAAGCTCGGCGCCCACGCTCCCTGCGCTCCCCATCAGATAAATTAACAGGTGTCATATAAACTTGTTACCAGTGCCTGGACCGAAGATACCGGCGCTATACGTTGTTTCATTTAGGTCCAGACGCACTTGACGCTACGAGCTGATGGGACCAATCAGACAGCATCAAAAGCGCACCATCAACGTGTTCGTTATGTCTCTGTACGTGTTCTATCATCACTGATCCAATCATAAACAAAAAGGCCTATACTTTGTCTCATCCTACGATGGACTAAAGGCCAAAGCCACGGGCAGCCCCGTCCAATCACGTTGCATAACATTGATTAGGGGTGGACGAATAATGCTCTGAATCAAAAAGCGCTGCATCATTTCCATAGCTTCGACACTGCAAAGAGTCTGTATGCTGTGACTTTTTTTTTTTTTTGCGATGTAAAATTGATGAGTCACACAGTGCTATTTAATTCGAACCACTGTTCACCCATACCTATTAGTGATCCTAGACGGAGTCACCGACACGTGCATCGAAGCGAAAAACCACGCAATTTTTAAGTGGCTTGTGATTGGATCTGGTGGCCCGTAGCTTTTACCTTTAGTCCGTCCTAGGGTGAGACGAAGTATAGTGACTTCTGCTTTTGACGTCGCTTAATTGATC
Organism: Ixodes scapularis; assembly: GCF_016920785.2. Taxonomy (NCBI): domain Eukaryota; kingdom Metazoa; phylum Arthropoda; class Arachnida; order Ixodida; family Ixodidae; genus Ixodes; species Ixodes scapularis. Next base: position 29,615,323 of record NW_024609836.1, read on the forward strand.
CCATTACCACATATTGTTGGTTGCGTCTCAACTTAAGCTGAAACAAAGTATAGTCGGATTTTTTTTTTTTCGCACTTTTTCGCCGAACTTTTTGGTCCCGTGACCTCCCCCATCAGCCAATTAGCATCGAGCTTCGCGGCCTCATGTTTATGTATGACTCACGTTTTGGGCTTCATCGAAATCTGAACACGCACTTCACTCGACAAAGAACGTTTCTCCTTTATAAACTTCCAGACAATTTAAATGGAGGAAAGGTTTTGCGATTTTTTTAATTATATAGGTGTGTGCGTTGTCGGTGGCAGTCAAATTGTTTTCTCGAGAAATCTGTTGTGCCTGTGCTTGACCCTAAATGCAGTGTCGACTTGTCAACCGATCATATTTGAGGTGTCGAAGCCCCCAATACATCGGCATTGCCTGGTCGGAAGCTCCCTGTCGACTTGTCTCTTTCGACTGCGACGATAGCTTTACCCTAATTTATCACCGGAGCCGAAGTGCTAGGGTTCGATGTGGAGCCCTGGAAGCAAGTGCCCGCCTGATTGCCACTTCATCCAATAGTGGGCAGGAAGAAACTTAAGGACTATTCACTGGACGCCATAGGGTGATTCCATGTCAGTTCATGCAATGATGGTCCGGGTCATAATTTAGATATTGTTGTTAAAAATATATATGAAAGCCATGTTCTTGGGAGGAACATTCAGCTAGATATGAACGCCGTAACAATTTTGTTTGCTGAGAAATAAAATAGAGAAGCTTGAGGCGTAGAAATTGAGAAGATTTCACGATGCTACTTTGCACAGTCGTCATTTCCTTATCGAACCTTTCACGGCACCATAACTTTTTTAATAGGTTTTACAAAGGTTATACAACACATACATAAAAAATTAAAAATATCCATAAAATATTTCAATGCAAACAAAAATATCAAACATGGCACAAAAACGCGTTTTAGAGACATATTCACAATTTTTTTTGCAAATAAACCATCTTTCATAATACTTCACAAAACATATCAAAATGCGCGTATTTAAATATTCTTTACGAATATATAAATATAATATGCCCACCCTTAAACATATTTTTGTTATCAACGCGGAAATTCGCCTGATTTCTCAAAATGTGGCAAGATTGGGCGTCGATATTTAAAAAAACTCCATCTTTTATTTTCTTTAAACTCCCCTTGGCTCGTTGCAGCGACTTGAACTAACCTGTGATGGTAAAAGATTGAGTAACATATGACCTTCAAGCGGGAAAAGCTACGACAAACCTTCACTCGGAGCGAGCCGACGTCTTCGTCATAGCGGCTTTGCCGCACAGCACCAAACGTTTGTGCGTTAGTTATGGCATGTATTTTATATTATTAAAATTCTTTTTTTTATACGCGGTGAGTATTAGTGACGTGAAAAGGAGCTTTGAGCTGGAATGCCATTAATTAGCTTACAATTCACAGGAATAAAACGGCCCCACTCTGCAAATTCGCTACCTATGCATCATACATAAGCTTAAAACTCTCAGTTGCGCGAATGGCCATGTATACATCTGGCCTCTCGGCATATGATGACTTTCACAGATGAGTTTCCTGGATTCCTTTGACAGGTTTTACGGCGGTCCACTTTGCTTGCTTCACCGCACGAAACTCTCGAACTCGAAGACAGTTGTGAGCACTGCGCAGAGTGGTTTGACGCGTTTTGCGAAGTGCTGAAGGCATGTAGTTCCCACCAGGAACGCAAGCGATTGTACGTGCTTCTGCCACCAATCATCCTGAAGAAAACAATATTGCGTCTGGTGTCGGGTGCGACTGCCTACATGATTGATCAAACATGAAAACTGAAGCGCAAAGGTGGTGTTTGGGCAACCCTTGATCCCTACATGGGGGAAAAGGCGAATGCCGAAGACGTGGGGTTTGCAATTGAGTACTACACACGCGACGACCTCGCATGCTCTGTTCAAAGCCCCGACAAAAAGGACGTCGTCAAAGCCATGATCAACGACATGTTCAAAGTTGTAAAAAGGTTTATGACCCGCTCTATTAAGGAAGCTTACCAGCTGTTTAGGAAGAACCATCCCAAACCCGAACTAGGCATCTCCAAATTTTATTCCCTACGACCAAAATGGGTAAAAAAAAAGTCCCGAGCACGAGGTGTGCGCATGCATATATTGCGTCAATTTTCAGTTGCTTTTAACGGCAATAACAAATGCCCCAAAGAAGACATTAACTGAAGACGACCTCAAGCGCATCTACCTCTTCTGCGCTCCACAGAACGATTGCTTTCTGCGCCGTTGCGAAAAGTGCCCAAAAACGCAGAGCATTTCGCTGTAGTCGCTTCATCTCGACGAAGACCAAGAGATCTGTTTCGCGTTATGGGACGCTGGCGAACTCGTCAAAAAGGTTATGGACATTTCTGCCTTCCTGCGGCAATAGGAGAGCGAAAAGTATATGAGGCATTCTTACATCCTTGACCTTGAACGAAGCCTGATACATGACACAAGAACCGCCTTACCACCCAAGGCAGTGATGTTCCGCTTCGATTTTGCGGAAAAATGGACAGTACTCTTTCCAACCGAAGTGCAGAGTTTTCATTGAAAAAAAAAACTCAAGTGTCTCACTCCACAAGTGTGGTTACGTCCACGCAAGGCACGCAAAGCTTTGCCGTTGTCACCGATGGTACACGAAACATGACACAGCTCACGCTCTTCTAGCCACATAGGCCATAAAAGAGTATGTTAATGTTCATTTCCTAGTCTTTTTTTAAATAATTTTTGTATCAGACGGAGCGGCGGCGCATTTCAAGAATCGCTTCCAATTCCACGAATTGTCTCAGAAGCCGCACTCTTCGGCAAGATGGATCTTTTCAGACACTGGACACGGAGAAGGCGCTTGTGATGAAGTAGGTGGAAGAACCAACGCTCATCAAGTTGAGATCTTCGCTCAACTCAACGATTGCCACCGCTAAAGACTTTGTGGAAGTGCTACGTAAAAAAGTAACAAATGTCTGCATGTTCCACCTGTCTGTGGAACGGGTTCGAGAGTTTCGTGCGGTAAAGCAAGCAGAGTGGGCCACCATAAAACCTGTGAGAGGAATCCAGGCTTCTCATCTGTGGAAGTCATCATATGCCGAGAGGCCGGATGTATACATGGCCACTCGCATAACTGAGAGTTTTAAGCTTATCTATGCATAGTTAGCGAATTCGCACAGTGGGGCCGTTTTGTTCCTGTGAATTGTAAGCTAATTAATGGTATTCCAGCTCAAAGTCCATTTTCGCGTCACTAATACTCAGCCGTTATGAAAAAAAGAATTTTAATAATATAAAATACATGCCATAACTAACGCTCAAAACGTTTGGTGCTGTGCGGCAAAGCCGCTATGACGAAGACGTCGGCTCGCTCCGAGTGAAGGTTTGTCGTAGCTTTTCCCGCTTGGAGGTCATATGTTACTCAATCTTTTGCCATCACAGGTTAGTTCAAGTCACTGCAAAGTGCCAAGGGGAGTTTAAAGAAAATAAAAGATGGAGTTTTTTAAATATCGACGCCCAATCTTGCCACATTTTGAGAAATCAGCCGAATTTCCGCGTTGATAACAAAAATATGTTTAAGGGTGGGCATATTATATTTATATATTCGTAAAGAATATTTAAATACGCGCATTTTGATATGTTTTGTGAAGTATTATGAAAGATGGTTTATTTGCAAAAAAAATTGTGAATATGTCTCTAAAACGCGTTTTTGTGCCATGTTTGATATTTTTGTTTGCATTGAAATATTTTATGGATATTTTTAATTTTTTATGTATGTGTTGTATAACCTTTGTAAAACCTATTAAAAAAGTTATGGTGCCGTGAAAGGTTCGATAAGGAAATGACGACTGTGCAAAGTAGCATTGTGAAATCTTCTCAATTTCCACGCCTTAAGCTTCTCTATTTTATATCTCAGCGAAAAAAATTGTTACGGCGTTCATATCTAGCTGAATGTTCCTCCCAAAAACATGGCTTTCATATATATTTTTAACAAAAATATCTAAAATATGACCCGGACCATCATTGCATGAATTGACGTGGAATCACCCCATATTTGTGGGTGCTGTTTAGAGCGCATGCTCAGAAATAAATCACATTTCTAGGTTGATAAGACCGGCAATCTTGATGGTGTGGAATGCACGTTCCAAAAGAACTGCGAATGCTCGCCATGAAGTACGCGCTCAGCAGTCGCGCACACGGCTATGGCCGCCAGTGAATACTCCCTATACTCCGTTTACCCTTAAGCTGAGACCGCAGCCAATGTCACAAGCACAAGAGCCCGAGGTCGCAGCTTTGAAGTGTTCTTCCGCAGAGCGAGCAGTCGCGCTAGAAATGCATGTCTCAAAGCCAGGACCACGGGCTAGCTCGCGCATGTAATTTATGCTGCAGTCACATCTTAAAGGGTCTGTCTGCAAACTAACAGACAGACCCTTTAAGGTCTGGGCATGGGAACAGCCATACGATGCGGACGGCTAACGTTTTTCGCTTCTTCTGTACGCAGTTGATGTTCAGCACATGCTTCCTACCAACAGTGGATTCAAGTTCTACAGTTCTACTCGCAAAACCTGTCACAGCGGCGGGTAAACTGCCAGTCATCAACAAGAACACGCCACTTCGTCTCCCACCGGACACGCCCACCATCCTGCCAAAAACGTTCGAGAGGCCAGCCTCATCATCAGCGACATCAGCGGCGCCACACGATAAGAGGGACCGGCCGATCGCCTATGCTTTCACTGGGCATGGGAACAGCCATACGATGCGGACGGCTAACGTTTTTCGCTTCTTCTGTACGCAGTTGATGTTCAGCACATGCTTCCTACCAACAGTGGATTCAAGTTCTACAGTTCTACTCGCAAAACCTGTCACAGCGGCGGGTAAACTGCCAGTCATCAACAAGAACACGCCACTTCGTCTCCCACCGGACACGCCCACCATCCTGCCAAAAACGTTCGAGAGGCCAGCCTCATCATCAGCGACATCAGCGGCGCCACACGATAAGAGGGACCGGCCGATCGCCTATGCTTTCACTGGGCATGGGAACAGCCATACGATGCGGACGGCTAACGTTTTTCGCTTCTTCTGTACGCAGGTTAGTAATATCGATTCTTTGTACACTAAAAAATCAAGCGACGTTTTTCTTTTGGTGTTCCCATGCCCACGGGAGTTGTTCTCGATCGTCGGTCAGAGTATAGATGTTGTAAAATTGCTGATGCTATGCGGCGACGTTGAGGTAAACCCCGGTCCTGAAACGCGTAACAAACAGCTTGACGACATGTGCAAACTGCTTCAAGATGGTCAGTCTAAACTACTAATGGTTGTAAATGAAATCAAAACAAATCAACAGCAGTTGGAAGACAAAATCACTGACATCTCTAACCGGCTCCAGAATGTGGAAACTAAGACTAATGTTCTTGATAGACTGGATTGTGAAGTACGCACTACACAACAGGTTCTAGAAGAAGTTAAAAAAGAAAATGCATTCTTGCGTGCTAGACTTGACGACCTCGAAGATCGGTCTCGGCGAGACAATCTAATCTTTCATGGTATAGATGACTCGCCCTCAGAGACCTGGGCCCAATCTGAGCAAAAAGTACACTCGCTGCTTTCTAACGTCCCTGAGCTGAGCATTTCTGAAGAGGGAATCACTCGTGCGCACCGGCTTGGTACGTTTTCTCGAAACAAGTGTCGACCAGTAATGGTAAAACTTGTGTCAACCAAAACTAAAGAGAGCATCCTTTCAGCAAAAGCTAAACTAAAAACATGGAACGTCTCAGTCAATGAAGACTTCGCACCAGCCACACGTTATGCGCGCAAGAAGTTGTTTGACTTCGCAAAATCTCAGAGTCCCAATAGTATATTTAAGATAAGGTACAACAGGCTTCACCTAAACAAGAAGTGTTACGCCTACTGCAGTACGAGTGACGAAGTTTATGAAATTTCTAGTGCTACCAGTGCTACTGATAGAGGTGCCGAGTCACTCCAACCGCAACACGTGCAATCAGCAACGTCATAACAATCGTGCACTCTTCCAGTCAAAGATTCGACGGTGGAAAATGTTTCTGTTTTCTTTACAAATATCCGAAGCGTAATAAAGAAACGCGATGAATTGTGCTCCGCTCTTGATTCTGCTTCTGCCGACATCATTGTGTTGACCGAGACATGGCTCTCTAGCAAAATACGTAACGATGAACTTTTTTTTTTTTTTTGTGATAAGCAGTACAAAGTTTATCGGCATGATAGGGATTCGCGGACGGGCGGAGGCGTGCTGGTTGCAGTTGCTGATTACATTGAGTCATCCCATATTAACTTAGCATCTAGCTTAGAAATTGTGTGTGTACGTTTCCAACTAAGTCACAGAAACATTGTTGTCTGTGCATGTTACCGCCCACCTACCTTTGCTAAGAATTTTGTGGAGTTATTACATGACACACTTAGCGGGATTGTTTCAAGGTTTCCTAACTCGCAGCTATTTATTTTTGGCGATTTTAACTACCCAAATATTAACTGGTCACAAGATATTCCTATTTGCGTGCCTTATTCTTCTGAAAGCAACGATTTCCTAAATCTCTGTGCAGATTTTAATCTTTCGCAATTAGTAACCGAGCCCACGAGAATTACGTCCTCAGCATCCAACGTTCTTGATCTTATTTTAACTACGTCTAAGGACCTCGTAGAGCCGATCTCTTATCTTCCAGGTCTTAGCGACCATTTAGCCTTGCATTTTTTCCTGAAAAGTCCTAAGAACAATCCTGCTGATTGTGTCAAACACATCCGTGATTACGCCAGAGCCGACTTTGAATCCATAAACCGCGAGCTATGTACATTCATGGGCTCTTATATGCAGAATTTTTCAGAACGATCGGTTGAAGGCAATTGGTGTCTGTTCAAAGATAAAATTACTTCATTGATCACCAACTACATTCCCTGTCGTGTTGTCAAATCAAACTCGAAATCACCTTGGTATAGTACGACTTTAAAAAGGCTGTCTAATAAGAAAAAGCGCTTGTTTCGAGCAGCTAAATCATCAATGTCTCCCGATCGCTGGGCCGCGTACCATTCGGCAGCTGAAGTATACAAATTGGCCGTCGATGAAACTAAATATAACTTCTTCAGCATAAAATTACCCTCAATGCTCACTAACAATCCAAAACAGTTTTGGAACTTAGTCAACCCTGCCGACAAACATTTAATACAACTTAAAAATTCAGGCGGAGAGGTGATTTCTGGTGAAGATTGCGCTATGACTTTCAACGAAAGTTTCATCAGTGTCTTTAATGATTTCTTAGGTGCCAACCATCCCGTAGTACCATCTTCTGATTTTTTGCCCATGTTACCAATTGTGTTTGATCCACCCGGTATTGTTAAAATTATTGAAAACCTCAAGCTGTCGTCGGCATCAGGTGTCGACGAGATAAACGCGAAATTTCTAAAAAATACCAAAATGTACTCCTCAATCATCTTGTCATCTTTGTTTCAACAATCACTTGATCATGGCGTCTTACCCGAGGACTGGAAGGTAGGGAAGGTTGTTCCAATTCACAAAGCTGGTGACCGTTTCTCCCCTTTCAATTACAGGCCAATATCTCTTACTAGCGTACCCTGCAAAATCATGGAGCACATAATTTCTTCACAGCTCTCGCGTTTCCTGGAGTGCAACTCCTTCTTTAGCCCTTTTCAACATGGATTCCGCAAATCTTTCTCGTGCGATACTCAGCTTTTAGTTTTCACCCACAACCTCCACTCGGCTCTGGACCGTGGATCTCAGACTGACTGCATCTTTCTGGACTTTGCAAAGGCTTTCGATAAGGTAACACATAAACTACTACTATACAAGCTTAGCCTACTCAGTATTGATCCATATATCTTATCTTGGTTAGAGTGTTTCCTCACTAACAGATCGCAATTTGTAACTGTCAATAACAAAAACTCGTCATCGTCCCTCGTTAAGTCCGGTGTACCACAGGGTTCTGTCCTAGGCCCCCTCTTATTCTTAGTATATATAAATGACCTACCTACTAGCATTTCCTCCTCCATAAGCGTATTTGCGGATGATTGCGTTGTTTACCGTGAAATTACTAATGACTCTGACGTACACATAATTCAATCTGATTTAAATGCAATTTCTTCCTGGTGTGATGCTTGGCACATGAAACTAAACACTATGAAGTGTAAGACAATGAGGATTTCTCGCAAAGCAGCACTCTGTCCTAACTACTTCCTATCAAATAACATCCTTGAAAACGCATCAACTTACAAATATCTAGGTGTTCATATCTCTCCTGACCTATCATGGAAAACTCACACCGAATATATCGTTAATAACAGTAACCGCATGCTTGGATATTTAAGACGTAACTTTTCTCTAGCTCCATCATCATTAAAATTACTACTTTATAAAACACTGGTGCGACCAAAACTTGAATATGCATGCTCGGTCTGGGATCCCGGTACAGAAAGCCTCATATCAGCGCTTGAAGCCATCCAAAACCGGTCAGCACGTTTTATATTATCAAACTACCATCGTACATCAAGCGTCACATCCATGAAAGCTAGTCTCTCACTGCCCCCTCTTTCCACTCGTCGCACTATCTCCCGTCTCTGTTTATTCCATAAAATTTACTATGCCAATTCACTCTTGAAAGAACAACTAATCAGTGCTCCCATCTACGTATCCTCTCGCCTCGATCACTGCTGCAAAGTTGGTATACCCACTTCCATTTCAAATTCTTTTTTCAAATCTTTCATCCCAAAAACATCTCGTGATTGGAACGGCCTTCCCTCACCCATTGCGTCCATTGGCGATTTTGTCCTCTTTAAAGAAGCTTTAACAAGTTACTATTCATGATCTGTGCCGGACTAACCATTTTCAGCGTTTTTTGTACTTCCGTTGCCCACCCCCTCTGTAATGCTTCGGCCCTGAGGGTATAATAAATAAATAAATAAATAAATAAAGCAAACAAAATATTCCACCCTGATTATAGTTCACATTTGTTAACACCCAATTTTAGAACCTGACTGAATCTTACAGTTTTCGTTCTAGTTTTAATGTGATATTTTCTTACGTGAAGCCACGCTCTTAAGCTATCGGTAACTGTATCCTTATTCAACATCTTTTTTTATCATTATTATTTACAAAGAATTTGGCCGTTTTATCTTGTTGCTTTTTAGCCTATTATCTGACGTGTTTTGTTTCGTTTTTGTTCTAGAGTACTACTGGATTTACATCCTGTTTAACCCAGAGCAGTTTTGAGTTCGTATACATTCCCTAGTTGCATGTGCGCAATAAACTTTTAACGGTGTCTGGGGCGACTGGCATTGTGTGCGTCGTTTCGCGCGCGCCTTATCGTGTAATCTCGAAGATCGTAGAGCTCTCACGATCCTCCTAAGAATTCCGTCTTTTTTTTTATTATTTCTCGGCCTTAGAAGGGGAAAATGAGTACGACGCGTTTATCGAGAAAACGTGTTTTTACGGCCGTTTCGGGGAGCGCTACCGTCTTTGAAGACGCTCCAATTCTGACATGACAGGCTGAAGGGTCCACAAACAGAGGGATTTGTATGCTCGAGAGGCAGAAGGGATCAGCGTTTAAGGCGGCCTCGGGAGTCAGAGCCTCAAATGTCATTTTCAATATAATTCAACATAAAAAGTAATATTAATATTATTAACTCGGCTTCTTATCTTTTTCTTTCTTTTTTTTTTGCATAGATTGGGTGAAGTAACAATGCAGTTTGGCTTGTTTTGTGTAAAAGTAAATAGCATAACCGTCGTTGTTGTTTCTTATCAACTGTTCCAGACCTAAATAAGGCACGGTCCATGCCTCCTCTTGTCTGCTTACTCGCCCTGTCTCGTGTTTGCTTTCGTATTCGAGGTGAGAAGCTCGCTAGGGGTGCTTCAGTTTTCCTCACTCTGGGTAGTGCACGATCTACCCACGCACTTATGTCTTAATATTAATAGTGCATAGAAGCTTGCCATTGCACGTGCTTGCACCAGCAGAAGGTGTTGAAGTATCCCCCTCTCCGGGTTTAAAAAAAATTCCACCAGGCTGCGATACCAAAACTTCTCGCCGCGAATGGGTCAACGCGTTGTCTTACGGGCAAGCCCGCGTTTGTCCCCGCCAGGTGTGAGCGGGGCGCGCATGCGCAGAAAGTAGATTCGCGTCAGGTGACGCGTAGGCGCACGCCTAGACGTCACCTCACGCGGTGTGGGGTGGCCTTACCAACAGCAGCGCCACCTCCGTGGTATGACGTCAGAGTCACGTGTGAGTCCAAGCAGCGTGCCTCTTGGCGTTGCCGAATGCCCCTTTCTCGTTGGCGATATTGCGTGAAAGGACGGGGCCGAACAAGACGGAGAACCCCCGGAGGTCATATACAAATCCGTATATGCACCGAAAAACCGAGGGAAAGAAGAAGACCAGAGAGCGCGGGGGGCTTCAGAATGCCGATCTCCGGTTGGATTGATTAGAGGGTACACGCAAGGCTATACCTGCCTTTGTCTCTACTCCCCCTTCAAACGTGTTCACTTGCCAAACGCCAGCGTCCAGTGTTTGCATTCGAACGCGTTCGAAGAGCGAGTAGAGACAAAGGTAGCTAGCCTTACGTCTACCCCCTAATCATTCCAGTCAGAGCTGAGCGTTCTTACGTCCCCGCGCTCTCTCCCCCCCTCCTCTCTTTCTCTCTCGATTTCTCGGCGCATGTAGTCACTGACAAAATGAGAACGGCAAGGTTTTTCATAGCCTCCTACATACTGACAAAGCCTGGCAGATCCCCACGAAAAGCGGCCGCAGAAATGGAAAAGGTGGAACGGCAGACAATGGATGAGAGGAGAGTCACGTGACTGGCGCCCCGCTGGGGCGAGACGCCGCAGCGAATTCGAAACACACGGGATGTGTGTCTGTGGTCCTCGCCGCTGCAAAAGCTGTGCGCCGACGTCCAGGTTCCCCGAGAAATGGCTCTTCGATGCTCTGTGCCACCAGATCCTCGCGCTCCAAATCTGCGACCGGGCAATATATGGCTCCGTCGTCGAACTGCCACGCTTTGTGAGTATAGGAAGTATTCACTGGACGCCATATTTCTGGGTGCTGTTTAGAGCGCATGCTCAGAACGAGCTCACATTAATAGCCTCCTAAGACCGGCACTCTTAAAGGTGCGGAATGCACGCTCCAAAAGGGCTGCGGAAGCTCGCCGTCAGCACGCGTTCAGCAGCAGCGCACACGGATATGGCCGCCAGTGAATACTCCCTATTCGCGTCTCCAGCTCGACGCTCGCCCTCCCGCGGCGGAAACGGGAAGCGCTCTAGTGAGAGTCCCCCGATTCTCCTGCTCAGCGGGCACGGCGGAACTGCTCGCGATCATGGCTCGCGAATGTAATTTCCGAATGCATACAACACTCTTCACTGTCCCAACGTAGTGCTGCAGCCGGTATGTGATTCTACCTTATTGGTGAGTTTTAGTATTGCGCATAGAAGCAAAGGGAAGCGGTGCGCGTTTGCGTTAGAGTTGCGTGCTCCACGTTGTGTGTGCGCCTCATCGCCATCCGCCATCCAAGACCGCAATTTTGGGCTCCGCGCACGCGCAGTGTGGAACACGCAAAGCTAACGTAAACACATAGCACTTGAGTTCGCTCGTATACGCAATACTAAAACTCACTACTGTTTCACCGGCTTCCGACGCCAACGAAACTTGCTGCAGTGAGCAGACGCGAAAGCAGGTAGGCGTTCCTACGAACTGGAAAGGCTAAGATTGGCAAAACGACGAAGCGTAAAAATGGAAGTAACTAAATTTTATGAAACGATTAATAATTTAATAAAAATGTTTTTTCTTGTTGTTGTTGTTGTTTTTTTTGTTTTTTTTTTTATTTTTGGGCATTTGGTCTGGAAGGATATTGGTGAGACTTTGGACGTTTTGCCGATTGTCGAAAGTCGCGACTTTGATAGCAAAATATACTTAACCCACACTTAATGTAATTTCCCATAGATTTCTCTCATTAGCTAGAATGTTTGATTTAAGCCTATTTTTGTTTTCCCAATTGGTAATTAAAATTGCTGCAATTGGCACCAGTGATGATAATTAGCAGACTTTTGGTTGTCATTTTAGTTCGCACGTTTTAAATTGGATCATACTCAACAAATTATATTAAAACTTAAAAAATAACGTATTAAAATATCTGAATTTTAATCTTATTATTATTAATACAAATCGCGGCAATGTACGCCCCCCAATTAACGCCAACGTCACAAAATACGCCATTTAACCATAATAGTCTTTTCAGAAAGGTAAATTTTAACTCTGACATCGTTATCAAGATAGACAAACAGTCGCACTGGATGTAATATAAAGTCCTATATCCGTCACGCGTTGCTATAAAACACACACGCACACACACGCACACACACGCACACACACACACACTCTCTCTCTCTCTCTCTCTCTTCAGCTGTCTGACTCGGATTCCGTCTTTGGGTTGTTGCAGTGAGAACAGCTTTAGAACAGCGTTTATTAATTTATACGTTTTGTGGACATATTGTAAAAATATGAATTATTCTTGTGCTAGGAATAATCTTAAACCAATTAATCATCTAAATAACTAAAAACTCATTAAAAGACCCGCAGTTTATTATTTCCAATGACAATTATCTGAGCGAGAAATGGCAGCGAGAACGCACAAATGTCAGCACAGATTTCTTCAACAACTACAAGAACTACAAATATAAGCCTGGTCGAACACGTATGTCACAAAATAAAGTTCCCGCGAACAACTTTTCAAACTAAATAATTACGACGAGACACATCTTGAGTTATGAAAGAATTCAAAATTAAGACCTATATCGAGAAGTTAAATCCAAAATAGAGGTTAGTTTCGGTTTCGCTCCAGAATTAAAACGCGCATCCTTGCGTAAATATTACGCTAAACAGTGACACCGTTCTTGTTTTCCGGGTAAAGAGGTGACCTGCGCTTATAACACCCTAGCTTCCTCGTATTACCAGAAATAATTTGTGTCGCTCAGTGAAGCCAGCACACTAGACAGGCTCAACAGCGGCACGCATCTCCGACCCTCACTAAACCCGCCATTTTGGAAAATGAGTGGCGCCACCTATAGTTAGTTGAAGTCGCGAATAGAGGAGGTTGTGGGCATGTTTTCTGAACACCCGGCCTTCTACAGAACGCGCTCTGTACCTTCCGCCATGCTTTAATTTCGCGCGCGCCCTCAGGGTGCACAACACGCCGTAGTGTTGTCCAAGCTAAAATAGACTCGCGCTAGAGGCGGGACAACTCGAGCTCCTTACTGCTGTTCTCACGTTATAAGTGACTATGCGGAGGGCAAGTTCGTCTGCTTCTTGCGCAGGGGGTACCGGTGACGTCAGAACGCCGAGCCCTGACTGGCTGATCGCGACCCCCTATCTGAGCGTCGTCTGCTCCTTTGCGACGTCGTCTGCTCGCAACGTCGTCTGCGTCTGTCTTACCTTTCCTGCGACTTTTGGAAGTGCAGAGGCCAGATTCACGAAACGATCTTAGGCCAAAATTGTGCCTAAGACAAAACTTCAGAACAAATTCGTATTCACGAAACGAAATTTTCGTAAGTTTTGCGCAGGTTACGACGAAATCCTACGGACAGCTCCGAAGCTGTCTTACGCACTTTTTACGATCAAATCAGCATGGCCGACAGCGTCGCGGTCGCGACGATCCACGGACGTTTATTTTTCTACGTGCGCTTCTCACGCGTCCCGACTTCAAGCAGCAAGAAAAAGTAAAAAGTACTTGAAGCAGACCACGCTGAACAAGAACGCTGGATCCACAAACACCCGGGAAAAGCTCCGACGGCCACAATTCCACCGAACGCGACCCAGCGAGATCGGCAGTTAAAGGGGCACTGACACATCAAAATCATTTTTTTTTTATTATCCGAAACGATTGATAACGATGCCGGGACATTACCCTCAATATTTGAAATTTGGGAATTCAGTATTTGTGAAGTAAAAAAACAATTTCCAAATGCCGAATTCGAAGTTCCCGCGCGATCGGCGCCGGTGCCTTGACGTCAAAAATTACGGAGACCTGAGAGTCGACTTTCTTTCGCCACTCCCTGCTGTTGCCATGGCGACCCAAAGCGAGGAGGAAAGGAGTGAGCGGCGGCCGCGGCGGCGTTGCGGCGGACCGGTTTTGAGCGGTGTCGCCTGTTTTCCGTTGGAGGATACAAATCCAGGAGACGGCACCACAACGAACTCCCGATTTTTGGTATTTCAAAAAGAAGGGCCGTAGTGCGTTCGCAATTGCGTTAAAAAACATGTTTTACGATTGCCGTTATTAAATGTTATAGAGATGTCGCCTACAAAGCTTCTAAATTTCCTGATTTTTGACGTCACCGATCAAAAGAAGCGAGGAGGCGAGAGGCGGGAAAATCAAACGCCAAAAATTAAAAGGCGCGCGCGCGCGCGGGAAAATTTTTTTTCGCGATGCGGTTTTTTTTGCGTGTCTATGACTGCAACTTGCATCGTTTTAGACAATAAAAATAAATACGACCTTTGGGGTGTCAGTGCCCCTTTAAGCCTAGCAGGCACTCCGCGACTCGGCGACCGTCTGCCCACGACCGGCTGGCGTGCTGAATGGAATATACCCGTGCGACCCTTGTGAACCCTTCCCGTATTATACTTTGATCGCTGACCTCAATTTTAGATTAAGAGGTCAATTTCTTCCTCTTGTTAACACCTTGTTTCGCGAGGCAACAGTGACTCTCGCCGGTGAAAAAGCGGTGAATCTCCGACAGACGCAGGAAAGGTAAAGCAGCCATCGCTTTGACTAGCAGACGTAAAGCAGACGACGTTAACTGCGTCAACCCGCCGACGCCGTTAAAGAGTGAGGGGTCCCGCCGCACACGAAAGGAGGGGAAAAGTATTTGGGAGGGAACTTGCGGACACTAACACGCTCCACTCTCGGTTCTTAGCAAACAAACCTCGGCGCCTCGGGACACCTCGCCAGTGAGTCCTTTGACTCACTGGTCCTCTGTGGTGCGCGTCTGTTAGTTGTTAGACAAAAACAACGTACCGCTCGAGTTATTTCGTCTGCCCTCTTTGAAAGGCGAAGTCGAGCTCGCTCGTAAAGACCTGCACTTCCGAAAGTCGCAGGAGAGGTAAGACAGACGCAGACGACGTTGCGAGCAGACGACGTTGCAAAGGAGCAGACGACGCTCAGATAGGGGGGGGGGGGGGGGGGGGGGGGCGATCAGCCAATCAGGGCTTGGCGTTCTGACGTCACCTCTACTTCCTTTATCATGCGCAGGAGACGAAAATGAGCCCACTTGAGAGGCGTAAAGGATATAGAGTAGGGGTCGGCGACCTTTTGCGGCCGCGGGCCAAACCGTCGCAAAGCAAAGACGTCGGGCGATTAGCTTACGAAAATAACAGTTAAAACGCAGAGTGGACCGTTATGGTCAGTGCTGCAGGTTATTCTAAAATATTGAGGTGGGCTAGTTGGTTCAACATATTGATATTATAGAGCGCAAGGGACAGACTGCATGCTATATTGTGTGTGACTCTTGAAGCTGCAGGTTCTGCCTCCATCTTTTTCGCCTCGCTGAGTGACACGATTCTGATTCCGAAGTCCAATGACCGAGACAAACCAAAAAGCACTGAGTGTTACCTTCCAATGTCTCTGTCTAATATGGACTACAAGATTTTTGCTAAACTTCTGACCGGTGGCTTGGTCAGAATACTTATAGCAAGCCCCTGAGTGCGACAAAAACTGTTGAAATTGACAATGTTGTGAACTGCGAATCCGTAAGAAAAGTATGCTAATAGGACGACCTTAATTATTGATTTTCTATGGATCACTGGGGTGCACAACAACTGCTAATTGACAATAAACTAATCTCCTGGTAGGCCGCTAACCCTAACCAAGTCTAACTCTGTAACTCTAATTCTAGCTAACTGGAACTCTAACTCTAACACTAACTGCCTACTAACTCCACTGAACACTTGGTTTAGCGCTAGTGATTTATCACCACTAGCGCTAAACCAATTACGTTTCACGTAGCAACACATTTGCAAAACATTTTGCGATACTTTTTTTGTAATTATGTTTCTACTTTTTCTTTCTTTTTTTTTTTTTACGCAGAGGGCGACGATTGGCTGTGAGTGTGTTCTGCAGATATGCAGACGCGAGGGACTTGTTCGTTCATAAGAAGTGCATCTATTATTCGAGCAAATACGATATGAACGGAAACGCCGGAGCGCGTGCGCTTCGATACGCGCTGCGTTAGCACGAGTTTGATAAAACTGTTGGGTGGAGAGTAGGCTGCGAGAGTGTGCGCTTACTGAAATCTCCACACCCTCTCTGCAACCCCCCCCCCCCCCCCCCTTTCCGCTCCACTACGTTGTTTTATCAGCCTCGAGATATCGCAGCATGTATCGAAGGCCACGCGCTCCGGCTTTCCCGCTCATACTGTTCGCGCTAGTACAAAGCTACATAAGGCTGCTCGGTAACGTCTGCGGCCGTTAAGCCTTGTCACCTGTCGTCCGTCGTCTACCAATGATTTGCTTCGCAACCGCCGTCAGGCAGAATTGATGGACATTCGACATCTACAGAAGCTGACAGCTTAAGAAACGGAGGGCGTGGCCTATCCCGGGCCATATCATTGTCGCTATCTCCAGCCAATAGGGTTGCCGCGTTAGCCGACAAGAACGTTGAAGAACCAATCGCGAGGCAAGAAGTGCAAAACATAGTCACGCCCTTCGTTTCTTAAACTGTCAACGACTATTAGTCTGGTTGTGGCGGCCGATCTTTAAACGGACGACGGATCGAATCCTTACTCTTTAGCTTTCCTCCTCAACTCAACAGCGAAATGAGAAATCACGTGGTCGTGAAGTGCTTGAACACCGGATGCGATGACTCCGAGTTTCCATGCGTGCTCTTTAAGCACACTGTGGAACTAATTTGCTAGCGATGGTAAGTGCCGTCGTGGCATCCACTGGCCGCAAACGCGAATCCAGACTTTCCTCCACGGAATGATTGTTGGTGAGCGCATACGTCTGAGCAACACAGTCCTGGTATTCCCAAAGCGTGAGCTGGGTTTGGCCACGGCCGGACTGGAAGTGCGCGCCCTTTCCCTTCTTACGGCCTTTGCAATCGCCCGGGAGTCAATGGCATTTTTTCTCTGTATGTAGTTCACTTGCTTGCCGCCAGGGACGCAACCACCTCACCCCACTTCACCACACTCGGAGATTCTCTTCGAGCTGCATTGCGCTGGTGTTCGAGCTTCGTAGGTTGTTGCTTTGGCAACAGTTTATTGAATTTCTCTCCGATTTAAGTCACGCTACCGACAGGCAGTGTCGTCAGCATACTGCATTCTCCTGTGACATGGACGGGACCTCTGTACTTGCCTGACCCCTCGCACGCCTTTTTTCGGAAAGCGCGGTCATGGTCAAAGAAAAGGCCCCTTCTATAAGCAAATACAGTTGTCAGACACTGATACTGAGCAGTTGGCAGCGGCTGTGCCCGACTCGGTTACCACTGACCTGAAGAAACTGAAAGAGCCTTGCGCTCCATCCATCCATGACATACTCTGGTCTGGAGTGCGTCGGTGGCTATCTGGTGAAACTCATTAGTGAGTTTGGGTGCGACGCCTGTGTTATGCTCTTGACTACGACTAACAGAGGTGATCCTCTGTTCGTCTTATTGCAACGCCAGGATAAAAGGGGACTTAATTATCTAAATTCCACATTCCTCGCACTTCTGGACAACATTGTTTTTTTTGTTTTTTTTTAATGGCTGTTAAGCACCGTCTGCGTAGAAATGTGCACGAAGTTCTGCAACTACTCATTGCGCCCTATCTTGAAGACGCGCCAATCCTAAGTTGCTCAGGAGGCATTGACAACAGTCACTCAAAGCGCTTGGTTGGTTTAATTTGCAACAAGTTCCTCAGAATACTTCTGATTAACCATGCAAAGACGGTCACGGACAGAAACGAAAAATCAGCTGGATATATGCACGAGCCCTCGAGGAAGCACTTTACTGTAATATGCGCTGTGCGAAAATTGTACAGACTACTACACCCTCGTCTATAGGGCAGCTGACCGACTTCATATGTGGCCTATGAAATGATGACGCAGACCACGGCAATAGATAGATTGGGCCTGCTTACATTTCACGAGAGTGTACGAATTATTTATCATTTAAAGTTCCTCCACGTAGAAGGGGTCCGTCTCCTTCAGTTCTTGAGTTGCAACAGAAGTACTGGAGGTAAAGTCCCCCCCCCCCCCCGGTTCTCAAAGTGCGTGAGGGGGGGGGCAAAGCATGTGTTTTGCCCCCCCCCCCCCCTCAGAAACAGCCGCTACTGGGCCAGGCAAACACTGGCTGGCGGCGCCCAAGGGATACCAAGGGCACCACCCCCTCCCCCCCCATTCTAAAACAAGTTGGTACGCCACTGAGCGTAGTTAAGAAATAGCCGGCTATGTTTTCAAACTTCTGTACCGAAAAGCAGGCATTTAAATTTTTACCGTCATGTACTAGTTTCATTTTGGCCGTTTAACGATATTCGATTATTAAAGGGATACTACAACGAAATTTCGGCGCTCATTTTTTTGGTCTATATGTGTTCGAAAGAGCAGTATCGCATGGAACATACCAGTATCTTGTTAAAAAAGTCTCGAAAAGGAATTTTAGAACGAATTGAACGATTAGCAAAGAGCACCTGGTGGATGTCACTAACGCCTCGTTTGTAATGCTCGTCTAGGAACCTTGACAGCTAGTGACGGAGGTTGTCTCATCTTCGGCCACGACGAGAGAAGGGAAGAAGTAGGAACTCCCCTCTTCCCGAGAATCCCTTTTGTATGTCGCAGAAGTCGCTATTGTCCCCCTAGAAGATTACAGAAGATTAACCCGTCACTCAAAATTCGTACACAAGCAGCCGCTTCGGTGGCTGGAACGACTAGGCCATCCTCTCGACGTCAGCCTCGCCGTAGCTTTGCTCGTCTTGAGACGACCTACGTCACGATTGCGTTGGATGTCAGGTGGTCTCCGCTGGGCCTTCTCCGAGCGCTTGCCAGAGTGGGCCGGTTATAACGAAAAATACAGCCACCCAGGCTCAAAATACAAACGTGCGATTGTCATTTACGGATATTGTGGATCATATTCAAGCTATTTTTGAACACGACGGGAATATTTCAAATTTCGTTGAAGTATCCCTTTAAAATACCAATATAAAATCAACCCGAAATTCATTTCATGGTTCCTTTGGAAGAGCTGTCTCGTGTGAGGGACGCTTCGCCAGAAAACATCCAATAAATTGGAGATCGATCGTGCCGTGAGAAACTATTGGCCGAGAAAATCTGGTTCATAATTAGCGCAAATAATAAATCAACACAAAGGAGAAAAGGACGAGGCAGTAAAAAATCGGTTGGATGAGGTCCAGATTTTTCAACTCCGTATATTGAAAATTTATTATTTGTATATACTATACCGCTTATGTTCTAGGTATAAAATTGAAAAAAAAAAAGATCACTTATTACAGAAAGAATAAACAGAAAGGACGGACAAGGACGGACATCTCTTTCTGTTTATTCTTTCTGTAATAAGTCATCTAAACCAACGCGCTCACGTTTAACTTTAAAAAAAGATCAGTAGTCGCTTTTTCGAAAATTTTGCTAATTTAAGAGAAAATCGTATACTCATCCAACACGAAGTATGGAACCGTGGTAAGTACCGTTTATGAGAACAAATTATCAAATTATGGCCATCACACATTAATATCGACTCTTAATGATCATCCTGAGCCAGCTTCGCGTTAAAAATATTGAAATCATCAATATATCGGTAGGCATCTTACGCCATATGTTTAATGCGTTAGCATTTGAACGCTAGTTTTGACGAAAATCCGGCGGTGCTTTTCGTTGGTCAGTTGTCGCGCGCGACTCTCCCATTGGTTCGAAGCGCTGACGTGAGCACGCGCCAACGTCTCCCTCTCTCGTCGGCGCTGACAAACTGCCACACAATGCCGGGTTTTCCTCAAAACGAGCCCTTTCGTTTTCAGCGAAGTCACGCGCACATCTGGCGCGGAGCCAGAGAGGAGGAGGCGCCACACAGCACCTTCTGGGTAACCAAGCCGAAATGCTGAATGAGAAGCCTTAATTAGAAGAGGCCAACGGAGGACACAGATTGGAAACGAGAGCTAGCTGCGTTAGCTTTCGGATCCGTGTCAAGGGGAAGCCGAACGTTGACGCAACCGTCGTGTCCAATCCGTGTCCAGCGTTGACCTTCCCTGAAGACGTCATCTCAATCAGCACTGCAGCTTTGTTATCTAGGAGGTGTTGCGCCGCGGCGTGGTGGAATGCGGGCATGCTCAGTTGCCGCTCTGCCGTCGCCGGTTGTTCTTCGCTCTGGATTTCTGTAGTAGCGGTGCGTGGGCTGTGATGTATGTGTCTAGATAAAACTATGGACGCGGTTCACTCCACCGCTGATATGGATGTGGTTTTTTCCACGAGTGATATGGCTGACCGTATCCAAGGGTGTCGACGTGCACTCTGGCAGGCAGAGTACAAAAAAGGGGGCGAAAAAAATTATTACGGGGAGATCCATTGGTGAATTTTGGGGGAATCCGTTAGCATGACCCTTGGGAAACACCACACACGTTTCCCTTTGGGAAGCGCTAACACTGACCCATTAACGAGGCCAAAAAGAGACCGACAATAATAGAGGGAGAAAAGAGAACGGTTCTGAAAGAGAGACGAGTGTGGCGTTTCCAAGGCTCATGCTAACGCATTCCGAAGAGTCTACCAATGGATCTTACTGTAATTGTTTGCAACTCTATCGTCTAATTATCTGTGAGCCGACAGCAAGCGTACAATTGGCGTAACACGCCGCATTCACTGCATGTGATTGGTTTAGCCGGTATAGAGACCGCACGAAGACGACGGGCGCCATGACGACGCGCTTTCGCGGCTGTTTTGATTGGCACCATATCGGATCGTAGCATCGGCTGCGTTCGGACAGAGTGGAAAGAGTGCAAAACTGACAACAACAACAAAATTTTTTATTGAGTTTATAACGGCGATTGATTTTAGTTTTCTCTGCACATTCTCGTTTAATCTAACCCACTTCGACTGACTATATTCTATAGATTTTTAAAATTTATTTCAATAATTGTTCGAAAACAATCTGGTTCGACTTAATGCTCACTTTTGTGCTATATTGCCTCAATATACGGTACAACAGGCCCATGTCTTCGTGCACCTATCCTGTTTGCGATGGGGGAATTTAGCTCTCCGCAATTAAGATGTGCCTATTTTTAACGCAATCGGCTAAATTTATTGGGTGAAAACATTTCAGTTCTTATTTATTAACAGTTCGGTAGGCTTTTTAAGATCACGAGAACAGTTAGGTATTAAAAATTTTATCAATAACATTACACACATTTTCACTATTTACAGCATCCGTGGAAAGGCAGTTCCGTTCATTGATACATTTAACGAACAAAATATTTTAAAAGAGTCCGCGTTGAAGTGATGAGGCACCATACATTTGTTAAAGTCGTGCATTAGCTAATAACAAAATATTCGGAACGCTTCGAATGTTGGCATGCTGACAATTTTACGCCGATTAGGTATTTCTATGTAAAATACAAAGAACACAACGCTCTCTTTCGTCTACATGCTGTTGAGAGATGACACTGGGAACAGTTCGAGTCAAACAAAAAAAAAACCCTCCCTTGAAGCGAAAGGTAAACAAACTCCGATGAACTGCAAGGCTGGGCGGCTAAAACCAACGGCTTGTTTGGACGTGTTGGCAGTTGTTTGCTCATAGGAAAAAAAAAAACAAATTATGGCTGTGTATGTTCGTCAGGAGCGTGAAACACTCCTTTTTTATAGCAGAAACGCGCAGACAGCTGAAGCCTTCCGCGAACAGTCTATGCGATGCTGACGAGCAACGATTGGGCGACTGTAATTATGGCTCGTAATTATTGTCCATAACCTAACTCTGCCGTGTTTAACATCCTTGCGTCATTTGGCTTGATTAGCGCACGCTATAGCGGGAACGATTTTTAATTAACGACTAGAGGCAGTAGAGTATTTAGAGGGTCGTGCTAGTGGTTTCCTCTATTCGTTATTCCAAAGGACACAAACATTGAGTCAAAAATAGAGCAATTGAAATGAAATCTAGAAACAAAATAAGGCCACCCAGTATTAACTTCATAAAACGCTCTTATATGTGCATTCAATCCTTTCCTACAATATTCGTGATGGAGATTTTTTTTTTTTTTTTTTTTTGGCAGCGGTTGTTACGTTTATTTTTATTCTGAATTTTATATTACATCCTTCGTCGCAAAAACTGCATTCCCTGTTATTCTTTTTTTCTTTTTATGCTCCTGTCCTTCTTATCCGTTATATTGCTCAAACCACGTCTTCTGAGCATTTCATCTTGCAGGCGTCCTTGTTCGGTTACGTTCTTCGTCTCTCGCAAAATGGCTCTTTTTCTTCATTCTGTTCGCTTATTCTCTGCCTTCGCTAGGTCCTGTCGGCCGTCTTTCTTTCCGCGTTCAATGCCACTTTCACTCGCCTTTATCTCCTTTACCTCCCTTTGCCTTAACTTCTAAGGAGCCTCCCTAACACTCCTACCCGACTTCCACTCTTTTTTTTTTTTTTTTTTGAATCAGCAATTGCGTCCTTGCCAGAAAGTTTAAAAGAAAACATTTCTCAGATCTTTTTGGTGTTATATTGACTTGTAATGTAGTACGGTACCGGGAACGCGTCTTAGAAGAGAGTTTTAGGGAACCGTTGTTTGCACATCCGACACGATACAGTGGGCCCTCCGGTACGAACTGCGCATGCACTACTGCAGAAGACTAGCACATGCGCAGTTCGTACCGGAGGGCCCCATCGCACCGTAGCGGATGTGCAAAAACACTTCCCTAAATCTTTCTAGAGACTGGTGTGTTCAGCGTCCTGTCCCGACCTGTGAGTCAAAAGTGCTCCCGAAGCGGTAACAAACGACGTCAGCGAAGTCGACGCGTGTCACGTTGTCGAACGTCAGGACCTTAGCGACTGGGGCCGGAAGTACAGCATCAAAAGGCGAACGCGACTGTTCCTGTCTACGCGGCGTCCCAACTCCTGGCTGCCGAAACTTCCGTGGTCTGTCAAGCTCGCAGAGCGGCCCGGAGCAGAACACCGCCTGCTACTGCAGCAGAACGCCGTCTGCTACTGCAGCAGAACACCGCCTGCTACTGCAGCAGAGCACCGTCTACTATTGTGACACCGCGAGGATCAATACGGGCGACAACGCTACACCTTTGTGACGTCATCGGGAGAAAAACGAGGGATACATATTTTGGGACGCGGTAAACACGGCTGTCGGATGATGCGTTCCTGGTACCATAAGCATACCGCAAACCACGTTTTGGTTCCCGGTAAGAGTTGTACTACAAAACAATAGCGGAACAATGGCGTAACATGTAGGCAGCAGCTACTGAGCAGGAAAGAATGACACCAACAAAAAACAAACGAAAAAACTCAGAGATTATTGACCAATTTACGCTTGCCCAACACAGAGAGGAACTCAGGAGAGGACTCCGTCACGGAACTAACCACCAACAGGGTCGTACGGTCTATTTGCACCTCCTGCACCGGTGCAGAAGAGTGAAGGGCGGTGTACTTCCGGTTGCATCTCAATGCGGAGAGCAAGTCGTCTGCTTCTTGCATAAGTATGGCGGTGACGTCAGGAAGACGCCGAGTTCTGATTGCCTTGGATTGGGAGGATAGAGGGTAGAACTCCATGCTGGAGGCCTCGAGGTCTACCCGCTCTTTCTTTTTTTCGATCACCTAAATAAGAGCTTGGCGTTCTGACATCATCGAAACCCGTGTGAGGAACATACCAACTTGCGCTCCGCATACACATACCGGAGGTACACTGCCCTTCACTTGCCTGCACCGGTGCAGGAGGCGCAGGTAGATTGAACGATAGTCAAACATGGGGTGGAGAGTTTCGAAGCGCCATCGGCCAACTCGTCAGTGCAATAATTGATCAGTCTAACGAAAAATGAGAATATCTCATATTTTGGTAAGAAGAGGGAAAATAATAGGAGTTTAACTCCACAATTATTCATAAACATAATACAAATACGGGTTTATCAAAGCAAATGGGGGTCATGGGAGAGGTCACGCCAAGTCAGCGACAAAGCAATGCTCAATGGTTAGAGGCACCACATATAACACTTTGCCTAACGGATATTTGCAAAAGCTTTGTTCCTAATTCACCAAACTTCTGCTCTCAACTGTTTTTTTTTTTTGTTTTTTTTTTTTTTTTTGCGCACAGTGGGAACTTAACTTTAGCTATCCCTTATCACTTATGTCAGTCTATGTACTAGTGTGTATCCAAGATTCATCGTACCGTTGCTCGAACTTCGCTATCCTCGAGAAAATGTTAACCATCCATCAACAAGAAAAGCACTAAAAATATCCAACAAACCCATTGCAAGCTTTGGCGAGCTCAGCAAACCTCAACCATGGCTATGTTTCATATCATACCCCAATAACCTGTCTCCTACTTCAGCGGGTGGTGCCACGTGACATCGCAAGTAAACGATCCGAGACTCGATTTTGGAACGGTCGGGATAATCACCTGGGCTTTGTTCCAAAATTTACTCGATGCGACTCCGGAGTGAAGGTTTCGTACCATGGCGTTTCAAAACTTACTCGCGCTTATTCGATGACCTCGTTCCAGAAGCGGGTTGTTTACTCAGGATCAATTACTTCGCTACCCTCCTCGATCAGGGGGTAACGTCGGATCAAATCGAGTAAATACGTCACGTGATCTGTTCGCCGTCTGCTTTCTGCGCCGACAGCCATCAAAGCTCGCTTGCTTCGTTGGCTTTGGTGGCGGACGTTCGAAAGGACAGTGAATAAGTGCAGCCATTTATGTGTGGTTATTGCGATTCGCTGCTTTCAACGCAGGAATTGACTGCATCCCATCCAGACCGTGCACCTTCCCCGGAAAGGTATACCTACTGCTATTATCAGAGTGCGAGCGTAAACAGGACCTTCTCCGCGTCCTCGGCGTTGGAGGAAATGCCGTATTTTCACACTCAAAGATGAAAATGTTGAAACCCCCACAGTGTATGCAATAAGAGGATAACGCTTGTAAAGCAGTGAAGTCTTCGAAGATTTCATGTATATGATCAGTCAACTACCCCTTCCCATCTCCCTCCCCAAGAAATTGTTTATATCGGTTTGGATTTTTTATTTTTTTTTTTATTTTGTAATTATACTCGCGTCAAAGCGAACGTAAGTTCCATACCACTTTTGAGAAAGCCTTCTGCGCTCTACCGCTACACCATGTGGAAGCAATTTCTGCAAAACGTAATCGGTGCAAGTTACAATGCGTTCAAGGCGCCTGGATTAGATCTGCAGCGATCGCGCAGATTAATAAAAACAAATTTTTGATGTCTAACTGAAATGAGCAAGTAATTTTGATCTTAATATACAGTTCAAAGGAAGGGGAGGAAAAGGAGCTGGCGGAGCCTCCTCAGAAAGCACCGCGTGCGTCGTCATTAATATTATCGTCTCTTCGAGTGCTTTCTGCATAATGAATATATATCGTCTGCTAGTTCCTGCCGTCCCTGCTGTGTTCTCTTTCTGTCGTAGCCCAAGACGAAGTCAATCCGCGTAGTATACAGGTGACTATCCCGACCGTTCCAAAATCGGGTCGCGGATCGTTTACTCGCGATGTCACGTGGTATTACCCGCTGACGTAGGAAACAGGTTTCTTGGGTAAGATTTGAAACATAGCCCTGGATACTACGCGGATGGACTTCGTCTTGGGCTACGGCAAAAAGAAAACAAAGCAGCGATGGCAGAAAATAGCAGACGATATATTTTGATCATGGAGAAAGCACTCTAAGAAAGGGTAATATTAATGACTACGCGGTGTTTTCTGAGGTGGCTCCAGCAGCTCCTTTTGCTCACCTTCTTTTTGGGCTGTATATCGAGATCAAAATTATTTACTTTTTTAAGTTAGACATTAAACCTTTGACGTGAATATAATTACAAAATCACGAAGAAAACTTCCAAACCGCTAGAGGCAATTTCTCGAGGAAGGAGATGGGGAGGAGTTGTTGGCCGGTCATATATATGAAATCTTCGAAGCCTCCCCTGTTTTACAAGCGTTATCATCTCATTACACACACTGGGGGGGAAACAAAAATACATCCACATAAACTACTCTGTTCGAATTTTTTCAGCCTTGAACGTAAGAATACGGGGTTCCCTCCAACGCCGAGGATGAGGACGCGGAGAAGCTCCTGTTTACGTACGTTCTCGGGGACTGTGTACGGTCTGGATGTGATGCAGTCAATTCCTGCGTTGAAAACAGCAAATCGCAATAACTACGGATAGATGGCTGCACCGCATTCTTTGTCCTTTCGAACGTCCGCCACCAAAGCCAACGGAGCAAGCGAGCTTGGATGGCTGTCGGCGCAGAAAGCAGACGGCGAACAGATCACGTGACGTATTTACTCGATTTGATCCGATGTCACCCCCCCCCCCCCCCTACCCAACCAACGAGGAAGGTAGCGTGAGTAATTACTCCGGAGTAAACAACCCGCTTCTGGAACGTCAGTTCTGACGTCATCGAGTAAGCACGAGTAAATTTTGATACGCCAAGGTGCGAAACCTTTACTCCGGAGTCGGATTGAGTAAAGTTTGCAACACGGCCCATGTATTCTAATCAAATCATCGAATTGTACCCCGTGTGTGGGTGTGTGGTGTGCGTGCGTGGGCGCTTGTGTGCGTGCATGCGTGCGTGCATGTCTGTGTATGTGTCTATGTCTGTGCCTGTGTGCGTGTTCGTGTGCGTGCGTGCGTGCGTGTGTGTGTGTTTTCCGAGACAAGAGATCAACCGCGTCCTTTTTCTTCCTGCCCAACCAAAGGTGTCTTTCTTGTTTTTTTACAGCAAGGACATTTTAGGTGTTATATAATGTTATAAACAGTCACAATGTTGGCATTTTATCTTTTTTTACCTCATTTTACCTCTTTAACCCTAAACTTGCAATGTATATATATAGTGACTACAACAGAGATGAAAATACATTTAGTGAGGCCTACTACCCGGAGGCAATGCCATATAATCTGAGAAACGAAATCTATATGAAACCAAAAATATGAACCAATTGCGGTTCCCAAGCAATAACTTACGAAATACCTGAGCTCCTAAACAATCACCCCGATATCATTGAGTTAATAAAAAGTTCTACTTCACTTTTCACCTTTTAGAAAAATATTAAACGTTATCTCCTGCCATTTTATGAATGGAGTTGTGAAACTGTTTATTTAATCATTTTCTATCTATTTATGGGGCTGATTATCAGTTTGTTGTTTTCTGTATTTATCCCTGTTAACCGATACTTTGCTTTGTAAGCAACCAATTCCTAGCAATTTATTACTGTCAATTCTATGAAGTGCATATTATCATTTATATTATTATTTATATGTGTGTGATTTCATTATTACCGTTTTTTTTGTATTTCCTTTTGTATAAGAATATTGTTTTGTGGACACAATATTGACTCCATAGTTTCCTTTGCGTTTACTGTTGCATGCTGCTGAGCTATGTACAGGGTGGTGGGGCCTCGTCAGGTAAAATTTGTTCACCTTTTGCCCCTCCACCCGCGACTGAAGGAGTCCAAATAAAGATAAAGTCCACTTACGATCAATTATGCATTCTGGGCGATTTTAACATCGACATTTTGACCCCCTCAAAGCCTTCAGTATGCACTTACCTCAACACTCTCTCTGGTAACGGGATTAGTAGCTTGATAAATGCTCCGACCCGTGAAGAAATTCTTTCGGGTCGGTTGGTCGTCTCATGTATAGACCATATCAATCTCCGAACTTGTTCACAAAGAGTCCAGTCAGCAATTATCACACAGAATCTTGCAGATCATTACTTTATTTCATGTCGGTGGTCCAATGTTAACCCTTCCCCGCAAAATAGCTTACTGGGCACTAGAACATCTGTTATTGACACCGCTAAATTTGATCGTCTTGTTTCTTCCTTCGACTGGAATGGGTTTCTTCAATCAGTTAGTTCCACGGACATATACCAAAAGTTCGCTCATGTCATTAATATGTTTTACGTTTCCTCAAGAAAAGAAATCTGCGTTAAAAGACGTCGGCCTAATCACTACTGGTTGAATGCAGACATTTTGGCGGCAATAGCGGAAAAGAATAACTTGTGGGCTCGATATAGGCGTTCGCCTAGTAATACTGTACTTAAATCGAACTATCAAATTTGCAGAAACATGGTAAATGCTATGATTTGCTCGGCAAAGCGAAAGTATTTTCATAAAAAATTTTCAGAGTCTCGCTCGAACATGACACAGACATGGCTTCTCGTCAATGAGTTTCGTGGCAACCCTTCTACAAGTTCTGTTGATAACGTTTTGAAAAAAAACTTCGGTCCAAATCTTTCAACTGTTGTAAGAGATTTCAACAGTTTTTTTGCGACCTTTTCTGGTAAAAGCAGAGATTCTTCCATCACTTTCGACAATGTCGTCGCAGCTTCTGCTTTTCTTCCACCGCTCAATGATGTCGACCTACACTCGTTACTGTTTAGTTTCAAGTCTTCCAAATCTCCAGGCATTGACGGCATCCGAGTTTCCGATCTCCGCAGAAATTATGAGGTTATCAAGCCTGTATTGCTTCATATGTTGAATGGCTTTATTGAGAGTTGCGTTCTTCCAGATGAACTAAAAACTGCTATTGTAAGGCCCTTATACAAGGGAGGTGGAGCGAATAAGATTGAAAATTACCGCCCAATTTCTATATTACCAATTACTGTACAAATCCTAGAAAAACACGTATTCCAAGTTATGTCATCCTTTCTAGACTTGCATAATGTCCTCTCACCTAGTCAGTTTGGTTTTCTTCGGGGAAAAGGAACTCAACCTCTGCTGGAAGACTTTTCTGATTTACTCTTTTCCGGTTTTGAAAGAAATCTTGTTAGCCGTGCCCTTTTTTTAGACGTATCGAAGGCGTTTGATACGGTCAGCCATTCAGTCCTCTTGAGAAAGCTGCGTAGCTACGGCTTTCGTGGCCCGTTTTTTTCGTTTCTGTCCAATTACCTTTTAAATCGCTCACAGCTTGTAATTGCAGCTGAGTCCCGAAGTCCGCGAACAATGCTAAGAGCAGGGGTACCCCAGGGCTCAATTTTGTCTACACTTCTATTTAATCTGTTCGTTAATGATATTTCAACATCTCTCTCTGAAGCCAAGCTTTATCAATATGCGGACGATACCGTAATAGTCACTCGACATCTTAATTTTGAAAATGCCACCCGCTCACTACAGTGTGCTGCGACTGCAGTTATGGACTGGTTTCAGCGAAACCTTATGGATGTTAACGTAAATAAGACTAAACTTATCTGTTTCCATAATCCCCTTAAATACGTGCGTCTGGATTTCCCTTTCGTTTTACATCACTCAAAATGTGTAGCATGAAAGTGTGTTTCATTGGAATATGTTGAATCTGTCAAGTACCTTGGAATTTTATTTGACTGCGGCCTAACTTGGAGTGCTCAATTCGTGTCACTTTGTGCAAAGCTAAGGAGTGTAAGTTGTCTTTTATATAACACCAAATCGCTTATGCCGTTTTCTGTACGTAAAATAATCGCCCACACACTTGCATGTAGCGTGTTAAGGTATGGGATTACAGTGTTTGGAAACTGTTCTACCCAGTGGCATGGTAAAATAGATAGCATTTTAAAAAATATTTTGAAAAGTGTGTCTTACGGCTTGCAAATACCTGACGACAGTGACCTGTTTAATTTCCTGCAATTCCCATGTCTCAGAAGTCTTTTTACTCGAACTGTTGTCCAACGTTACTTCTGGTCTGATGATTTCAAGAGAGAAAACGTACCTACTCATTCCCTTCGTTTTCAAGAAACATTTGAAGTCCCTTTTGTCCGTACTCGATATGGTAGGAATACGCGCGAATATTATGTGCCTGAGACGTTTAACAATTTGCACTCTGAAATTCTGCAGGCTAATTCTTTGAGCCAGCTGAAGAAAAGTATGAAAGTTCATCTTTCCGGAGGAGAGATTACATAATGTTTATATTTAGTGCGTATGTATTTGTGTACATATTATTCATGTTTTGTGCACTCCTAACTGCTTTATTCTTGTTTTTCACGTCCACGTTGCTTTATTTTTGCGAATTTTTGTACTGACTTTGTTCTTGGTCGTTTCAGAATTGTGTCTATATTTACTACATTTGCATTTGTGTATATATTAGTCATCCTGTCTTGTACACTCCTAACTGCTTTATGATCGTTTTCTTTCCCGTTTTCTGCTTTCTTTGTGCTAATTTTTTATTGACTGTGTTCTTGGACATTCAACCTCTGTTTCTTTCTTTTTTCTTTTTTTTTTTGGCGGCGTCACACAAGCCACCGTTGGCTTTGATTGCCCCCGCACTCCTGTATGAATTTATGAATGTTCCTGAATACAAATTATTATTATTATTATTATTATTATTATTATTATTATTATTATTATTATTATTATTATTATTATTATTATTATTAATATTATTAATATTATTATTATTATATTTTCTTCTTTTATTCTAGACTTTTATTATCTAGACAGTCATGATGTAACAAGTGGCAGAAGATGCGTATCAAAAATAGAGTAATCCAAATTTATGAACGTGTCGACAAAGAAAACTACAATCAATTACAACTACACAATCTTTGGTGTCCCTATCGAAAAAGTATATAAATATAAGTACCTGGGCGTTTTTATTTCCTATACTGTTTTTTGGCAGAATCATATTTACTATGTTGGGGGCAAGGCAAGTCGTTCCTTGGGGTTTATTAGACAAACTGTTTTTAGCACGTTATGAAACTCATCTGTTAGCTTTTAAATCTTTTGTCAGGTCGCAACTGGAGTATGCTAGCATCATATGGGCTCCTCATCAAGATTATTTGAAAACTACATTAGAGAGCCTTCAAAACAAAGGGGCGCGATCCATTTTCCATGACTATTCACCTTACACGAGCGTTTCGGCACTGAAACAAACACATTTACCTCTATGAGAAACCAGGCGTAGGACCTCCCCTCTCACGTTCTTTCACAACATGTATCACTATAATGTTTCTCTCAAAGAACGTTTATTACTTGCAGCCCATCGCATTTTTGATAGAAATGATCATGCTCACAAACTTCGCTTAATTCATTGTAACCAATTTCGCAACTCCCCGTCAAAGCTTGACATTTCAGAATGGAACTCTTTACCTCAGTGTATAGTTAAAAGTGCAGATAGAGCAAATTTCAAATCTTCTTGTGAAATATATTTTCCACATTATCCCGGAATGAATGTTGTGTGCGAAATATATTCTGCTTGTTGTTCTCTGTTCTCGCTAGGCATGTGTATACTATTGTAATTATTAGTCGTGGTATACTTTTGTTGATTTCCTACGACTTATGTATTATATGCGTTATTTTATATTGTATTGTCTCCACCTTTGTAACTCGCCCCTCATACAATGCCCGAAAGGGCTCTTTGAGGTTAATTAAATAAATTAATTAAAATTTACACGTTTTTAGCAGGGGATTCCGGCCACCGCTATGTTGCTGCTGGTCCGTGTAGCCCGTCTGACAGACATGCCGGAAAAATGGATGCATGGATGGATGAACGCTAACTGTTGTTCGCCTTATATGAATGGATGGATGAAAGCGGCTGAACCCTTTTTCATTTAGTGGCGGCTTGAGCCACCTAGCCCAGAAACTAAACAGAACCATAAGTATGAATCCTTCCGCTCTCTACCCAGGGTGGCCACACTGGCTTCTAAAGAATAACTGCTTGCATGCGTGTAAAGCTAAAATTGCCGTTTATAAAAAAAAAAAGCGTTGGTGTTCATGGACGTGTGAACAAATTTAATTTGTGACCTAACAAGCCACGTGTGTTCTGTGCAGCCACCAGCAGGATGAAACAGTGCTCCTCCCGAGGCCACCCCTAAAAGGTACCGGGATCGGACCCAATCCCTGGAGTCTGCCAGCGCGGGCATAGAGGTCCGAGCTCCTCACCGGCTCCTATACCCAGGTTCGTGTTCTCTGACGTATTGACGGCGGGCGCTTCCAAAAGTGTCGCTGCAATCGCCCTTTCTCCTGCCTTAGATGAATGAATGGATTGATAAATGGATGCTAACGGCTAAACCCTTTATTACGGGCGGTAGCTTGCGCCGCCTAGCCTAGAAATTAAAAAAAAAAAAAGTATGATTCCTTTCCTTGCCCGTCTAAGCGAATGTTTCATACCCTCCGCATTTTTTGTGACTATCACCAGGCAGCGTAGCGTCTGAATGTTTCTTGCTGGTTGCACCTTTCTAGATTAGATTATGCTCCCATTGCATTAGTATACCCTCGGTGTCCGTACAACACCTGAGTCGAGTGGATTGTGGAAACCAGGCGTGGGTGTTCACATTGCTGACAACAGACGTAAAACAAAAAAGAAGAAGAAGAAGCGAGGGGATTAGTTTGAGTGTGAAATAATCAACTGCATTAATAAAAGAGATGCAGAGCGTAATAGGTCTAGCTAAATAAAGAAAGTCTTTCGGGATGCCTCATTTGGGTAGAGTTAGACGTTAACTTCCAAAGGAAAGTAAAAAAAAAAAAAAGAAACACGTCCGATATTGTCAAAAGTTGCGTAGTCACTGACTAGGTGAGAACGGCAGAGGGAAGCTCCCATTGTCCCGCCTCCAGCGCGAGTTCCTACCCTCGACCATGCTTCGGTTTCTCGTGCACCTCAAGCGCGCGCGCACGCAGCCAAAGCACGCCGGAAGGCACGAAGCGCGTGCGGAAGGCTAGGCGTCCGAGAGAGATGCCCTACCATTCTCATTATGCCGATAACTAGAGATCCACGAGGGAAGTTGTGTGAAGACAATTCGGCGAAGCTGCTCAGCTGCTAACCAGAAAAGGTAGCTCTACAGCAGCCTCTAATATGGACACTTGGCGAAAAAGTCGGTGAGGAATACGGCGGCCGTGATTGGCCAGTGCCGCTCTTGACCATGACGCCGGTCAATCACGGTTGTAGAATTCCTCGCCGCCATTTTTCGCCAAGTGTGCAGATTAGAGCCCCACCAATTAAATTTTAGAAAAGACACGCACATATACCACATACCAGATGAAGACAGTATTTACGAAGTCATGTTTGCAGATATAGACAATATTTACGAAGACATTTTTGCAGATAAAGACAGAATTCACGAAGTCTATTGCAGATAAAGACTATTTACGACGTAATTCTTTCAAGCGTATCTTGTTCTTAAAGACTTTGAGCTAAGCCGTTACCCTGTTGCGCGTATACCGCACTACCGGAGCCTTCGATGCATGTTTTTAAAGGCCGACAACCAGACTCGAGATTCTGCAAGGCAGAAGACCCTCCTCTCCACGCCTTCGGGCGAGGGAAGCGAAGGATGGAAAGAAGGGACCAAGAGGGGCGGGCATGGGTGGAAAGGGTAGGAGGGAGAGGAGGAAGCGGGTGAAAAGTGGAAAGCGCGAACTGGTCGTCGGTCTTTAAGCGCGCGCACGAGTGAGACCGTGACCGCGGCGCGCGCGCTTAAAAGCGTGCTTCAAAGCCTCCGGTGGTGCGGTACGCGGAACACGGTAACGGTTTGATTACGGTACCGATTAAACGTTTTACTCATTGATAAAAAAAAGTTTCGGGGGCGAGCTCATAAAACGCATAAAATGCAGTATTTAGGAGCGATCATTTCAAGTGTTTGAAACGGTTGGTTCTGGAGCGAAGAACCTCTTTTTTTTTTTTCCAATCTTGAGGAAACTGATTTGTTGGGTCACGCGACTAAGGAGGGTGGAATTGAAAGGGAGGCAAATGGGGAGGGAAGTACTGTAGAAGGGGGGGAGATGGGGAGAGGGAAGAGTAAGTAGAAAGGAATGAGGAGAGGTAACTGGTGTGTCATGGTGACGTAAATTCCCCCACTAAAATTAGCGGGGAAACTGAGTTGGTGTCTCGTTACCAGCATGGAAGGCGAGGGGAAGAAGGAGAAGAAAGAGGGGGAAGGTGGGAGTTGGAAGTAGGGGGAGCAGAAGGGAGAATGAAAGGGAGCGTGAACAAAGGAAACAGATGGGGATAACACCTATAGAAGGGAGTGGAAGGATGGAGGAGGGGAAAAGAGGAGGAATAGGGACATGAAACGTGTGTGTCATGTGACGTATATTTATCCGCTAAATTGAGCGAAGAAACTGAATTGTTGTGCAGGCCACATGACATCAGGTCACATAACTTCGATATCCCCAGCTAAATGTGGTGGGGAAACTGGATTGAAGCCTAGGTGACGTTACGTAAATGTTTCTGCTGTAATTAGCGGGGAAACTGAATTGGTTGATAAGCCCCGGTACGTCAATGTTTTCGCTAAATTTAACGGGGAAACTAATTTGGTGTTTAGGTCACAAGACGTGAATTCTTCCCCTAAATATAGGGTGTCCCAAGTCACCATGCCCGATCTAAAATGAACCGTAAAAATCGATGCCTGCACGTAGCAATCTAAACTTTTCGTCAATGGTGTATTTCAGAGGTCGGTTTTTTTCTTGTAAACTTACAAAGCGTAGCTCCTTTTCTGTAAAAAATAGGGCCAACAAACTTGCCTAGGTCAACGCCGAATGGCGACGTAGACGACCAAGTTGAGTTCTGGAGCGCGTTTGGCGCGCGTATTGATGGATGGCGTCGGGAGCAGCGTCGGAAGGTGTAACCGACCAGCGAAAGAAAGCAGACGACATACAGACGAAATCCGTTGGCAGTATAAGTATGGTGCCTGAAACGCGTCTCCGAATGATGTGTTTACTGTCCTATGCTGCCCATACATCAAACATGGTCCCGAAGTGGCAAAAAAAGACGTCACAGAAGCCGAAGTGTCATGCTGTCGGATGTCGCGATCCTGGCGGTTGGTCGTAGAAATGCTGGAAAAAAGCACGACTGAACGCGAGTGTCGCTGTCATCAGGACGTCCCAAATTTTGGCTGCTGAAGCTTCCGTGAACTGTCACACCAGAGTGCGACCTGCAGCAGAGCAGGCGCCTGCCACATACACCACAGCTGCTGGAACACCGCCAGGATTGCGACCGATGACAGCGTGGCACTTTTATGACGTCACCGGGCGGAAATCGAGGGACCACTTTTTTGGACGTGGTAAAGACACCAGTCGGAGACGCGTTCCAGGCACCATAGCAAAAACGCCGTCGTGCAAACGCGTTTTTTTTCCTTCAGGTTTTGCTTTTAGTGTCTGCATTTATTTTTTTACCAAAGGTACATTACAAAAAG
Source organism: Ixodes scapularis (assembly GCF_016920785.2). Taxonomy (NCBI): domain Eukaryota; kingdom Metazoa; phylum Arthropoda; class Arachnida; order Ixodida; family Ixodidae; genus Ixodes; species Ixodes scapularis. Next base: position 29,650,636 of record NW_024609836.1, read on the forward strand.
GTTATGTTCATTTTAATAAACCATGGTGGTCGCGAGCAGTCTCGATAAGGAGGTAGCGGCATCTATCAATACCAGCGTCAAACGCGCCCCGTTACTCGACTTGGTCGTCTGCGCCGCCGTCCGCCGTTGACCCTGGCAAGCTTTTTGGCCTTATTTTTTTTTTAGAAAGTTAACTACACTTCGTAATTTTACAAGAAAAAGCCGACCTGTGGAATGCACCTTTGACGAAAAGTTTAGATTGCTACGTGCATTCGTCGATTTTTACAGTCCATTTTAAATCGTGCCTCGTGACTTGGAACACCCTATATAGCTCGGAAACTGAATTTACATGTAGACCAGGTGGCGTCAACTTCCCCACTTGGTATATAGGTGACGTGACATCCATGTTCCCTCAAAGTTTAGCGGAACATGCACGGACGGTCAAACAGACGGACGGACGGAAGGACACAATTTTGGGATTCGGGGTTCCGTTATAAATCATTTCTTGCTTTAAAAAAAACGCGTGCTAAGATTTGTTTGTGAGAGCCTATGGCATAACTTGTTCTGAACTCGTGCACTGCAAAAACTTATTGTCACTTGCTGCGGTAAACAACAAAAGGGACGAGCTAAACCTGTGTCTTTACGGTTGCAGTACCATCTTCAGCTCTACCAATGGAATCATAAAATTCTAAAGATGTTGCCGTTTTCTGCATTCTTGCTGTAATATATGCTGGAGTTTGTGTCGTTGCTTGAAATCTTTCTCGCGGCAAAACACCGAGCTCTGATGGCTCACATTGCAACCCACTTGTTTAAGATTGGCACTAACCTCCAAATAACAACCTTTGTTCGGGTCAACAAGAGCCCCCACCCGAATTTTCTAAGGATGGAGAGCAAAAATTTCAACCCTCGAAGATATGATATTGGGATGTGGTGTTGTAGGTACCCATATTGAGCTTGCCTCGTATATTTTGAAGTTCCGCATACCGTCCCTCAATGCACGCCACTGCTGTTATCATTTTCGGCTGTTCAAACGTGGGAAAGGGAGTACGGTGAAAGGCTGAATTATGAATGCGAACAGCTTTAATCTGTTCGGGAGGCCGCCATAAGTTAGTGCCGTGCACCGCGCTCGAAGATGCAGAAACATTTATTTCACTTGGGGGTATTAAATTCAATAGTAACAATGAGATCAAAAGCCTTCAAGTTTCAAGAATGTGACGCTTTGAGTGTCGTGGTTTCATTTTTGTCAGGAAAGGGGTCGTTTGAGAAGATGGGGATGGGAAGTACGCGAGTTTTTGGAATTTCGTCAGGTGTACAGCTCCAGGCATACTTACCTCAAGCAAATGCTAAGCGTACTAGGTTCTTTTTTTTTGTGTGCTCGTGGTTGGTTTTTACGCAAGTTTGCATGCACATCTTTGATTCAAATGAACATGCCAAAAAAGTGCTCGTTTTTTCTCAAATGCCATTTACTCTCGTGCTCAAGGTAGGTTTGGTTGTGAACGTGCCTCTTTTGGAACGCTTAACGTCACTAGCCTAGTGCATTGTTAGGTTGGCCACATCTTCAATATCGCTAAAGAGGAGTTGGTTGTGCCGCCGCAGTGTCCGGTGGCACCGCCTCTGTTCCTCCTCCTCTCGGGCATGGGCTGCACCCTGAGCAAGACTCTGTCCTCGCTGGTCCGGGGCTCGGAGGGCCGCAAGGGCTCCAACTCCGGCACCGGAGGCTCCGAAGCCGACCCCGTGGCCGACCCCCCTCCCCCGCCGCCGCCGGACCCGCGTCAGCCGCTCACGGCCAGGCAGATCTTCAGCATCTCCAAGTCGTGGAAGGCGATCGCCCGGGCTATGGAGCCCACAGGCATCGAGATGTTCGTCAGGTGAGGGCAGTACGCGCCATTCCAATGCTCGCTTTCTGCGTGCGGCCATCCGAGGAACGTTTTCTGGCCATAATGGCACTATTGTGTGGAATATCAAACGCCACGCCTGTGTTTAGAGCACAGTGACTAAGTATTTTACACCTGGATGACAGGCGCTGGAAAGCTATGTTGTCGCGCGTGTGGTGGATTTGGCAACTCGTGGGGCTGCCACGCGGAGGCACAGGGTTCGAACCCCGCTCGGCCGACATCTTCGTTTTATTCATCTGTGCTGTTCTGGAAAGTTCCAGCCGACTCTTGGCTATGACAAAGTGTTCTGGTTTGGAATATTCCTGAAAGTACCGCGTGTATAAAAGAAACGATGACAGACGCCATTCATTGCCGACTCTAAAGGCGTGCTGCATTTTAAGTTTGTAGGTACAAGTACGCCGCATTTAAAGTTTACTTTCAATAAAACTTTCGTCTACCATGTTTTATTCCTGATCATATACCTCGCAGGAATCCTACCAAATGGGCACAAATGTCCTGCATAGATGGCCTCAGATAACAATGCGCCGAGAAACTCAGGGGGAGGAGAACACGAAAGCTCCGCCTTCAGCGCGAGGTTTCTACCCTTTCTAACGTGCCTTTTAGGAAATTGTCGATAATATCCGCCGAAGACCTTATTTAGTCGTCCGGACATGATGCTATTAACGTTTTGGTTGAATGGAGGAACGCGTGTTTTTCGACTTCTCTGATGTCCTGTCGTGATCTCAGGCTTTGGTCTCCGCGTGGTCCTAATGAATGTTCCCGCCCGCGGCGCCTCGTTTCTGCTGCAGACTGTTCCAGGAGAAGGAGGACCTGCTGGACCTGTTCGAGAAGTTCCAGGCACTGCGCACCAAGGAATCTCAACGCGAGAGTATGGAGCTGGCACAGCACGCCTCGGTGGTCATGACCACGCTCGACGAGGGCATCAATGCCCTCGACAACCTCGACTACTTCATGAGCTACCTGCACAACGCGGGACGGCTTCACTACAAGATCAAGGGCTTCAAGAAGGAGTACTTCTGGGTGCGTGTAAATTAATTGTTTGTATGCTTATACTGCTGGAGGACTTTCCGCCTCAATGAGCCTCTGATATCTCCACAATAGACGAAACATTTATCCGGTGCAGAATGACTGCTAACATGGGGTCTTTAACGCGCATCACGCAATAAAGATACACGACTGCACGCCGGTACGACGTTCATCCAGATTGAAGCAAGCAGGGGTGGAGATTGAGCCGAGGATCTCTGGGTTTTGCGGCACAAGCTTAGGCATCACGTGCTCACAGCTGCGTTCGCCAGCACACTCGACCACCAATCCTCCCCCCCCCCCCCCCCCCCACCCCATATAAGTTTCCCTGCTCTGATAGAATGTACACTTCGTTTGTTGTTGCAGCACATCGAGGGACCCTTCCTCGCTGCCGTGTCGGACACCCTGGGTGATCGCTACACGGACAATATAGAAAACATCTACAAGATCACCATCCGCTTCATCCTACAGACCCTCATCGAAGGTTTCGAAGAGGCCGAGAAGGAGGCAGCGCAGCAGGCCCGATGAACATGGCGCACCTCCGATAGTTTCAAACGCACACACACAAGCACTGTGGGTACGCGTGTGCCGCACGCAGGAAAGATGGTGGTGCCACCATTGCCTCTCGCTTACAGCGTCGTGTCTTTGCGACGGTTCTTCGTCTTTTTGCAAGCTTGCTCTGCGTCCGGCAATCTCGTCCGCGTCATTGAGCACTCGTGTGACATGACTCTCTCCCCTTCTCTGTGTCAGGGCGAGACGCTGCACCACGTGCTGTTGTTGTTTGTGAGCTAAGCAGCTGCAGTTGTGTGCGTGACCTACGCTGCAGCCATTTTTTTATTATTATTATTGAGGTGGGATTTGAGTACGTTGGTTCAAGAGGAGAATTCACACCTGTTCCCTTTTTATGTAGAGTAGTGCTCGTCTTGAGGGGAACCACATCCCCCAGGGGCTTGGCGTAGCGCTGTAGTTTTGTTTTTGTTATTGACTATTGTTGCGACAGCTATGTCTAAGCTACCAACCTATTTTATGTTGTGTACCTCTCTGTTTTAAATGTGTGTCCCATCATCAGTTTTGTAAACTTGTTCGAAATGGCCGCTAAGCCTTTTGTGGGGTGAGTTTTCGAGCCGTAAGCCGTAACGGCGTGATTTGTTACAGTGGAATAGGAATGATCCGCAGGTACCCTCCGTTACGAGTAGGTCCTCCACTTTTTCTCCTCGAGAGTCGACAGATATATATATGGGCAGACAAACAGGCAGGGAGTGTAGCTTGGAAAAGCTCCTCCAGGAGAGCCAGAGGACATCGTAAATCTTGGATTCAAAATCTAAGACCAGATTCACGTGAAATCATTGTGTAGACGCATCTACGTTGGCAAGACTCGCTTGTGCTTGTGGGAGTATTGGAGAAAGGAAAAAGCAGCTTTTGTAGGCAGTGTCTTTCAGCGTTGCAGCATAAAGCGTAGATGAGCAGTCAAACACGCTAAAAAGTGGATAGAGGAAACGCACAATCGAAAATTGGGCCGAAATGTCCTGTGAGATCCCAAAGGAAAGTGAGGAAGTGAGATATTCCTCAGCCTTCATTAACTTTTTTTTTCTATTACCGACACGCAATCGCGTCAATAATTCTAGACCCGTGTAAATCAGCAAAACATATTGGAAAGCAGCATATTTGCCGTGGTTTCCTCTAACCCTGTATTTCGAGAGTGTTTGGCTGGAGTTCGGCAGTCTGGGACAGTTGAATCACAGCCCTATTTTTGTACCTGCGACCTTGGAAGCAGCGTGTAGCCAACAACACGACCTTATTCGAAGAAAGCAATTCATCACTTGGATCACGAGCCGACGGCGGCCCTTCTACTTGGCACAATCCACGCGGAGAGAAAACACCGAGAACACGAATCCGCCCTAATAGTCCAAGTGCCAAAGTGACAAAAGTACAAACGCACAGTGGACGGAGCAACATGTGAGAAGCCCGCCAAGACGTCCCCCCCTGGTTCAGTTACACTATGGTGCCTGAAACGCGTCTGCGACCGGTGTGTCGATCGCGTCCTAAAATGGGGTCCCTGGATTTCCGCCTAATGACGTCATACAAGTAGCATGTTGGCGCCGGCCGCGTTCCTGGCGGTGTCGCAGCAGCGATGGATGATGTTGCAGACGCCTGTTCTGTTGGGAGACGCCTGTCCTATTGCAGATCGCTCTCCAGGTTTACATTTCAAGGAAGTTTCGGCAGCCGGAGTTTGGACGCCGTGACTACTGCGACACTCGCTTTCAACCGTGCTTCTTTTTTTTTTGTTTTTTTTTTTTTGTAGTTTGTTATTATTAATTGTTAGGATCGTGAAATCTAAGAGTATAACACTCCGACTTTTGTGGCGTCATTGTGTCTACTTCGGGTTCGGAACCACTTTCGATGCAAAGAAAAAATACACTCTAAAAAAAAAAATTTGCTCGTAAAATAACTTTTAAGGGTTCCTTGGTTTGTGCAATTTTTGCAGCCTGAAATGTTCTTGTAAGCACCCCTCAAAAGGGTTCTCCGTGAAAAACCTATAAGGGGATCTTTTAACCTCCTTTTTTTTGACGCAAGGGAGTTCTTCATTGCCCAGTTGCCTTTCTAGTGCGCCGGGGGGCGATAGTGCTTGAGGCGAGACCGTTCTTCACCAGCTGAAAGAGCTCCTGGGGCGTTAAAGAACTTTTTTTTTCTTTAGAGTTTAGGGCGCTAAAGGCATCCGTCGGAGACTCATTTCAGGCACCGTAGCTACGCATAGAAGAATTCCAAAGTGTTTTTTTTTTCTTTAGGTGCGGCCGGCAAGCTCGACAGTTGCTTTCCAAACCATCCATGCCGTCACGCAATCGCAGCCTGATCATGTGTGAGCGTACGTTAGCAGATGAAGAGTTTTAAAAGAGGCTCGCGCCTCAAACCGGGAGCCTTCATTGTTTTGTCTTCAGTTTGTAAAGCCACCGTACGCGAGTTCCTGTCGCCTCCTAGTGTCTTCTGTCCTTCCTAGAGTGTTGAATGCTTGTTCGTGACTAATGATACATCACTCCTGCCTCCCAGAAATATCTAGACCTATCCGAATCCTACGGGTCAAGTGATTCAGGTCAACCTTAGAGATTGTCTTACGCTCATTGCTCTCCAACCACGCAGTATCGTTCCAGTGTTAGCTCAATCACCCGAATTTCAGGATTAGTTTCTATGAACACCTGAGCCTTCAAAATTGCAGCTTAGCCTGTTACACCTTGTTATCGATAACTAACTGACAAGATCTCGCTCCGCCATGCGCATTTTGTTTATATTTTGAGAAAGGGGGTTCGTCAGCGAGCTTTGTGTTCATCTTATCTTACGCTTTATACTTCTCAGTCTGCACCCTCTGATCAGATCTTAAAGCAACTTCCAAAAACCTCGAGAAATTCTAAATTATCTACAGAATATTTTACTAGGATTTAGTAGTATATTTAGTAACTAAATGAAAGGAACCGCCTCTTGTTACTGCCATTAAAAAGTGTGACTTGCGGGAGAGCTTCGCTGGCAGTTTCTCACTCGCTGTTTGTATCCTTAGTATGTCAGTTGTTTTCTTTTCGTATGTTGTCACAGTGTTGTATGAAAACAAAAAAAAAACTCTAAAGAGCACTTAATGTGTTTTTTTTTTCGAATATACAAAAAAGAAAAGTTGAGTCGTAACAAGACAGCTAACGTCGAAGATCAGCAATCACCAGCTAAGCATGCTTCCACACGTGTTTTTTCTGCCTCCTGCTATGACCAAATTTTCTTTCTACCAATCTTAAGACAAATCAAAGACTTGTGCACGAACCAAGGTCAAAGCACATTTCATTTTTTTTTTTTTTTTACAATTGTGGGTATTATGTTTAGCTTGTTTTAACCATTATTTCACAAGAAACCAGCACCTCGTGTCAAATGGCGTCTTTGTGTCCAGATATGTTGCCGAGGATGTATAAGTTGCTCACTTTGATTTATTGAGCCTGTCTCTGTGTCGCTCTGAATGGGGTTGTTGATGTTTGGCACATTTCTCCTGTCCGAGTGTATAGCCTTGGTGGTCATCCGCCAAAGTCAGTGCAGTTGCTGAACCAAGAATCCAAGAAATAGCAATGCTCTAAACATGGCTCATGTTCACGTTCACTTTTCTAAAAACAGCGTGTTTCTTTTCAAATCGCATTGTCCCAGATGAATGGGCATAACATCTGGCGCTTCTGTAGACACATCATGGCTAGACATGTCCACTACTGTCGAGTGGTAGATCAAGCATAAAATGCGCAGCTGCTCGCTGTCTTCGTGACACTACGTTGTGTTATGATTTTTACATATTTGTGTAAACAAAGCTCTGACTCCTTCGGTAACCTCTTTAGTCTATCTATTCAAAACATTTCTTCGTTCGGAATTTAAGTGGGACCTGATTATAAAGCTTCACTCAGACGATTTTTAAGATCCGTATATCAGAACTGAGCAGGAATTTAAAACGTAGTGTCAATTTGGCGCTTGAACTATAGATATTACAATAAGTCAGGGCCTTGCATCACGAACTGCGCGTTTCTCTTAACTAAATTATGTCGACTGTGTACAATCAAGGCGAATGTTTGTTCTTGTTGTTTGATAACCTTAATTGTACCTAAGGGTATGAAGTAAGGCTGACCTACCTTACAGACGTCGTCTGGTACACGCAAGTGTTAAAAACTGGGCCAGTCATTCCAGGTTGCTGGGTTGACTAGCCCAGATATCGTCGTTCGGGACATCAGGGGACAGGACGTAACGATTCCTTTGTTGCCAGAAGCAAAGAGAATGCTCCTTGAAATGTTTGAAACAAATTGAGACGAATCTCTCAAGACACCGCTCGATTGGAGCGTTTTCCTCGTGATGACGACGCACAGTTTGAGAACCGCCGAATTACCGGGGCAGGCAGTCGGCTGTTCTCCGGCAAGCGTCTGATGAGAGGGAAAAGTCGGTTGTCCGTTTGACCCTGGACAGCGACATTATACTCTGTCTCTAAACACGCAAAACTCGATCCAGTCGCGTTACGAACGGACCCCTTTAAACCTGCGCCTCCAAAGGCTGTTTTTTTTTTTTTTTTTTTTTTTTTTTTAATCTTATATGTGTAATGAAGGGCTCGAAGAATCGTTCCCTATCCCTCCTAGACAAGCAACACCACTCCAACAAACGTCGATGACTTCGGCTGAGGATTCCGCATTTGAGAGCTCCATATCCTGCTCGCCATTCTCCAAAATGCCGTCTCCGTGTACACACCTATGCGCGGCTTTTGCGTCATGGCGGCGTGGTGGCGCCACTGAAGACACGACGCGTACGTAGCCGTTTCAATTGTGGGGAATCTGGTTTCTGCGCACGCGCAATGCCCACCCCTGGTTTGATAAAAAAAAAAACATGGAGGTAGGGAGCTTCTAATGGCGTCACGTCGCCTCCGGAAGTTTCCTGTACCTCTATGGGTCAAAACCAGGTGTGGCCAGTTCCGGACGTCTGGTAGTCCGCAGAAAAGAGTATTATGAAAAACCCCTAAGTAAGCAACGAGGTTAATTCGAGCGCGCGGTAAAACCGAAATGGCGAAACCTTCACGAAATTAAGATCATCTTCAACTCCGTGAAAAGCGCAGTCACATACTAACAATCTATCTTCGCAATTTCAATTTAAAATTTTAAAAACACGCACCTTTTTTTCTTCTTTTTTGTAATGGCGGCCGGCGAGAGATTGTAGCTGTAGCTTTGACGTTCATCAGCTTCAATTCTTAACAGTCTACACACCGTGTGCACAGTCTGGAGGGAGCAACGCGGGGTTCGATTAGCATGACAGCCCACATAACGTAGAACTCCCATGTAACCTCGTGCGAAAACAGTGTGTACGTCGGCTCAAAAGTGTGTCAGTGTCGTGGTTCGTAGCATGCGTATCTTGCACCTCTCGTGTAGACTGGGCTAACTATAGGTGTAAGCTTTGGGGCTTAGCTCTACGCCGCAAGCAAAGCCTTTCTTTTGTCCACGCATAAATGTATGTATACAGTGTCCCACGAGTCTCAGCTTTGTGGCAAAGTCGAGCCCTCGTAGACGTGTGTTTTTTTCCTTTTGAGGTAAAAAGGCGCCCTTTCCACAACGCGACTGGGAAACAAAAAAAACAAAAAAGGACATCAACTGGTCACTACCATTTTGGCCCACCTGCACATAATCCAAGGCTGCGTCCCTATTACTCAGTGCACTTTTTTTTTTATTGCATAAAATGTTGCTTGGTAGACCTTTTAGCTGACCCTATACTCGTTGACAACTTTATGTGGCATTCTTGACGAGATGATGGGTGCGCATGCGGAGCTTTTCTCGGCGCTAAACAACACCCTCCCGTACCTTTGACTTCATAGTCACAAAAAGCTGTCCACGGGTATACCACTCCGCTTTGTCATAGATCGTAATCGATTTCCGTGTTTCGTCACATTCAGCGAAAGCTGAAACTTTCTGTGGGCAAGAAATTTTTCATTGGCAACACCTGGGTTGTTTTGTGGACCGGCATGAGGTACACCGCACGACACAGCGCGAAACAAGACATCGTGGTTTCTTTGTTATTTTTTTCGCATATTTCTTAGACAAGGCATTAAACATGCTCCTATTTTACCCCTGAACTTGATGTCCCGAATGAACACTTTCCCGCAGAGGTTGTAGCTCTAACGACAGCATTTTAATTTTCAAATTAAAATAAGAAAAAAAGATTGACAACTACTTGTTCGCACTAAGAGTGTTGCGCAGTGTACCATGTGACTTTCGCTCTTTTCCGCTTGAACCGAGGTATATTAATTCTACGCTTCAATTCTCGGAAATTTGAAGAAGAAATGGAGAGTGCTTCTCAATTTCGGGACTGGGATACCCCCTTCAGCGCGTTTCAAGTTTTTCGTGGACGTGATATTTCTCTTTTTAAGTACACACGCATTATGTTTTTCCGCGTGAAGCCGTCACCTTATAATGGACGGTTAGGCTGCGTAGGTTGCTCCGATAACATTACTGTGTGGAAAATCTTACCGTTAATATGTCTGCCAAACTTTAGTACATAAATCACTATTGCGAATCACCTAGCAAAATGGAAAAAAACTAAAACATATAAAGGATCGTTTTTGTCTGATATACCACTTTGAACAATAATTTTCATAAAATAGTGCACCTCTCACTAATACATTGCCTTTGTTGAGTATTACATATTCTTAGAGCGACTATTTTCTTGTTGTTTTGTTTTTGTTTGTTTGTTTTTATACAAGATTAGGTTTGTTTTCGTACTCAATTACCTTTCGACTCGGGGGGAATTCCTATTGAGAAACTGGATCATGAGACAAAGTTATTCTGGTTATACAAAAAAATATATCGTTTGTTGTTGTTGTTGTTGTGGTTGCTGTTTCCTAACGAAGACAACGGCAGACGAGCTAGTTGATATTTTGGATTAAAACCTACAATACCGAGGAAATAAAATAGCTTGGCTTAGCTTACACACAAATTGCTATTGTATTGTGTTTCTTTGAACTCTGATTTTTAATTACAAAATTCCTTGCTCCGGTTCGCCATTTTTTTATATTTTGCTATCACTCTATCGGTGAATGAATGTGAACGTGACATGGAGCATGTTTAGAGCTGCGCGGGTTCATTGAAGGTCCCTTCACGATTTCGGTTGCTGCCTGCGTCTATGTGGGACACATATATGAGAGGGAGTGCACACCTAATGCGCGTGTGCACCTCGTATGATGTGTGTGTAAAATATGGTGTTAATAATGTTGATGCAACTTTAGAAGTACCCTATATATATAAATACGAAACAATATCTTAACGTCAACTGCTATTCTGTTTGCTACGTAATAAAAGGAAGAAACTGAAATCGCCTGATGTTGTGTTTTTGTCGTCTTCCCATGAGATGGTGGTGTGAAGCTTACCCCAGTTTCATTTGTTTATAAAACTCTGAAGATTTCGTGTGATTTTTTTTTATTACATCCTTGCATTTCTGTACATCCCCTGATTTAACCACAACGCGGTCTTTAATATGAACGCGATTTCCCATTCTTAAAAGGTGGCTTGTGCGCCGTGTCAATTTAACTTGCCAGTATAATAGAAAACCTGGCTGTTCCTTTTCATTCAATTCTCATTGTGGCACCAAGCTTTTCCTCAAACCTGCGATGAGTTGCATAGGAATCTGACGCAAGTTTTTAAGAGCCCCAATGCAAGTGAAGCATGCAGCTTACAAGGCCTTGGTCAGGCCTTGCTTGGAATACGCATCTTGTCAATCGAGTCCCCCCACTGTTACAAGCACATGTAAGCTTGAAATAGTAAAGAGCTTTGTAGCTAGGTTTATACGCAAACGGAGTTGCCGACTTCTGCATCTTTTTAAAACCTCCGCGAAGGCAACGTTACAATCTATCACGCGATAAACCTGCTCCGCTTTGGAAGCTCCGCGAGGATATAGAGATTCTGCTGCTGCCGGCAGATAAAGGAAAATCGACCGTCCTTCTCGACCGGGTGGGGTACGAACAGAAGGCTCGGGATGACAGTCCAGCTCATGAAAAGCTTAAGAAAAAAACAATATCCCAATTTCAGCGGAACATATGCTTTCTGACATTTTAAAGCAATCCCTAGAGTCGAAAGCGCCGGGCACAGTGTGGGGCAATGCTTGCCAAAGTTTTGAAAACACTGCACACCATCGGCGAGGAGGAGGGTGTCCATTCACAGACGCATCAAAAAGCGGTCTAAGGGCATGGTAGCGCGCCCTGTACAAAGAGAAATAAAACACCAAAGTCCCGCAAGTTTTTGGTACATGGAGATGGGCTGGGGGGTGTCTAGGAGACGCATGGTCTCGTGGAGGGAACGAACCCGCTGTGGAGTATGAGAGATCACAGCGCGGTTAGTGTCCAACTCAAAGCCTAAAAAACGTATGACACGGGTGGGCACAATGTGGGTATTGAGGAGTTTCAGCGAATATTGGGGAGGAGGACAGACCGTGACGCCCCAAGCGGTTAACTTAACAAGTACACGGATGGGGACAACAACTACAATGACGCAGCGCTCGGCCGACATAACCGAACGCGGCGTCAGCGTTCGGCTGGAGTTCGTGTTCTCCGGCGAGGGGGAGGAGGGGCTCTTTTGTTTTCACTACGGCCTGCATGAACAATGCAGCGTGCACGATCCCAGCTCAGCACAAGAGCCGAAGTGGGTCAAGCTCGCATTCTCTGAGGATAGATCCGGCACTTAAAGTCGCTTCGTCGATTGTTAGTATTTTTTACATTAAACTGTGCCCCGCGCTCTATTGTAGAAGATGACATGGACATGCCCATAAGGCCTGTCGGCATGTGCACAGGCCTTGTGTTGAGTAAACACCGAGCGTGGGGAAAACAAACGGGTCAGAGCGCCCCTTATAGACCCTTTCAGGCAACATTTCATGGGCGCCGCCATCTTGACGTCACGTGACCCTGCCGCCATAGCCGCCCTTCAGTTACTCGCCGTTCCTCCGCGTTGTGTGCTGCACCGGCCACTACCGGAGCGTTGTTTTCGCGTTCTTTCACGTTTCGCGTTGAAATAGTGTGTTTTCTTTAGGTATTTTAGATATTTCGGGCTTTCATTTAATCATTTGATATCTATATTTCAACATAGCTCTTGCATTTTCTTATTTATAAAATGGAATCGGACAGCGAATGGTTCGACGATACAAGATTATGGCTGCAGAGACCATGTAAGTTCATCCCATTCTAACGTTCTTCTCGCTAATAAATGGCAGTCAACACCATTGCGACATTAGCGAATTTCAACTGAGGCAGCAATTAGGCTCTCACAGTCGTGCTTCTCGCTGCATGTGCGCGCTCGTTTCCGTAAAGCCGACCCGCATGTAAGCGATATAGCGTTCGACAAGACGAGCGACGGCGACAACGACGAGAGTCAGCAATGAAGATTTCTCACTGTCGCCTGTTACATCGCTCGGTTTTTTTGGATTTCTAGAAAACGTCGCTCAACGTCTTGGTCGCTTGCTCCCGTCGCTTCCATGCGGTTTGCCTCGTCGCGCGACTGCCCGAGCGACAGCGAAGCGGGTCACCGTCGCTTGTCTCGTTGCTCGTTGAATCGCTTGCATGCGGTTTATACTTAATATCGAGGCGCCAATGGTTCAAGGGTGTGTGCATGGAAATTAATTGAGCATAAACCGTATGTAAGCGATTTAGCGAGCGACCAGATAAGCGACGGCGACCCGCTTCGCTGTCGCAGTCAGTCGCGCGACGAGGCGAACCGCATGGAAGCGACGGAGCAAGCGACCAAGACAGTGAGCGACGTTTTCTAGAAATCCCAAAACCGAGCGATGCGACGGGCGACAGTGAGAAATCTCCGTCGCTCGTCTAGTCGCACGCTAAATCGCTTACATGCGGGTCGGCTTTACGGAAACGAGCACGCACATGCAGCGAGAAGCAAGACTGTGATAGCCTTACTGCGTCAGTTGAAATTTACATATGTCGCAATAGTGTTGACTGCCCTTTATTAGCGACAAAAACGTAAGAATGGGATAAACTTACGTGGTCATTGAAGCCTCATAATCTTGTATCGTCGACCCATTCGCTGTCCAATTCCATTCCATAAATAAGAAAATGCAAGAGCTATGTCGAAATATAAATATCAAATGATTAAATGAAAGTCCTAAATATCGAAAAGACCTAAAGAAAATACAACATTTCAACGCGCAACGTAAAAGAACACGAAAACGAAGCTCCGGTAGTGGCCTGTGCAGCACACAACGCGGAGCACCGGCGAGAAACTGAAGGTCGGCTATGGCGGCCCGGGGAGCGCGCGAAGGGCGCGCCGACTGGTGGCAGTTCGAGTAACTGACTCGCTGAAAGCGTCTATAGTTCGATCTCCTGCCCAATAGGGGGCGCTCCGATCGATCCAACATGGCGGACAAGAGGGGGATAGATTTGCGACGCCCGTAGACCGGTAGCGTATAAATTAAACAAAGCGTGTCCTTCTCTGTTTGTTGCCGTGTTCGAGACGATCATCACTTCAACCAAAACCTACCGTTATGCTACAAATGAAGTGTTCAAGCCAGTCGAAGGCAAGAAATCTTGTCACAGTCAAGATATGTATGCAAGTGTTCGACGTGAGCTCTCACGTTGGTGCAGCTGTCGTCAAGTTGAACCGAATGTACGCAAATCCAAAGAAAGGTACTAATCAACAATGTTCACGCGTTGAAACTATGACGCGTACTTTATCTAAAACTAAAATTACCGGTCTGTGGCTACAAACATTTTCGTTGACGTCGCTTAGATGATGTAACCATTCAGGCCTCGCATTAAATGGTGTTGCGAACTCTTCGGTTGTTCTAGTTAATTGTGCTAAAAAGCGGTTGGACGGAAAGTATGACAGCTACCGCATACAAGGGACTATTGAGGTCTTTATCCTGCGTTCTATGTATCGAAACATCGGTATCCTTGGTGTTATATTGCGATCAGCTGGTCGCCGATCGTCCCGTTTTTACGCATAATATAAACAAGCCCCGGAAGCGCCAATCTCATTTCGATGTGTTTGTGCACCCCTACAAGCCTCCTTTTGGCTCTTGTGGAAAGCTTCATTGTAATAGCAATAGTCTCATCGGTCCTTCGAGTTGTATGTGCCACGGTGATATCTGCTGTATGTGATCTGCTGGCAAACAAGTCTGTATTAAATGCCAGAAGGAGAACACAGGTGAAGCTTTTTTAACTTTTTTCTTTTTACAAAACAGGGCAAAGATTCCAAAACAAGAGCAACCTAAGCTGATATTTGAGTGTGCTCAAGAATGAATGGCAAAAGGTGCTTATGCTAAGTGGTAGATGTACACAGTTGATTTTCTTTTTGCCTCTGCATTGTAAATTGAAAGACATGTATCAGCAGAAGACATGTGTCCTTTTTACAATGTTTTTTATTAGGGCAAAAATAGGTTTTCATACACAATCGAAGAGTTCGCAACACAATTTAATGCGAGGCCTGAATGGTTACATCATCTAAGCAACGTCAACGAAAAGGTTTGTAGCCGCTGACCAATAAATTTAGGTTCAGATAAAATATGCGTCATAGTTTCAGCCTCAAACGCTCAAACATACCTTTTTTGATGACAACTCCACCAACGTGAGAGAGCCCACGTCATCCAACACTTGCACACATATCTTGACTATGGTATGGCAAGATTTCTTGCTTGAAGTGAAGATCATCTCGCTACGACCAGCTACGACCACCCACCGCAGCAATGCAGGCGTCAAAGGGGCGCAACGCAGTCAGTCGCCGTCACCCGACGCTGCTCGTTTGGCATTCACGGCTTTCCGCCCAGGTGCTTCGTTTGTACTTGGCACCGAGTGTTATTTTCTGTGCTTGTGTGTGTGCTCAGTGGCTGGGTATGGGCCTCAAGAGCAGTTCTTCAGGCTCAACAGCGTTCGCCAAAGAACTTCTGAAGAAAATGTCACCCCGGAAAAAAAGCACGAAGACACAAAGCACCAGCTTGGCGGACTATGCACTGGGCGCGGAAATCAGGCCCTGCGGATTATGCTCCAAATGCAAACTATCTAAACAAAACAAAAACATTTTTGGTTCAAATTAGCTCCTGCGGACTATACGCCTGGACACTGCATGGTGCCTGTTATGCATTGTATATTCACACTTGTTCGCTGTAGCTTGAGACTGCCTTCCTTTAATAATGCAGAGGGGTGAACTGAACCTTGAAATAAACATATTTAAGCACATCTAGATGCGATGTCCCTTGAAGCCAAATGGTCAGGGAAAAGGTGTGCCATTACCTAATTTGCCAACAGCACACCAATGGTCACGATCAAAACTCACCGAGTCAATGTGCAGTTTTCCACCACAATATTTATTGTTGTGTAATCACCAATTTGGTCCATTAAAAACCTTGAGGCTGTAGCCTATAGCACACCCATTCTGGATCTGCAAAGCTTATGCTGTAGACATGCATCATCACATGAGCATGTTTCTTATCAATCTTACACGTAAAACGCTAGTTATGCAACGAAATTACCATAGCATCACATTTTTAGCAAACTGAATGGTCCCACCTGTTACACTTTTAGCTTTGGAAGTAAACCAATTCACAATACCACCAGTGGCACACATCGTGCCAAGCATTAGTGCCGCATGTGGCAGCAAAATGTCTTAACTAAAGAAGCAAACCTAATCGACAGTGTTGATTAAAGCACCTAGATACGGGAGAAATTATCAAAGAAGGTCACTCGAAAGGGAAGTTTTCTCGCTGAACGAACATGGCTTTTTATTGGGCGTTCCGCAACGTAAGGCCGAAGACATTCACTCCGTGATCGGTACAGAAGCATTTGCTTAGTAGTCGGTCGTGCGTGAAAAAAAAAACAAAAAAACAAAGGTGGATTAGAAACGCGATAGATTCGCCTTTGCACGGAGTACTTCCACTTAAAATCGTGTCAACATAAAGCGACTACGGCCCACCTTGCTAGCAGCAATCTTAAAATTTATCCGTGTAGTCGTCACAGACGTGCACCAACCGAAAGCGTTGCTGCAAGCCCCTCCGCCGTCAACTTTGAGTCGCTGTTGAGTCTGAAGAACTGCTCTATGAGGTCCATGTCCAACCACTGAGCACATACACAAGTACAGGAAATAACACTCGGTTCCAAGTACAAACGAAAACCCGGGGCGGAAAGCCCTGAATGCCAAACGAGCAGCGTCGGGTGACGGCGACTGACTGCGTAGCACACAGGTTGCACCGTTGCGCTCCTTCAATGCCTGCATCGCTGCGGTGGGTGGTCGCAGCTAGTCGTAGCAGATCGTGTCACCTCTGTTGCTCGTACCGGAACACTAGAGCCGCGTAATATTCTTGCTGGTGAAGTTTATAAGTCTACGTTCGCGGCCAACGCATTTACACAAAGCCAACGCCCAGCGAACCTATCCCCCTCGTTCTCTTTCGGCGACCGGCCGCCAGGGCGGTGACTCCGCCGCTGAAACTCCTCAATCGCGAAGGTTAATGCGGAATCCACACGTAGCTAAGTCATCCAGAAAAGACTGGGTCTGCTGGGCCAAGAATTCTGGGTCGCTATGTGCGAGAAGGAATTGTTATCAATGTACGGAGCAGGCCCAAGGCCCCGTTCGCGGAGAGTCCTGGCTTTAAATATCTTGGTATTACAATTTCTAGCAACTTATCTTGGTCCTCACACATTGAACACGTTTGTGCAGCTGCCCGTCGAAAACTAGGTATGATAAGGCACAAGCTTAAGCACGTGCCTTCTCATGTGAAACTTTTAGCCTATAACACATTGATAAGAACGAAGTTAGAATACGCCTGTACAGTCTGGGATCCATTCACAAAAAAAGATATCAAGATACTGGAAGATGTTCAAAAGCAAGCAGCTCGTTTTATATTTAATCGCTACCACCCGCATGACTCACCTGCTGCCTTAATTCAAAGTAACAACATCATCTCTCTTGAATCACGAAGGAAGCTAGCTAGACTAAAATTTCTTTATCAACTCTGGTTTAAAAAACTCCGACTTGAATCGTCGTCCTTTCTTCACCCATCCTCGACTAGGCACACAAGGCATGACCATCCGCATAAAATAACTCCAGTATTCGCTCGAACAAATGCATTTAAATACTCCTTCTTTCCCAGAACCATAACAGAATGGAACAACCTACCTCATCACATATTTATATCTGACAATGTTTTGGAGTCGATTGAGCGTTTGTTTGATGTGTAACTTTTTGCATTGTGTTTTATTTTCCTGTTCCCCAATACCGCCACTCCTCCCAACTTTGTTGTGAGCTACTACATGTGCTTTATTACAATTTTTGCATACTTTTCCCCTGTTCCCCTCTCCCATTTTACGGATTACCTGGTGTTGCGTTTTTTCTTTTTTTACTTGACTTTTGTAACCCCCAATCCTGCTTGGGCCGCAATTGGCCTGCAGTATTCCTAAATAAAAAAAATAAATAGCGGTTGCAAAGGTTTGCATTAGAAAGGGAGCCGGGCGAACCCCAAAGGGGAGCCTGATGAAGGAGTAGTAATGGCCGTCGAGCCGAAAAGTTGTAAGACGTTGGGCTTGCGGATGAAGCCTTATGTGGTAAAAGGCCTTCGACAGGTCTACTTTGGTGAAGTATGCATTTTTAGGGCAGGGGACCTGGAGGAGGAATTTAGGGAGGGGGTCCAGCCGGAAGGCTGGTGCTTGCAAGTGTTTAGCTAAGTGGCTCGCATCGAGGACCAAACGAGACTCCTTAGAAGATTTAGGGGCAAGCTGGACAGGGCGAAGGAAAGGACCTCTTGTTGTTGGACGGAGAAGGCCAGAGGCCCGCATGGAGCTCACGGCGGCGCGTAAGACAGGAAGTGGATCGTCCTTGGGGAGACGGTTGTTGACCACAGACTGGGCTGTACAGTTCATGCGAAGGTTGCCATAGTCGGCCGAAGAGTGAAAAGAAAAGATATCAGCAGTTTTGTCCCAGTTCACGTTAGGGGCAGGGAGACTGGGTCTGACAGGCTGCCACACCAAAGGTGTAATGAGGGCAGGGGCACGGGAGTCATCGTCACCTGCGGGTTCGACTTCGTCGGAAAGCTCATCCTACGCAAGATGATCGTGTAGCCACCTAAGGAGTCTATCAGCGGCGATGGCCCATATATCCTCTTCGTCCTCTGAGGACTGTGAAGCAGTACTAAGCGACTCAGCGTCAGAGGGCGGCGTGTCAATAATGTTCGCTGCTTGTATAGCCTGGAGAAGACTGTCTCGGGGGTGGACAACGTCCTGTACTATGGCGACTACTTGTTGGTCGCCCATGCCGACAACAATAGGTTGGGGGTCCTGAAGGACAATGTCTAGAGTGGTGACCACACGGTCAACAAAAGCAGATGTCTCTGGGCTAACGAGGTGGGGAGGCAGATTCACCGGGACGGCCGAAGACGTCAGAGGGGGCGAAGGTGGGAGTTCGGCGTACTCCCGGGGGTCCCAAAGGGGAAGACGGTCAATAAGTTCACGGGGAGGGGGAGCGCTTCCACGCACAGGGGAGGCAAAAAGCCTACTGGGTGGGGTCAGTTTCTTTTGCAGCCTTGAGGGGGGGAGGGGGGGGGGGGTTGCGGCCTCTTGCGCCACGGCTGGCTTGGGTGGCGCCGCGCCACCCAAGCCAGCCGCGGCGCTCATCATCCTGCGGAGGATGAGCTTTCCGCAGATGACGATGACTCTCGTGCCCCTGCCCTCCTACACCTTTGGTGTTGCAGCCTGTCAGACCCAGTCTCCCTCCCCCTAACGTGAACTGGGACAAAACTGATGATATCTTTTCTTTTCACCCTTCGGCCGACTACGGCAACCTTCGCATGAACTGTACAGCCCAGTCTGTGGTCAACAACCGTCTCCCCAAGGACGATCCACTTCCTGTTTTACGCGCCGCCGTGAGCTCCATGCTGGCCTCTGGCCTTATCCGTCCAACAACAAGAGCTCCTTTCCTTAGCCCTGTCCAGCTTGCCCCTAAATCTTCTAAGGAGTCTCGTTTTGTCCTCGATGCGAGCCACTTAACTAAACACTTGCAAGCACCAGCCTTCCAGCTGGACCCCCTCCCTAAAGTCCCCCTCCAGGTCCCCCCACAATTCAGTTTCCCCCCTAAATTTAGCGGAGAAAATGACGTCACATGACTTGGTGTCACGTGACCTATAAATAAATTCAGTTTCGCTAGATTTAGCGGGAAAATTGATGTCACGTGACCTCCACACCAATTCAATTCCCCTCTAGTATTGTGGTCACGTGACGTCAATTTTCCCGCTACATCTAGTGGAGAAACTGAATTCGCTAAATATAGCGGAGAAACTGAATTCTCTAAATCTAGCGGAGAAACTGATTTTCTTTGCTAAATTTAGCGGGTAATTGAATTGGTATTGGGGAAATGTAGTAGACCGTTCCCGCAGCCCGCTAAGCACCCGGATAGCGCTCGGTAATCCGCCACAAGACCTTGAACTATGCAGAGAAGGCTGGCGGCGCGCATGCGCAGCTGCGGCGTTTTCTTCGAGGATAACGTAGCGGAGGAGAAAAACGATCTACTACAACTCACCAATGACTCTTCAGCGTCGCTAAAGATGTATTCTCAATGAAGCGGGAAAACATAACCGATGAAAACTTCGAGAGGCAGCTACTCTTTAAGTGCAATGGCTACTGAAAAGAAAATAATAAACTATGAAACAAAAACAGTTGGGTATTTGGCTGTCAAAGTAACGTGAAAAGTAACTCGTTACTTTTGAAGCAAGGATGGGCAAAATACAGGCAAATATGTATCAAAATACAAATACAAAATACTTTGTCAAAATGTATTTAATTACAAATCTAATTACATTAAAAGAAAAAGCATTTAAGTACAAGATCCAAATACAACCAAGTGTATTTGGTCTCCTCCAAATACTGTTCCAAATACATTTCTCAAAATTTTCGTCAGCGACTTCAGGGCAACTGCAAAGAGTTTCTGGGTATCTCCTTTTAATTTTGCATCGCACACTCGGGAGTTAGTGTGCGAGGCTCTACTAACTATTGTCTTCCGGTATATTTCCTAGAAGGATGCAAATTGCGAAAGTATCCGTAGTGTATAAAGGTGGTGATCGCAATGACATAAGTAATTATCGACCCATATCTATCCTTCCTGTCTTTTCGAAACCGATTGAAAAAATTGTGCACTCTCGACTACTACATTTTTTTGAAAAATACTCACTACTGACTGATTCTCAGTTCAGCTTCAGGAAACATAAATCTACGGAAACCGCGTTATTGGTCCAGAGGGAAATAATATTAGAAAATTTTGAAAAAAACTTCTAACGTTGGGTATATTTATAGACTTAAGCAAAGCTTTCGATAGGATAAATCACCAAATTCTTCTAAATAAACTTGAACGTTATGGCGTCCGAGGTATCCCATTATCGCTCATAACGTCTTATTTACAATATCGATCCCAATATGTTCGAATTAGAAATTATGTATCTACTACTGTACGAATTTACTCCGGGGTTGCTCAGGGTAGTGTTCTAGGGCCTCTGTTTGTTTCTCGTATACGTGAATGATATAGTAAGCATCGAAAATACCGCTAAATTTATAATGTACGCCGACGATACTAGCATATTTTTTTCTAGTTTCAAAGAAGACCTACTTACCTCCATAGCAAACGTTTTTCTAGGTAAATTAAAAAATTGGATAAATATTAACTCTCTTATTCTTAATACCACTAAAACTAAGGTTGTCCTATTTCAATGCCCGGGATCGCATGTTCAAATATCACGTGATTTGTATTTTGGGTCATGCACAATAGAATGTGTTGATACCGTTAAGACTCTCGGTGTTATATTTTCTAGTCATATGTCATGGAATAATCACGTAACATACATTCATAAAAGCTTTCTAAAGTTGTTGGAATTATGAATAAAGACAGGCATATACTTCCCGTAAACATCAAAAGGTTAATTTACAATTCCCTTTTTCATTCTATAATCTGCTATTCCCATTTAGTGTAAGGAACAACTACTAAGAGCAATTTAGACAAATTGCGTCTTTTACAGAAAAAGGCTGTTAGAATAATTGAAAATGTACCTCGTGATTATCACTCTCTTCCTCTTTTTGAAAAACATAAAATCATTGATATATATAATATGTATTCCTCCAGATTGATTTTAAATTACCAACAATGTGTAAGAAAAATATTAACATAATGTTAGACCTTGCAAAACTAGAAAAAAAACGAGTCCATTTACGCATCGCGTCATAGGCCCCCCTGGCGTCTTCCTGTATTTAGAACAAATTTCGGCACTCAGAGATACCGCTACCAATTACCGCTATTGTTAAACTTTCTTTTTTCTCATGGAATTGATATATACTCTGTAAACAGTCGTACAATACAAGACATTTTGTAATATAAAATCACTATTTATGTTTCAGATAGCTCTAAATATGTGCACTTAGGTAGATGCTTTTTGCTGTTGTTTTTTTTTTTTTGTGATTTTTATATACTGTGTTCTTTTTTTTTGTATTAATGTCAGTTCCGCTGCTGCTTTGTATTGGGGCGCTGGGACTCGTCAAGCTGCTAACGTGCAGTTTTTTTTCCAGCGCCCTTGTCACTAATGTATTTTTGTGGCAAAAAATAAACTGATTTGATTTGATTTGATAACGTAATAGAAATATAATCACAAAAAAGTGTAATCAGCTTGGACGTAACAGGGGAAAAAAGTACAGAGCTTCAAGCAGCTTTTTTGTTGATTACATTTTGCTATAGACCAACAAAGAACCGAGACGATCAAGACGCGCAGCACTAGCTAGAGATTTTTTTATTGTTGCAACTCGCACCACTTGCAAAACTCTGGACGACCCGCGCATTTAGAATGTTCCTGGAAAAAATGTGGATGGAAATCAGGCTGGAAAGCAGGGATGGGAATTATTTCAAATACAAGTATTTGAAATACGTATTTCAAATACTTTGTGTATTTTACATTTGTATTTAATTACAAATTGGGTAATGTGTTTGGCGTGTGTATCTAAATACTAAAACGTGGGTATTTCAAATACAATTGTAATTAAATATAATTTCGTGGGCGAAAATACATCCCTCAAATTTATTGTCACTGTCCAGAGCAGGAAGAAAACTACGTTCTGCACCGAATGCAATGTCTCTCAATCAAGCACAAGCGTTTAGTGACTTTGTGATTACGGTGCTAGTCCAGGGCAAGAATGGTGACGAAATCGACGTTCACAGGCAGACTGGCTAAATAAGTGCCTGTGACAACTTGAGATGCTTTCCAGCCTGATTTCCATCCATATTTTTGCCTGGACCATTCTTAATGCGCGGGTCGTCCAGATTTTCGTAACTGGTGCGAGTTGCAACAATAAAAATTATCTAGCTAGTGCTGCGCGTCTTGGTCGTCTCGGTTCTTTGTTGGTCTATAGACCTTTTCTGCAAGTGCGCCGCCATCTTGAATTGACGTCACTTCCAGTATGGGCGAAAACAGTGTTTTTCTTTTGCCACGCCAATAGAAGGCATTTAGGATATAAGCGTAACCGTCACACATTAATGTTTTGCCTCCCCTTTGTTTTTTTTACTATTTGCAGGTTGAAACATTGGATTATTTTTTCGTCGCCCATACCGGATACGCCTATTAGGTGGCTGGGGACGAGAGTACGCAGAAAAGGTCTATACCAAAATGTAATCGACAAAAAAAGCTGCTCGAAGCTCTGTACTTTTTTCACCTATTACGTCCAAGCTGATTACATATTTGTGTGATTATATTTCTATTACGTTACTAGAGCCTCGCACACTAACTCCCGAGTATGCGATGCTAAATTAAAATGAGATACCCAGAAACCCGTTGCAGGTGCCCTGAAGTCGCTGATGCAAATTTTGAGGAATGTATTTGGAAAAGTATTTGGAGGAGACCAAATACATTTGGTTGTATTTGTATCTTGTACTTAAATGCTTTTTTGTAAATGTAATTAGAATTGTAATTAAATACATTTTTGACGAAGTATTTTGTATTTGTATTTCGATACATATTTGTATGTATTTTGCCCACTCCTGCTGGAAAGCATCACAAGTTGTCACAGGCAGTTATCTAGCCAGTCTGCCTGTGAACGTCGATTTTGTCACTATTCTTGCCCTGGACTAGCACCGTAATCACAAAGACACTAAACGCTTGTGCATGATTGAGAGACACTGCATTCGGTGCAGAATGTACTTTTCTTCCTGCTCCGGACAGTGACAATAAATTTGAGGGATGTATTTTCGCCCACAAAATTGTATTTAATTACAATTGTATTTAAAATACTCACGTTTTAGTATTTAAATACACACGTCAAATACATTACCCAATTTGTAATTAAATACAAATGAAAAATACACAAAGTATTTGAAATACGTATTTCAAATACTGCCCATCCCTGTTTTAAAGTAACTCACGCGTTCCTTTTGAGAATCGGTAACGAGTAACGTATTTAGTTACTTTTTCTGCGAGTAACGAGTAACGGCATTTAGTTACCTTTTTTTGGGTAACGTGTACATGTCTGCATCTATGAGCAGCATTCAAATATCGTCACTGGGCGATACTGCGAACGCCCAGCTACGTCATCAAGTTTTGCGAAGGAGAGATTGAATGAAAAAGTTTGCCTTTGTTTTTGAAATTACACCGCAACAAAGGAGTTTCTTGGCCAGTGGCGTTGCGCACGAGTATTTTTGAGTCCCACTAGTAACATTAATCTCCTGTAAAGTGAAAAACAAGAGCAATTTTGGAAAGGGTCTTTTGTCTTTCACTGACTTAGGTATAGGCACCACGCTGGATTCTTTCCAATCTTGTGGGATCTTTCCAGTATCCCATAACTCTGTCATACACTCTAAAAACAAAAAATGCGTACACGGGTACTCCCTTTACGGAAGTCAGCCGATGTCCCATATAGAGCTCCTTGGAGAGTCATGTGAACCCACTAAATCAGGGACTTCAAGTACTCCCTATTTATGGGGGGTCGTCTAGCACATTATTCTAGTCCCCTCGGACTCACTTGACACCCCCTAACAAGGGAAATGTCTAACCACCTATGTTAGGCTTAGGGCTTCTAATGATACCCCTAATTATGGGTGTTGCTTGACTCCATTTATAACTCCCATGTTCTGGTAAACGGACGTGTACCCTTCCCTAAAGAAACATAAACAACTAAGAAGGCGAATTTTGTGAAATTCAGTAATGGGGAATATATCGTAAACAAGCAGTGCAACGATATTACGTAGGAATGTTTCTCATTTTACGCAAGCTTAATGGCACACGTGTGACAAAAATATACTCGCAAGCAACGCCACTGACCAAGAAATTTCTTTATCGCCGCGTAGTTTCAATAATAAAATGGTTGTTTCCTTACAGTCTCATACGCAAAACTTGATGACGAAGTTGGGATCACATTGTTGGCGTTGTGGCGGGAAAAGTCGAACCTTAAAAATGTGTGGAACTCGGCGCGTGGCCTGTGCCTTGCCAACCCCTGTGCCTGGTTATGACAAATAATGACAGCAAATATTCGGCTCCAGATCACGTAACTGCTTGTTTGGGCTGCGAATCGAGGGGGTAAACGTTGCTTCTTTTTTTCTCTCGAATTCTTCTACTACTCCTATTGCATGTGGGAAGAAAACGCCTTATTGAACGTGTACGAACCGTACGATTACGCATCTCTATCTTGCACGAAAAAGCGGTGGGAAACGGAGAATTGTTTTTCTTTTTTTTTATAGTTGAGCTTGTCGGTCTTCCGAAGAACGAGTCTTTTCAATTTACAATCCCATCTGTCATTTGCCCCTCGTGAAAAAAAAAAAAAAAAAAAAAATTCAATGCGTTTTCGTTTTTGCTTTGTATGTTTTCTCCCTTGAAGTAGCTAAAAGAGACGCCGGGCTCTGGGGATTCGAGAGTTGACATGTGGACCGAAAAACACGTTCGGCCCGTTAGTGCATGCGAGGGAAGACAGAAAACAAAGGCCCCCCCCCCCCCCCCCCCCTCTTTTGCAGCCAGCTTGCTGATCAGAAACACAAGATCCTCCCGAAAACGACGTCTTTTAAAAGCTGCGGAGCGCAAAGTTCTTCGCCTTTAATTGGGTCGGGGTCTCATGCAGACTTGTGCATATATCTTGAATACGTTACTCAAGATAGTGTAGTTCAAGTAGTTCTGGTAGAATTTCGGTATTACATTTGTATACCAATACATTTCGTCTAGAGTATTTGCTACTCTATCTTAATTCCATTTCTCACTATATTGTACTCAGTATCTCAAATACATTTTTCAACCTTCGAAAATATTTGTCGACGGAACATTCTATTTGTCGCCGGAACAATCACAGGACCAAACACAAGTACGAGCAAAACGCGATTTCCGAATGCCAACAAAAGATCAAATAGATAGTCCCCTGTACGACCGCCTTTTTCTTTCATTCATTCATTCATTTGTTGATACTGCCAGCCCATTGGGCTATTACAGGAGTGGGTATACAAAAATAAAAGATGAAAGTAACCACTATACAAAGAGTAATTAAACAAGACAATGAATGGATTGCACAAGACCGCTTCATACACTTAAACGCGCACAAGAAAAAGTTACAAAACTGAAAGCAGCACAGGTATTAACATTTCACAAGAAAGCAGAAACTTGGTCCGTATTTGTACGATTACGGCTTTTCACGACAGTCACATTCGACAATATTATGTATACTTTCTAAAAAAAGCATTAAGGGATGTTGACGAGACAGCAGAATCGGGCAGCATATTCCACTCTTTGATGGTTCTAGGGAAAAAACTGAATTTAAAACAATCATTTCGTACAGATGGATTACGAATGAACATGCTATGGCGATGCCTTGAGGATTCGTTAGTGCTGATTTCAAAGTAATCCTATTTGTTGGTCTTTATAAAGTTATGTATAATTTGGAAAAGGAATTTCAATCTTTTGTACTTGGTCCTCGATTCCAAAGTTGGGAGATTTGCGAGTTCACATAGTATTGTAGGAGAAAATGCTTGGCTGAATTTGTTAAGGATGAACCTGGAAGCAAATCGCTGAATTTTTTCCAAGTTATGGCAATTTGTTACAGTATGTGGATCCCACACAATTTTCGCGTACTCAATAATCGGTCTTGCCAGAGCTGTATAAGTCAGGCTTCTTATTTCCGGAGTTGCACTAGTAAGGTTTCGCCTGAGGCACCATAGTGCTTTGTTGGCCTTAAGAAAGACTTTATCAATGTGGCTATTCCAACGTAGGTCTTGTGTAAATACTAAGCCTAGGTATACTTATGCTCTTTTACTCTTTTAAGTCCGACGCCGTCAATGTGATAGTTGTATGCTAAAATATATTTTTTTTTGTAGATACTGACATGAAGACCGATTTTTCAAGATTTGACACCATCTGCCAATTATCACACCATTGTTGAATTTTTTGTAGATTACGATTTAGTTCGTCCTGGTCATCTGGAGTTTCTATTTTATGGTATATCACACAGTCATCTGCAAATAGTCTGATTGGAACGGTTATGTCTTTATGCAGATGATTTATTTATGAATATTAAAAACAAAAGGGGACCCAAAACACTCCCCTGGGGAACCCCTGAAGATACAGGTGAAAGGCTAGACTTATGTCCCTTAACTTCTACAAACTGTTCTCTAGAAGAAAGATACGATGAAAACCACTGTGCGACGGCTGAATTTTTAAAAATGACGTCAATTTTCAGTAATAGTTTAGAGTGCGACCTTTATGTGTCTTGTTGTCCGCTTCTTTTTTTTTTTTTTTTTTTTTCAAGTTATTTTTAAATGGAACTTAAAACGGCGTTCACACCCTTGTGACCGAGTTAGACCGAGAGAGACCAGACCGGTTTTTAAGCCTTTTGCGACTTCTTAGGACTGGATCCAATGCAGCGGAGCTGGTCCTAACAAGTTGCAAGAGGCTCTGGTATCTCTCGGTCGCAAGAGTGTGAACGGGCCTTAACTCTTGGGGCTAGCAAAGTGCTGGTGACGTCATCCGGATTTTACACTTTTTGTCTGAAGCTGGAGTGGTTCAGTGAGCGGAAAATCGTGACGCCAATGCTCGGTAGGTTCACAATGGACCATTTTCGGAAATCGCCGGTTCAGGGGATTCTGGTGTGCTCGAGCACGTTTTCAAGTGAGCACGAACACCCCCTCGGCCAAAAAAGCTAGATCCTGCTGGCCTTATTGAACTGCAGTGACTTAGATTGGGCTTCCCCAAAATCCCTTGTGTGCCTATCGTGGCTTAACTTTGGCTCCCAAGCTCGTTCCAAAACGTTCTTTTATCCGCTTCCGAGTGCGCACATTGCTTCATTACCAGAATCCTCCAACCCAGTTCTCCGCCAGGTGGAGCCAATGATTGAAAGCAGTTTCGTGGGCACCCTCTTGGGTTACTTATATTTTCTTAATCTATTTCTTGACAGTTTGAAGCAGGCGCTCCCCCTCGCCCTTGGCTGGGAAGGCAAAAAAATTGCTCTTGGTTGTTGACCGGCGAAAGAGGCTGTTTTCCTCTAGCCGATGTTTTTCCTGAGCTTGCACGTTTGTCGTTCACTCGCGTACTCATCATCAAGTCTGGCTGGTTGATCAGCTTCTAGCTCGGTGGTTAGGGATATGCGTCAAGTCTGCCGAATCGCGTCACGGCCTTACCGAAAAATCCGGTATAACACTTCGCTATCCGGATTATGGAACCGGAAATCTATCTGGATTTTATCTGGACTCTATCTGGAATTTAGGTTTTCAGAAATTATTCTTTTGTCTGCAATCTGGATTTCGGGTTTCCAGAAACAAATTTCCGGTTCCATAATCCGGATAGTGAAAGGTTATACTGGATTTGTCGGTAGGGGGGATATTACAAACTGCGCCATGGGCCGAGCCTAGTGCCAAACTAAATCACGCCGGTTGTCATGCCTACAATACACGAGTCCCCCTAGTTCCTAAAATGTTTTGGTACCCATTATGTTGCATGTCCCGAATTATTTTAAACTACACTTCGATTGCAGCAGCTAAGTCGGTTCTTGAAAGTCCTAAAGATCACAGCAGAATGTAATTTTCGGCGAAGTCATCACAAGTAGAGCACCCCTTTTTGAATTGTTTATTCTTGTAGCACCATGCTCGCAACCTACTTGCCGAGGATCTTCGCATGTAATTCAATCACTTTCTCAATGTAAAAATAGTCAGAGTGCAGGCGAGCTGGTGTAAGTTGAACATGATTGTAAACCTGAGACTGGGGCAGAAATAGAACACAACAGAAGGTAGTAAAAGAGGAGGCAACGTTGAGACGTTGCCTCCTCTTTTACTACCTTCTGTTGTGTTCTCTTTCTGCCCCAGTCTCAGGTTTACAATCCTGTTTCTCAATGTATTTGTACTCTACTCAAGATAGTTCGTAATACAAGTAACTTCAATACTATTCTAAATGCATTTTCAAATAGGCATTTATTATCTTATCTTAAATACTTTTGTTGCGTATTTGGCAGAACACTCGTCTCGTGCCGCCTGGTGGCGGGCTGTCAATACTTGTCGGGAAGAAGAGGGTGCGGGAGGGGCAGCCAGTGGCCAATGGGGAGCGGGCAGGAGTTACTCAAGGTTCCCATATGACACTCCACCGCTCACTCCACAAGCGCTCTCTCTCTTACTAAGAGAGGAGGTTCGCCAGGATAGGGTGTAATCTTTCATGATGGTTGTTGAAATGCCGTTTGATTCCCCGACACAATTATTTTCTTAGAGTGTATGAATTAGGTTATTTTGACGTGGTCAGGGGAAACTGAATTGGAGTAAAGCTCATGTGACATAAATTCCTCACAATATTTAGCGAGTAAAGAAGGTGAACTGGGCGTAGAGGCCGCGTTACGCCAGGTCACGTGACATCGATTTTTCTCACCGGAAATAGCGGGTAAAATGAATTGGTGTAAGGTCACGTGACATCAATTTTCCCGCTAAATATAACGGGGAAACTGAATTGGTGTACAAGTCACGTGACATCAACTATGCCGCTAAATTTAGTGAAGAAACTGAACTGGCGTATAGGTCAGGTGACGTCAGGGCCCATTTGCTCGAAGCGCTGACCGCGGCTAAAGTTAGCCACAGTACCTAGGAGAGGGATTTTGAAATCACGTGACTGGGGCTCGGTAGGGATGCGGGGAAACATGGCGGTACTCCGGTGAGTGAGCGCCGCTCGCTTTAAAACTAATAGACTCTTTCAGGCAACATTTCATGGGCGCCGCCATCTTGACGTCACGTGACCCTGCCGCCATAGCCGACCTTCAGTTGCTCGCCATTCCTCCGCGTTGTGTGCTGCGCAGGCCACTACCGGAGCTTTGTTTTCGTGTACTTTTACGTTCCGCGTTGAAATTGTGTGTTTTCTTTCGGTCTTTTCGATATCTCGGGCTTTCATTTAATCATTTGATATCTATATTTCAACACAGCTCTTGTATTTTCGTATTTATGAAATGGAATCGGACAGCGAGTGGATCGACGATAAAAGAGAATGGCTTCAGAGACCCATATAAGTTCATCTCATTCTGACGTTTTTCTCGCTAGTAATGGGCAGTCTACAAAATTGCGACATATGCAAATTTCAACCGACGCAGTAAGGCTATCCAGTCGTGCTTCTCGCTGCATGTGCGCGCTCGTTTCCGTAAAGCCGACCCGCATGTAAGCGATTTAGCGTGCGACGAGACGAGTGGTGGCGACAACGATGAGAGTCAGCGACGAGCGACGGAGATTTCTTTCTGTCGCCCGTCGCGTCGCTCCGTTCCTGGGATTCTAGAAAACGTCGCTCACCGTCTTGGTCGTTTGCTCCCGTTGTTTCCATGCGGTTTGCCTCGTCGCGCGACTGACCGAGCGACAGCCAGAGATGGGCAAAATACATGCAAATATGTATCGAAATAAAAATACAAAATACTTAGTCAAAAATGTATTTAATTACAAATCTAATTACATTTCCAAAAAAGCATTTAAGTACAAGATACAAATACAACCAAATGCATTTGGTCTCCTCTAAATACTTTTTCAAATACATTCCTCAAAATTTGCGTCAGCGACTTCAGGGCACTTGCAGCGGGTTTCTGTGTATCTCATTTTAATTTTGCATCGCACACTCGGGAGTTAGTGTGCGAGGCTCTAGTAACGCAATAGAAATATAATAACAAAAAAATGTAATAAGCTTAGACGTAATAGGTGAAAAAAAGTACAGAGCTTCAAGCAGCTTTTTTTCTCGATTACATTTCGGTATAGACCAACAAAGAACAGAGACGACCAAGACGCGCAGCACTAGCCAGAGAATTTTGTATTGTTGCAACTCGCACCAGTTACGAAAATCTGGACGACCCGCGCATTTAGAATGTTCCAGGCAAAAATATGGATGGAAAGCAGGCTGGGAAGCATCACAAGTTGTCACAGGCACTTATTTAGCCAGTCTGCCTGTGAACGTCGATTTCGTCACTATTCTTGCCCTGGACTAGCACCGTAATCAGAAAGTCACTAAACGCTTGTGCTAGATTGAGAGACGCTGCATTCGGTGCAGAAAATAGTTTTCTTCAGGGATGGGCAAAATACATGCAAATATGTATCGAAATACAAATACAAAATACTTCGTCAAAAATGTATTTAACTACAAATCTAATTACATTTCCAAAAAAGCATTTAAATACAAGATACAAATACAACCAAATGTATTTGGTCTCCTTCAAATACTTTTCCAAATACATTCCTCAAAATTTGCGTCAGCGACTTCAGGGCACCTGCAACGGGTTTCCGGGTATCTCATTTTAATTTTGCATTGCACACTCGGGAGTTAGTGTTCGAGGCTCTAGTAACGTAATAGAAATGTAATCACAAAAAAATGTAATCAGCTTGTACGTAATAGGTGAAAGAAGTGCAGAGCTTCAAGCAGCTTTTTTTGTCAATTACATTTTGGTATAGAGACCAACAAAGAACCGAGATGACCAAGACGCGCAGCACTAGCTAGAGAATTTGTTATTGTTGCAACTCGCACCAGTTACAAAAATCTGGACGACCCGCGCATTTAGAATGTTCCAGGCAAAAATATGGAGGGAAATCAGGCTAGAAAGCATCACAAGTTGTCACAGGCACTTATTTAGCCAGTCTGCCTGTGAACGTCGATTTCGTCACTATTCTTGCCCTGGACTAGCACCGTAATCACAAAGTCACTAAACGCTTGTGCTTGATTGAGAGACACTGCATTCGGTGCAGAACGTAGTTTTCTTCCTGCTCTGAACAGTGACAATAAATTTGAGGGATGTATTTTCGCCCACAAAATTGTATTTAATTACAATTGTATTTGAAATACAAATGTTTTAGTATTTAAATACACACGTCAAATACATTACCCAATTTGTAATTAAATACAAATGCAAAATACACAAAGTATTGGAAATACGTATTTCAAATACTTGTATTTGAAATACTGCCCATCCCTGGTTTTCTTCCTGCTCTGGACAGTGACAATAAATTTGAGGGATGTATTTTCGCCCACAAAATTGTATTTAAAATACTCACGTTTTAGTATTTAAATACACACGTCAAATGCATTACCCAATTTGTAATTAAATACAAATGCAAAATACACAAAGTATTTAAAATACGTATTTCAAATACTTGTATTTGAAATGTATATCGAGGCGCCAATGTTTCAATGTTGTGTGCTTGTAAATTCAATTGTAATATCAATTTTCCCACTAAATTTAGCGGGGAAATTGACGTCACGTGACTTGGTGTCACGTCACCTATGAACAAATTCAGTTTCTCCGCTGCATTTTTTTTTTTTCCCGCCACATCATTATTTTGTTTGTTGCTCATGAACACAACCGCATACGTCGACTACTATCATCTCGGAGAAAGAATTTTCAATTGTTGAGCCTAGGCTCTTTGATAAACTTATAACGGAGCATGACTGGAATTCTTTTTTACTAACTGTGTCTCCAGTTGATATTTACGAGCAGTTTGTAGCCCAGATGAATCTCTTTAAACGAGCGGCTACTCGTATGATAAAAATTAAGCAACGTAAACAAGACCAGAAATGGATGTCGGCTGAGATTCTCGTAGCGATAAAAGAAAAAGACTTGCTCTGGGTCCAGTCAAAGCGATCCCCCGGTTGCATTTCGCTGCGGTTGAATTTCAAGCAATCTAGGAACAAGGTGAATGCTATGATTCGTCTAGCTAAACGAAAGTACTTTAGAAATGAATTTAGAGACGCTCGTTTCGACATTAAAAAAAGCTTGGTTGCTTGTCAATAGTCTCAGTGGTGCAAAGACATATGTTACTAATAAAGATAGTTCTGTTCTCTCAAACTTTACTACTGATGGCAGACTGCAGTCAAAGATTTCAATATTTTTTTTTTTTCTGAAGTATCGGGTGTCGAGAGGCAGCATCCAGACTTTTGTACTTACAGGATAGTGTATTGGGCTCGGCTTACCTCCCTTTCCTTACTGAAAACGATCTTAAATCGCTGCTTTTTAATCTGAAACCCAACAAATCCCCTTGGATTGACGGCATCTCAGTTAATGTTTTGGGCAGAAATTACGAAATAATTAAAACGGTTTTGCTCTCTCTCTTGAATAATGTGATCTCTAATGGCATCATCTTATTAAAAATGAAAACTGCGCTGATCATTCCCTTGTTCAAGGGTGGAGCGCGAAATAATGTAGAAAATTACCGTCCGATTTCGATCTTACCTTGTCTTGCTAAGATATTAGAGAAACATTTGTGGAGAGTCATGACAAGCTTTTCAGATAAACATAATATTCTCTCACCCTATCAGTACGGATTTTTACAAGGCCGAGGTACCCAAATGCTGCTGAAAGATTTTTCTGATGAGGTTAATTTATCTTTTTAACGTAATCAGGCGGCCTATGCGCTTTTTTTTTTTTTTTTTTGGACGTTAGCAAGGCTTTTGATGGGGTTTGTCACGATATTTTACTGACAAAGCTTTCAATGTTAGGTTTCCGTGGTTCTTTCCTACGGCTGCTGGAGAACTTTTTGCAAAATAGGCGTCAGTGTGTGTCTGTTGGACAGTTTCAAAGCGAATTTTCTCTTATCAAAGCTGGTGTCCCACAGGGTTCAATTTTAAGTCCGCTTTTATTTAATATTTATGTTAATGACCTACATAAAGTTGTGCCAATTTCTTTATTTCAGTATGCCGACGATACTGTCCTGTTAGCCAGAACGTCCAACTCTTTAGAAGCTATGTCAGCTTTATAATCTGCGGCTATTAAAGTTATGAACTGGTTTGCAGCTAATTTAATTTTAATTAATGCTTCTAAAACTCAGCTTATTTGTTTCCACAGCCCTCTAAAGAAAGTTTCTCTAACTTATTCTTTATTGTTGCATACGACAGATTGTTTGCATTGTGATTGTGTTCCTGTAAAAGATAAATCTTCTGTGAAATACCTTGGAGTGTTTTTTGACGGCGATCTTGCGAGGAATTCTCATCTTTTGCATGTTTGTAAGAAACTTCGTGCAGTATGTTGTATGTTGTATAATATCCGATATTTGATGCATCTTTCGGTACGAAAGGTTGTTGTTCATGCCCTTGTATATAGTGTGCTTCGGTATGGTGTGACTGTTTACGGTCATTGTGCTCTTCGCTGGCAAGATAGAATTAACTGCCTTTTACGTTCTTTGTTAAAAAATATTTCATATGACCTGTGTCTAGAGAAGGATGTCGATGTATTTAAAGTATTGGGCTTTCCACACTTTAGCTCACTTCTGATAGAAACTATTGTTCACAGGCACTATTGGGCTAGCCAATTTAAAACCCCGTACATTCCGCCGCGTTATCTTAGACCCAAATACTCTTACTGTATACCTCGATGCTCAACAAAATTTGGAAAACGAATTCGTAAGTATTACATGCCAGCAATCTTCAACAAACTTCCTTCTAAAATGCATAACATAAAAAAGAAATACCTTAAGAAGTATTAGTTTTTAATATTGTTTAATGAATGTTGTGTTTTGTTTCTGTTTCATTTTTTGCTGACTATATCTGTGCAGTTTCGTTTCACTGACTGCCAGGCGCTGCCAGACAAGCCCGGTGTGGCTTTGGCAGGCCTGATTCTGTACTTTTTTTCTGGTCAAGTAATAAAAATAGTATCATTTATTTATTTATTTATTGATTTAGCGGGAAAATTTACGTCACATGCGGACGACGTGGAGTGCAAGGTATGGAGGAGGGGAAGAGGAGGAGGAGGGGAGGAGGGGGTAGAAAGGAGGAAGAGGGGGAGGAGAGGAGTGGAAGAGGAGGGGAAGGGAAGTAGGAAAGGAGGGGAGGAGGAAGGGCATACTCTCCCCTCTATACTGTCCCCTGCTCCTCCTCAAGAGCTGCGCTCTAATTTCCCGTTACAGAGATTCGTAAATGTCTAACTTCTTTTTTGTTTTGTTTTCAATTAAGTTTTATAAACTAACACGCTGTTTATAAACAAGCCCGTATTTGCTTACATAAGGTGTGGGCACTGCGCGTGCGCAGAAACCAAATTCGGGAGGAGTGAAGCGTCTGCGCATGCGCAGTGCCGTCGACAGCGCCGCCGCATCTGCGTGACGTCGGGGCGGTGTGTTGGTCTATATGAGGTAGCATAACACAAAAAAGACCTTACTTTAAAAATCAAGCTTCCTTGTTTTTGTAAAAAAAAAAAAAAATAGCGTTTCGGAGGAGGAGGAATTACGATTACGCGCAGACGCAATTTTGAAGGCCACAGGTGTAAAAAAAAAAAATTAATTTGCTACAACGTAAATATTTTTATGTGTAAAGCACGCGACCTAAGACATAGTTTATTTAAATGTGCAGTTAAAGTAAAATAAAATGGCGAACTTGGTCTCTTGCTCAACTTTTTTATATTTAGGCATTTTTAGCGATGTTCAGCACTTATTAGAAATAAGATTTTAGGGTGAAAATGTTTGTATACGGAAAAGGTATTGCTTTGTTCATTTTTAACGAAAAAAATTCTCTCAAGTATCTTAAGTGGCTTTGAAATTGCGTCCAAAAGGTTTCAGAAATTTAAAAAAAAGAAGTCAAAAGTGTCAATTTTTGTGCGGTGATTAAAAAAAAATATTTCTCAATTATTTCAGATTTCCCTCGATGAGCCCCCGTGCTCACACGCAGAAAAGAGTTGATGCAATTTTCCGTCGTCACCATTAAATTTTATGTTTCTTGCACTATTTACACAGACAGTTAAGAGCTATAAACGTGTTTTTATACATTTAAATGGCGTTGAGTATACTAACTCCTCTTTCTAAAACAATTTATTTCCAAAAACGATTAACGTCAGAGCAGAACCATGTCTTTAGTTATCATCATCACCGGCACGGGGTATCACGTGAAAATATCGCGTCCCTGGTTGGCCTGCTGCCGCTTCAGACGTCTTCAAATTGCTCCGAGTTGCTCGCTTGTTTTGAGCCGCTTCCGATCTCAGCAATCGTGTCGATCTATAGGGAAAGCAATAGCGAACAACCTGCCAGCAACCCCAATTGCAGAGAAAGTTGCCCCGTCTGAGCGGGCCTTTAATGGGGGTAGCCTGTTGACAAAATGATTTCATTAATTTATCTAGACATCACACTACCCGGTTTCTAAATTCGATTAATTGTAGAGGATTGGCGTTCAGCTAGCTCAGCCTATCTGGCGTACCAAGTGACAACGCGTCACTTGTGCACCTCTCAAATATCACGTGGAGCTCATATGATGATATTTATTTAACCCACAGGGCTGGCCAAACATTACACCTTGAAATATTTTTTAACCCCCCTTTTTTTCGAGCATAGCATGGTCCCAAGCTGTCTGACCACTCAATAAGTGAGTCACAAGTGGGTCGCCCTTTTCGGAGGCGTTGTAGGGGATGGCGGGTGTATCACTGGGGCGAAGCTGCGTAAACGTTTACGCCGCTTCGCGGCGACAGTCTGCGGATGGTCTATTAAAAATATTAACCTACCTGAACCGCCCGTACACGCCGCTTCGCGGTGCCCCGCCGGCGGCCCAAGCCCCGCTGTCCCCCATTGCACCCCCGAAAAGGCACAAGTGGGCACGCTAGTAGTCCCAAAGTCATCCTAGTATTGACTTTGTGACTAGCGTGGTCACACCAAGTCACACGATGAGAAAAATACTAACACATGTTGGTCATAACCGAATTCTGAACAAAAGAAAACGGCATGCTTCTATTCGTTCGAATAGGTTAAAGCCGATCATTTCACTCTCTATTTATTCAATGCATCGCTCACCGATGTGCTCTTAATTACTACATAAAAAACACGACCCCTTCCAAAAGAGAACTTCAGTGAAACCAGCAAAACCAGTGGGTAAAACTGTGAACGATTTTGTTTAGTTTCGGTTTCGAAACCGACATGTTTGAGGCCATGGTTACTGACGCTGCTTTTCTAAAGTTCGCCAACATTGGCGTACTTTAAACAAATTGTAAAAAAAAAATTTTTGCTTTTGAATTTATATTGTTACGTTTTTGTTATTTTACACACTGTTTTGGTGAATCACTAGGTTGGAAAAACTGTGCAACACCGTAATCGTAAAGGTCTAAAGGCACAACCAGCTACAACAGTCCAATCCAATCCAAGCCGTGCTTGTGTTGGTCGCTGATGTTAGTGTAGCAGATAAGGCGATTGCAGATCTCGTTTCCTCGTGTTACCACGTGTTTTGCTTATAGATTGAAATAACGGCACGTTTTATGAACTATAACAAACTCTAGATCGGGCTTATCGCCATGTCAAGTCGGGGATCAAGAGGAGGACACGCTTTCTACGGTAAGGCAACCGCATGATCTAAGCCTAACGGTCTCCGCAAACTGGAAAGATGGCAAAGCAATGT
Organism: Ixodes scapularis; assembly: GCF_016920785.2. NCBI lineage: Eukaryota > Metazoa > Arthropoda > Arachnida > Ixodida > Ixodidae > Ixodes > Ixodes scapularis. Next base: position 29,687,832 of record NW_024609836.1, read on the forward strand.
TATCATGAAGGTCCAATTCGCCAACGGTCGTCCACACGTTTACACACGTACAAAAGAAAAAAATGACAGCACATAGCCCCGTTCTTTGCATCTTGTGAGTAGGGATGTCGATATTTTTGCATCGCACGCATGTATGTTGCTTGGAAGCGAGCCCACTCGTTACAGGAAAACTCGTCATAGGAGCACTGGTCAAATCGGACATCTTGTCCTAGGTGACAAGAACGGCCTTATGTCAGCAGGTGTCTTTGGAAAACTTCGATCGTGGTGCCCCCTCACCTTCACCGCATCTTGTGCGCCAAGTCCTTTTGCACGTGACTCTCGAACCTACAGGGTGATTCAAGGAGAGGCCAGGCTCTTTAAATAGACCGCAAAATTCGTTTTCTTAACCTATCGCGCTACGACTTTGTGCAGCGTTGCCCACAGATAATTCTTTTTTTTTTTCTTTTTTTGTAAAATTTGCAAAGAGCGAACTTACCTGAGGGAAAAGTAAAGAAAGAAAACGGCTTAGCTCCTATGGAAACGCAGCGAAGCCACTGGTCTTCAAACAACACGGCGCCGTTTCGCACGGGAGACAAGAGATGGCGCAAGCAGTTGTGACGCCAACTGCCGCCAATGAACGAGCATATGATGCCGAGAGCCGGCGTCTTTAGCAGACAAGAAACTGCAGTTTCTTGTTGTTACCGCTCCTGTTTTTGTTTCTGCGACTGTCGCCGCCTGCGGAACGCGCCGTTTTTGAGTCGAAAAGATTGTCTGCTAAAGACCCTGGCTTTCGGCGCCGTATGCTTGTTTGTTGGCGGCGTTCGCTGCGCCATCTCTTGTCTCCCGTGCGAAACGGCGCCGTGTTGTTTGAAGACCAGTGGCGTCGCTGCATTTCCATAGGAGCTAAGCTTTTTTCTTTCTTTACTCTTTCCTCAGGTAAGTTCGCTCTTTGCAAATTTTGCAAAAAAATGCACCATTTGTGGGCAACGCTGCACAAAGTCGTAGCGCGATAGGTTATGAAACCGAATTTTGCGGTCGATTTAAAGAGCCGGGCCTCTCATTGAATCACCCTGCATACATTTTGGACAAAGACCTGCTTACTCGAATCCGCGTCGCTAGTAGGCATGTCGAGTAGTGACCTAACAGAGATCTTTTGCCTTACCTGTAAGCATGTGCTCCATCCCAATGAGTGGAATGGGCGCTCGGTCAGGGTAGTATCTATGCATGCACTGACACCACGTCGGCGGCCGTTGTGAAGATCCTTGCTGCAACGCGCTTACCTTCTGCGGCAAATATTTTGCACCATCGCATTTGCTTTGCTTGGCAGGAACAAGTAGAAATGACCATTGGTACGGTGTGGTAACAACAATTGCAAGCCATGCACAGAGTAGTCCACTTTTAAAAGGAACGCCAGAACGCGTGGCTTGTGCTCCGCACAATGTCAACTGCCGCCGCCCACGGAAGTTTAGCGTAGATGTGGCTGGTGTGTGCCGTGCGTCAACAGCTATGCCACCCCTATTTTGCACACTGCATCTGCGCCGTAGAGGACGCATGACATACACCACCTCTTGTGCTCTCTGCGTCTGTGCCAAGCTTCGACGAGTTCTTGGAGCCGGCGCTCTGCTGAGCGGCAGCCACACAATCCGGTGTTCCCTTTAAAAGTGTACTGCTCTGCACATCTGTGCACCCTGCTGAAAACAAACATCCTGTTCGCTTTTCTAATTCAAGGAGAAACGGGCAAGGGTAGGTCACGGTGGTGACTGTGACGCCTTCATGTCGGATAGGACAAGGCAGTCATTGTTTGCCTGACGTACGGCGTGACTGACCACACAGGCAAGGCCTGGCAAGGGTGCTACAATTTGCAAATGAGCAAAAACAGCTTTAAAGGGATTGTTTTAGGAGGCAGCTTTCATTCCTTTACTCAGTACAAAGCAGACGACGTCCAGCGAAGCAGCTCGGCAGTGGCGGTGACACTCCAGTGCATCATACGCAGTGTACCCTGTGACGATATTAACCATAGCATTTTCAGGTCACTTTACAGAAATTGCTGCAAAAGAGAACTAGTACCACTGCAGTCTTGCAGTACAGTAGGAGGCAGGAGCTGGCAGCAAACAAACAACGGGAGGCAAAGAGTGTCTGGCCAAGCGCGGCAGCCACGCTATACTTAACCACTTGAGCTACTGCACATGTTGAACACTTAGATGATGATGATACTGCCACTGAATTCTTATGTCACTGCACAGAAAGTACTGCTAACAATTGGGGACTCTATTACAACTCTTTGACACAAACCTGGTTAGGTCAAGACCGGGATAGAAAGCAAAAAACCTGCTGCAAAGGAGTAGTGAGCATTTCAAACAACCCTCTTGCTAAGCGCAAGCTGCCATCATGTTGAAAGCAGTTTTCTTTATAAAACTGGAAGCAATTGGCTTGCAGACTAATAATAATTCCTTTGAAGGGGCATGAGTCGCTACATTCGTAACGTGTTACTTACAGCCAAGTCCTCTGAAACCTTGAGGAAACTCTTAACACTACTCTGTAAGTCTGTGTTACTGCATTTGAACCCTCGCGTGTTGGAACATTGACGAGAAGAAAAAAAAAAACCCCGGACAACCAGCTTTGTGCATATGCACATGGTACACAAAACATATCTGTATAACTATACCCATAAAACACCCCTGCCATGTGCTTGCTTTGCAGTGAGCAAATGAACTGTAAACCAAAAACCACGCCTAATGGAATGGTTACCAAATGTGAATTCTCTACCGAGATTAATCTTGATAAAACAAATTGTAATCATATGGCTAATTCAGACTGTTCTATATCAGGTTTTCCACAGTACATCCAAGTTTCCAAGCACAACCCTCTCTAAATCAAGCGTCCTGGGATTTTGAATTTGCCACAAAATTGTCATTAGATACAATATGTCTCCTCAAGCACGGGTACAAAGGGCACCGTTTCACATCTGTCGGGCCATTTGTCGTAAACCCGACAGGTTTGGATTTCAGACATGTTGAACACACGTTGAAACGTGAACAAAACGCAGCTGCCATGTCTCAGTTTCATCAGTTCAACGTGACGTAGCATGACCCATAGTGTTGCAGGTGGTTCGCTCTCTGCAGGGAAAAAGGTCATGAATGGTAGCGCAGTTGTGCCAATCGTCCAGTTTCCAAGATGCCTATTGGCAGAACTCCTTGATGAGGAACTCGACCCAAATAGTGCAGCTGCGAGTGATGCAATCAGGTCATCCCGTTACAGGTCACGACGATCGCGGCGGCGGTGGCGGCAGCGGTGGCGGCGGCAGCGTCGGAAACGGTGGCCGCGGAAGAGGAAACAATCGGGGCGGAAGGATGGGCAACCGAGGAGGCTTTGGGGGTCCTATCCTGAAGCGCTTCGTCCGCCAGAAGTTCAGGGCACCCACCGGCGCTTACAACACCTACGGTGAGTACGATCGCACTTGTTGCAAACTCAATGACTTCAGACGGGGCTTCTTAAAGGAGATACCGTCGACGGGCCACTGTTTTTTCAGTTTGTATATTTTTATGTTTTTAGTATGATAGGGAATTGGGCTGTCCACTCTTACAAAAAAGACACTGAAATTTAAAAAAAAAAAAAAAGTTTTTTAAGGGTTTTTTTAATGTTTAAAACATTTTAAAATGTTTTTAAGTACTTAAAACTAATATTTTTATTTTTCTAAGAATATCTGCTTCAAAAGCCACTTTCTCTGCTCCGAAACATTGTCTTGGCTGCTCCAAAAGCCACTTCTGCTGCTTGAAAACACTGTTTTGGTTGTTCCAAAGGCCACACTTGTTGCTCCAAAACACTGTTTTGGCTGCTTTGAGAAGTGCTCCAAAATGGCTTAGGCCAATCACATCACTGTCATTATCTACAGACATGTCTCGAGCATGTTCGAAGCATGTTTTATTCGTACATGCGTATGCTTCGAACATGTCTGCACACTTTTTGTGTGACCAATGTGACAGTGTGTGCATACTGTCCTGTACCGTGTGTGAGTGGTGTGACCACGACTTAGTGGCGGCAGCACACAGGTGCCAAAATTTGATGGAGCGGAACTGTCCTGTTTCCGCATAGGCTCACACTTATGCGAAGAGCAAGTCGTCTGCTTCTTGCGCAGGTGGGGTGGTGACGTCAGGACGACGTCGAGCTCTGATTGGCTTTCATGGAAAGAATAGTGGGTAGACCTCAGTGGTAGGTGCCTTGAGGTCTACCAACTATTTTTTTCAATCGGCCAATTAGAGCTCGGCATTCGGACATCATCGCAACACCTATGCAAGAAGCAGACGAACTTGCACCCCGCATTGTCTTCAGCTGGGTTTTGACTGTGTATGCTACCAAGTGTTGTCGAAGGCGGAAAGCTGACGCCTGTGGTAGAGTCGTCGCCAACTACAGTGGCCATTGTTTCTACGGACTAGTCACGACATGTGCAAAGGGGTCGGTGCAGTCAGTTTTTTCGGGCGACTGATCGTTGAATATGTCAGTGATCTGATTGCTGCACCATTTGCGCCAAAGTGGTTACCCTGCTACATACACCCTACCACATTTTACCCGGAATGCGGGTAATTTGTGCCAACGCTGCACCAAAAGCTCATTTCATTTTATCAGAACAGAAACTAATGGCTTAGTCATCTCTACACTGCCAGATTGTTACAGTTAATAGTTTATATGTGACTGCAACATTCTGACAAGTTGCACACATCATTTGTCAGTCTTTTTTTATTTTATTTTTTTATTGAGATTTAGTGAAGGGTTTGAACTTGGGTATTGGGAAGTGGTTGATGAATCACAGGGATTAGGTATAGACCTTTTTCTTGTACTCTTGTCCCCTGCCACCTAATAGGCATATCTGGTGTGGGCGACGGAAAAATACTAAGACGTTTCAACCTGTAACTAGTACAAAAATAAGGGGGAGGCAAAACGATAATGTGTGACGGTTACGCTTATATCCTAAGTGTCTTCCTTCTACTGGCGTGGCGACAGCAAAACATTGTTTTCGCCCATACTGGAAGTGACAACAATTCAAGATGGCAGCGCCCTTGAAGAAAAGGTCTATAGCTGGGCTGCGCCAGAGTTTTTTTTTTTTTTTGTATGTTTAGTTAACACCTCTAGGTAGGCCCCCAAATGCTTGTGAACAGAGTCAATAAAGTTTAGATTTAAATTAAATTGACTTAGTAGTGGAATGAAAACTGGAGAATACCATTAATAAGTTTAGCTGTATTTTTATGACATATTTATTTTCCACATGCTTACTATTCATCATCATAAATCTCCAGATGTAGGATGCAGCTAAAGTGCAGAACTAAATTACCTTTGAAATTTAATTTTATGCTTTGCTATAGATTTTAACAAATTGCTGCACAGAAATGAAAAGGCGAATTTAAAGCACTGTTTTTTTTTTTTTTGTTTTTGTTTTTTTTTTTTTTTTTTTTTTACATGCCAAGTTATGAGTCTTGAAATAGTATTCACAGTAGAATGAAGGGTCTGCTTGTGCTCCAATCAATTTTTTTTATGCTCCGAAATTGACCTCCTGGCTGCTCCAAGGTGCTCCAAAATGACTCGAACCAATCTCATCACTGATATGTTATCTCTCTTCAATTATCAAGCAGTGGGCTTCAAATCGTGTTGCCAGATTTTGTTTCTCTGCGTTTGTGCCTTGGGAACCTTTCTCCAACGTCGTGAGCTTGGCCATGCAAAAATGCAGCTTTCGGTTTCGAGAGGGCCCCTGACACAAGCCGCTTTTAAAGTGGACCATCCAAGCGCCTAGATAAAATGCATGCTTCACATTTCTTACAAGTAACCATTGTTGTGCAGATGCTTAAGGCACTCGCCACGCGCGAGTGCCAGGCCGCCATTTCCTTCCAAGGGCTGCTCATTTCAGTTCAGTGCCACTTTTTGCTTCCAAGGGCCATGCGAGGCACAGGCCTCGTGACGGCCTGAAGCTTCAAGTAAGCAGGCCTCGTGCATTGGCGCACACGTCACTACCCGTAAGACAAACACAACTGCATCGAGGTACTTCCGGCTGCACAACTTTGAAATGCTTCAGGCTTTTGCCACAACGTGGTGCTATTCTGACAAAAAAGTGGTGATTCGAAGCTTGCTCCTTGATTTTGGTAGAGAATCAATCAGCTGCCTGGGCAGCTCCTGTTGTACCTCGTCCCACCTTAAAGGACACATGCAAAGGAAAAAAACATTTTTTTTTAGACAGCTTAGATGGAAAAAGGATGTCATAAAACAATTTTACAACGAAGAAAAAAAAAATTTTAGAGCTATATTTACGGCGCTATACGAATTTGTAGTTGGCGCTCGCGGGAGCCGCCGCTGGTCACGTGGTAGGCCCGCGCGCCGCCGCGCTGCGTCGCCGCCGCACGCTGAGCGTTGTGCGAACGCCGCTTCAACGCGTTTCTCCACGCCGCCGTCGCCGCCGCCGCACAAGTTCGTCTGCTTCGGGGCGCCGCCGCCGTCGTCTGACCGGCGCACAGGTCTATCACGTCTGCTGGCGCTTTTTCAGGAGTTTCCTTTGGGCTCTAAAAGTTACTTATTCATCTTAGTTTTTTGTTGTACTTCAAACAAAGATGAGTACGTTACTTTTAGAGGCCATAGGAAGCTTCCGAAAGAACGCAAGCACCACGTGATAAATAAGAACCAGTCACGTGATAAATACGGACCACTTTTCCGCGGTGCCCGCGGGCGCCAACTACAAATTCGTTTTGCGCCGTAAATATAGCTCTAAAAATTTTTTTTCTTCGTTGTAAAATCGTTTTATGGCGTCCGTTTTCCATCTAAGCCGTTTAAAAAAAATGTTTTTTTCCTTTGCATGTGTCCTTTAAGCCAGAGGTTGGACCTGTCACGTCACGAGATCGGCAGCTGTTACTGTAGCCGCCAACATAATGTCGCCTCCGCCAATGTTGAACACTTTGGCTACGGTGTGCCCTATCTAAAGATCAGTTTTTACTCGGAGAAGAGTATTTCTTGAATGACTATTTTTTTTAAAGCAATAACTTTATGTGGGAGCCTTCCCCAGACCTTGCTTGCTCTCGGTGCCGTCAGTCACACTGCAGCAAGGCCACGGGAGAGTGCATCATTAAAGGAGCGAAGCTGTTGGTTTGACCTCGTAGCTGCTGCAACAAGAAGCAAAGTGTCACGTGATATCACAGTGCCATGTTACATTGTGTTGTCCCGCGATGATGCCTTGTAATGTGACGTCACAATTTCCCTGCCATATTTCGATAAAAACTGTTGCTCATCGCCCAGCTTGACCGAACGTTTAAGCCACGTGATTTTTCACCGTCAGCTTGAGACTCCCCGAACAAATCACTTTCAAGCTTTGGAAGCTATTTGGTGGTCCAGTCTGACTCAGATTGCTTATGATATTGCTACTTGGTTTCGTTCTCTACCAGGTCGAAGAGACGCAGGCGGAGACAGGGCAAGGTTTCAGGATGACGACGACGACATCGACATGCTCGGTGGTGGCGGCAACCTGCCCGACAACATGAGGGGAAGATTGTGAGTCGGTCTCCCCACCCCTAGGTCAAACTCAGCTGGGCTGACACGTGTGCTTTCCTTGTCTGCAGCAAGCCGTATGGACCGTACAACCGCAACCGGAGGAAGCGTGGCGGAGGCAACGAGAGGAGGCCGGGTAAGGGACACGTTTAGAGGAAATCGTAGCACTGGAATGCAATGGAGTATGCTGTAGTTAGCACCGGGAAAGTGCAGGCGCCTGGTGTTTGCACGTGGGCGTTGATCTGGCAGTGGTGGCAGATAGCACAATTTTGCCGATTGTTGTCGTACCTCGAGCCACTGCTATGCTTAGAGCACCGGCGCTCCCTTCCCGGACCGTCTTGCGGACACCGCCATTTTGGTGCTCGGTGCGAACCAGGTGCACTTGACGATCGTTATATTTAGAAAATTGTTTCCTTTGTTGCGGACTCCTCTGTTGCATTTTCCTTTGTTGTGGGTTTCTAGGGGACGGAAACGCAACCCCTGCAGGTTTAGGTGACTGACGACAATGATTTTAAGTACCATGGTGGCAGGAGTGTCGTCGCTCCAAAGCTACGCTTTTTTATCTACTCTAGTCACACCTAAGGTTTGTCACTATTTTGCAGAGTGTGCCCGCAAGCACCTTTTTGTACATCCACGCTGACAGGCCGGATTGACGTTATTAAAGTCCGTCGAGCCAACAACGAATGGCGGCTGTTTTCACTCAGAAAAGTGACAGTTACAACACTCCCGGTGCGACGTAGCACGCCCCTTATTTGTGCGAACGAATGCACAAACATTGTGGTACCAAGGTGGACGCCTGTGTGGCTCCTTTAGTGGTTTTGTTGACTCAGTTGTGCACAAACACGCTCGTCACGGTTTTTGTCGATTCAAGGTGGCTCGATTGTCAACACGTCGGTCGTTCAGCCGTGCCGGCATTGGTAGACCTTTCGCTAAATTACTGGGCATCGAGAGGCATGTTGTGAGCGTAGTTTCACTCGCTGGACATGCTGGTGTCTGCAGCATGTCCAGTACAAGTGTTCCGAGACTGAAACCTAAGAGCAAGCGGCACTTTGCACGAGCGTTTGTCAACGGCGCATTACAATTACTGATTTCAAATCTTCTTTACCGATACTGCGAGCATTTGTACCTACTTTCCCAGCATTCTCCTTTGCTTGGGTAATTGGTCTGTTAGGTCTTTTTTGCCAAGTCTATGTCAGTCTGCAGTCAGACGAGTGGCGCCAAAAGCCCTATTCCGCAGTTAAAGGGCAACTCCGCTCAATTCCAAAGATTTCAGGATAATGAATGATTTCACATTAAAAAGCCCTAGTAAAAGACACTACGTTGTTTGCTTCACGAAAAATGGTATATATATTTTTAAATCAAATTTTAAACACAAGCGGAAATCGAAACCGAAACTTCGGCTCCGTCCGGCAACATTGGCCTCGGGCCGCCAAGAGCATGGCCGTCACGTGGTATGAGATGTCATGTGATCATTTACGCAACGACGGGCGGGATTGGGGCAGGCGTGTGCCAGGCACAAGTGTCCTCTGCACCAAACTCTTCGCGACATTTTGGCGTCTACGACGTTCGACGACGTTTGGACAACTGCGGCATAAGTCTGCGCACGTGGTGTTTGTAGTTTGGACAACTCGGCAGCAGAACGAGGTGCCCTGGGAGCGTTTGGTGGTTCCGCTCATTTGGGGCCCTTGGGAAGTTGTTTCTTGAACCTTGGGTGTGTTTTGTTTCCAGGAAATGAGATGTACGTGCCTCCACACCTCCAGAAGAGAGATGGGGAGCTGGTCTGGTTCAAGGTTGTGGTGAGTGCAAGTCTTGTAACTAATAATCTAAAGCTTAAGAAAAATAATTTTTTTTAAATTTGCAAAAAAAATGTTCAGCCCTTCCACTCTCATGAAGAAGGAAGACCAGCTGAGCTGTACTCGATACACTGTGTGCTTCTTCGTCGTCGTCTGTTTTTCGCGCTGTTTCCTACGATGAATTCCCACCAGCGCGCCCAACTATCCATTCTTCTATTATAGCTGGAAAGGTTGCCGCCATCTACGAGCGACGGCGGAAACCATACTGGTTGTGTGCTTGCTGTTGTCGCTTATAGATGGCGGTAGCTTTCCAGGTAGGTTTGTGTCGACATACACGGACACGATCCTGGGGAACCTAGCCCTTAACAGCTCTGCTGTAAAAGAAAAAAGATTTATGAATCTGACAATTTGTTTTAAGAGGTGTAAGCCAGCAATTTTTTTGAAGACATGTACCAACTTAAAACAGCAATGGCAAGGGTGTTCTTGGACAGGTTTTGCGGTAGGTGTTTGAATTATATACGGGAGCTTTGTCAATCGAGCTGCTTTTTGACTACGCATCTGGTGATAGCGATCCGCTTTTCGTCATATCAAATGCTGTATTGGGTTTACTGGAGCGGCTAACTTGCCGCCACCGTTTGTCAATTGGGGTGTTATATTGCGCAGAAGTATGTACATACGGTGGTGCACTGGCAGCTTCTCAGTTGTAGTCGTCTACAAATTTTGGCCACACTGGGGAAGTTAATTAGACCTGTTTATTCTATCTTGCTTCTTCTTTCTTCTCCTCCCCGCCATTCTTGATCGTCATCCTCTTCTTTTATTACCAGGCTCGCTTCACTACCCCGTACTTCAGAAGTTATCCGTTCGGGGATTATACTGGCAAACATTTCCAGTTCAGGCAGTCTCCGTCGTCTCGTTAAGGTCCAAGTACCAAATCGTCTTCAGTATGCTGTGCAGCAGTTTTCGCAACGCGGTAAGGCCCGGAAAAGACTGGCGCTTGACTGAGGATTTCCTTTTCTGACGAGAACGAGATGATGAACCTTTAGGTTTGGTATCGAGGTGTTGTATTTTTCTATCAAAGTTTTGTTTCAGGTTGCCCCTGTACTTTTGTTTTGCAGCGCCTGTTTTGCGTATTTCTGTCAGTTGCAATTTCTCTGTTAAACTCGGCTTAGGATCGGCCGATAGAAAGGGAACTTTCCCAGTGGCAGCAAAGATCGGGCTACATCCCAGGCCCCTCGTGTACAATCTGTTGTGGTGAGACACAGCTACTTCGAGACAGCACTTCGAGCCTCCTGGAAAACTGGGTACATTTTCACGTATTGCTTAATGTCCAGAATTGCTCATTCAGCAAGGCTGCTGGATGATATGGTGCAGAAAACTTGAGTGAAATACCTTGCTGTCTTGCTCATTGTTTGAGCTTCTTGCTTCCGAAGGCTGGTCCATTGTCGGATTTGATTACCTTGTTGTTCTTCAACATTTCTCGGTTTAGTAGAGCCATGATGCTGTTCGCATCTTCTCTTCCAGCTCGTATAGCTACCATTCTTGTGCATTCATCAATACAGATGAGAAATGCTTGCGTCTGTTTTACTCCTTCGCTCTTCTCTTTCAACTCTGCGAAATTCAGGTGGACAACCCCAAATGGTTCCTTTCGGCACTCTGGAGTTGCCATTACGTCTGTAGCTTGCTTGAACTTTGCCTTGTGAAGTTGACATTCGTGACAAGACTGAATGTACAGTAAACCCTCACTTTGGCGAACGTCGGTTTAACGAAAATTTCAGAATAACGAACTTTTAAAAAAGCCCCGGTGGTTTTCCTATGCATTTGCGCAAAAATATTTCAGTTGAACGAATTCTGGAATGTAGTTAATAATTCAGTTAAACAAACTTGATCGGTGGACCCAGGATTATTTGCAATCAGTTCCTTGAAGTTTTGTGCTCCGCAGTGCTGGCGTAGCCGATGCCTGCCACCACCTCTGCAGTGATGGTGTATCATTGCTGGCGTTTGCAGCGCGCCTAGCCAAAGTGGCGGTGCGGTAGATGAAAAAGAACCACGGTGTGTATCTGTTTTTTTTTTACAGCGGTGCTGTTAAGGGCTAGGTTCCCGAGGATCGTGTTTGGTACCAAACAAATGTTGACACAAAGCTCTGGACAGCTACCACCATCTATGAGCGACGGCGGCAACCGGTTTGCCGGCCTCTTTCACAGATTCTAACGCGCAAGATGTGCGCATTAGAAACATGCAAACGCAGTACACAATGCGAAGGTCATGCGGTAACCTGCTGCAAACTCGTATGTTATGGGAACCGATGCCGCAAATCACGGATGCAGCAGATTTGCATTTCACAGTGCAACTAACATTTAGGATAATTCGTATGTCACAGGAACAGATATCACGTTTGCAGATCGCGGACAAAAAACTCAGGAACCCACTGCTAACGCGCATGCCACGGGGAAAAATATTGTGGACTCAGCAGACTCGCATTCTACGATGCAATAAACACGCGGGATCAACTTGCACGTCCCATGAACCAGTATCATAACGCGCAGATCACGGACAAGACAAAAACGCGGGCAAGGCCAGGATTTTTGGACATCCCATCTTAGTTGTAACGACCGTCGCCACGTGGCGCCTCGATCGTAGCAAGGCCGAGCGAAGAGAACCCTTTCTCGCACCCTTTCCCCTTTTCCCCTTGCCACCTTAGGAGAGAGAGAGAAAAAAAGGGGGAGGGGAAGTGTCCTTCTAAAAATAAAAAGAGGGAAGCTTTTTTTTTCTTTTTTTTTTTTTTTTGGCGGGGGGGGGGGGGGGGAGGGGGGGTCCCAGCTAATACGAGCTAATCCTGCCCAGTGGCCAAATTCGTCAGCTCAAGCGACACGCCAGAGATCGAACGCAGGACCTTGGGAAGCTGAAGTCAACCACAAGCACCGTTGCATCTTTGGAATCCTAACTGAATGTTTCTGGATATTTAGACAGCGCAATGCTTGTCGAATATTCAAGTGGCGACTGCCGCTTGTTAGTTGCCTCTACGATGTTGATAAGAAATTTAACCATTGCTGTATGACTTATAATCCGTTTCACCCTAAAATAGACCGCAGCAAACGCTATGATCCATTGGAGCATATTGACCGCTGATGACGTGTCACTGACATCCCGGCTTGGCAGAACGACATGGAGAAAGCGAAACCGCGTGTCCCGCCGATTGTGCTCGATTGACCGAGACGGCTCATAGTGTCCGCTGCGGACCAGCCCAAGAGAGTACAGACTGTATTTTGTAACGAGCAGTAACCAGTAGTGATACACAACTGCACGGCGGTACGAGGCTCATCCAGATTCAAACGGGCAGGGTCGGGACAAAATGACTAAACTCATGATCTTCGGGTTCTGCAGGGCGAGCTCTCGATACGCGCTCGCTTCAAGCGCGAGCGTGGGGCCCGGGATGATGCTTGCTCTGCACGTGCGCGTGCTTGGCAACATTCAAAGCGCGAGTAATACTCGCTTTCACTTCAAGTGTGAGCGCAGAAGCTACGAGTGCGAGCTCCCCTCTTTAAATTTGCTAAGCACGTGCACTCGTGCAGCGCAAGCACTGTTCAGGGCAGTATGCTCGAGCGTCTAGCTTCGGTTTCGCTCGCACTAAAAGGGATGCTGGATTTTAGTGTCTATAGTAATTGGCTCACAATCTTTCCACGAGCCAGCAGCCGCCGGTGTGCGCGAGCTTACGCAACGAAATTGACGTCATAGTCCCCCATTCACGCTTAAGATGACGGTGAAATGTCTGGGCTCCAGAGAAACGAAGAATAGTGACAAGCTTTTCATCTCCACAGCGGGGTCTGGTGTAAAAGGTAAGCGACTAATTGGTCTAACAAGCACGTAGGTTTTACTTTTGGAGATGAAAAGCCTGTCTTTATTCTGACTAGGCCTAAAGCCCATACATTTCACTGTCATCTTGAGCGCGAATGGGGTACTATGACATCAATTTCGTTGCGAGTGCATCCGCACAGGGGCGGCTGCTGGCTCATGGAAAGGTCGTTCGGCACTTATTATAGACACTAAATTGTTTGGTTCAGTATGCCTCTAAAATGAAACAGTGTATAGCATCGCACCCGCATCTGGTCGTGTTTCACTGCTGCGCGAGGCATGTTAATGTCCCCAGGCTAGCAGTCGTACTAAGTCGGCTAAATTTCAATTCCTCAGGTTAGAGACCTGTTGCCCCTTGCATGCCTGAAAATAGCCGCGATATCTAAATAGTCATACACACGAATTAAAGGCATTAGTTTTGTAACTTTTAGCTTCGATAACAGATGCTTTTTCCGCGGCACCAATTTCAACACAGCATTATCCTTCCCTCTAAGAAATGCCTGCGCATCTGGTTACCAGCAAAACACTCAAGGAGCCAATCTCTGCGAACTACGAAATCAGTTCAGCGAATGATGAGGCGGAAAATCCGTTTAGACTTAAAAATGGAGTCTGCGCTGTGGCAGTACGCAATGCGAATTGCGTCATGCTTGCAGCGCGTAATGCCACAGAGCAGACTTAACTTTGAGGCATAAACAGATGTTCCGCCTCATCATTCGCTGCGCTGATTTTGTCGATTGCAGAGATTGGCTCTTCGAGTGTTTTACGGACAAGTGGACGCGCAGGCATTTCTTAGAATGATGTATTGCCAAGTGACTCGCATGCACTCTAAAAAAAGTCCCGTGCGTCTACTTTCACGCACAAAACTCGGATAGCCAATCACCGCAACTTACGGAGTAACTTCAGCGAATGACGATACCGAAACATATGTTTCGACCGAAAAACGCAGTCTGAGTTGTGACATTAAGCAATGCAAAACGTCACGCTTGCATTGCTTAATGTCACAACTCCATCTGCGCTTTTTGATCTAAACATATGTTTCGGCATTGTCATTCGCTGAGCTGCCTCCGTAAGTTGCGGTGATTGGCTCTCCGAGTGTTGTGCGGGAAAGCAGACTCACGGGATTTTTTTAGAGTGTGCTTAAGAAGCCTTGCCTTATGGCGAACTCCACTAGTTGTTTTGGAGCGCGCCGAGACCGCCTATTTCACTGGGCGATCGGGATCGAGACGGACGTGTTCCGCTCGTCTTTTCGGATCAGCTCCCACTACAGCTCTTGGTCTGAATCCGAGAAAAGCCGCTCCTCCGATTTCTGTGGATTCGACCAGGCCAGCCTTCGGCGCGAACACGTGGCTTCCTTTCTCGCCGGGCATCTCGCATCTCGCCTCGAAAGAATTGGGGTGGCCGCTCGCGAAGTGCTGCCCGCTTTACTGCTGCTGCTGCTTGATGACAGTTCGTCTTCAAGTTGCTCGAGCAGCTCCTCCAGCAGCGGTGGCTCGAGTAGCACGATAACAAGGAGTGCTGAGATAACCTTCCACATACGAGCACGAAGCGAGTCTTCAAACCTTTCAGGAACATTAAAACGTTCGTAGAAACTTCAAAACGTCGCCGTCTCTCTTGCTTTAGACTCTGCCGCTCCACACGGGCCTATATATTTATCTTCGAAATATTTTCGGCTTCTGCCATTTGTAACCACGGTCGGAAGGAGCTCGTGTGGCCCGTCGATAGTTTCTGGCCGTGTTACAAAACTTACTTGATCTAACTCTAGGGTAAAGGTGGTTATCGAAAACCTACCTGCGTCCAGCGTTTCTTTATTTTTTGTTGTCACGTGACATAATCCGCCAGGGTAACTCGGATCCATTCGAGTAGGTTTGGACCGCAGCCTCGGTGTGTCGCGCTCCTGTACGCTATTCGTCGTTTAGTTGCGGCGCTCGGAGTATGAAACTCGGAGCGTCGGAGTAGGAGTGAAGGAGCGCCGACCTTAACGCGCACAGTAAATCCACACCTCCGCCTGCCCTACGCTAGGCGGAAATGAGCACCGAATGATTTCTGAAGACTGCACGCTTGGCGTTTTAGAGTGACCGCGTAGTAAAATTTCCGAAAAGTAGCGCTGCTTCCGGTTGTCTGTCTTCCGTCTTGACTTGGAAGCTTTTGTGTTTGTAGTATGAACGGTTAATTTCTATCAATGACTGGCGTGCTTCTCGAGGCGAATGTGGCACACTGGAGTCAGTTGTTGACGGACGTAAAATACAAACACAACCAGCAACAAAAAAAAAAAGTTTGTGCGTGAATTTTATACTCTGCGTGATGCGATTCTAACAAAAGTTGGATAGCAAGAAAAATATCTTTGATAAAATAATAAACAACTCAATATAAATGCACGCATAAGTATCCTCATTCACTAGTCAAAGGCAAGAAGCCAAGCCAGGTTTTATTGTGGCTTTACTTGTTCGCTCCCTATATATTTCCCAGCGCTGTCACAAATTATATTTTTTACTGTCATTGTAAGATTGAAGTTTACAATTGCAGAGGGTGCTTCCGGCAAAAAGGTGTTCAGTTGGATTGCGCCTCAATTTTGTTTGACGTCAAAAAAGAGTAATTTTATTTATTTAAATGAGGAGTGAGAAATCGACGTAGTAGTTCATGACGCTCAAGGTGTACATGTCACTGGCGGTAGGAAAATTGGATTAGAAGAATAAAAATTAGAGACCAGACAGGGGGCGTGCTACCTTGGCAGGATAGACCCCCCGTTTAATGCGAATATCTCGGGGAGTAGCGGTGAAAGGGTAGAGATGCGCCCGATACGAGGAATCACGAGAACAATGCTCAAGCACGAAAAAAGTTATGTGCTGCAGCAACGGCGTTCCTTAAAGCGCACAATCAGATGTCGATGTTTTAGGGAAGTTCTTAAAAAGATTCGGCGTAACCGGTCTTCGAAAAACAATATATTAAATAATAAAAAAAGTTCCTTTTTTTCTTTTGTAAAGAAATGTTTATATAAAAAAAAGGTCAGAACTGTCCTTTTCACGACAATAAAGGGGGAAAGGGGGATGCAACGAATTCCGGACTTCAGTCAAACATTTTGGGAAGTCGCCACAGACACTTCTAAATAAAGAACAAAAAAACGATTTCGCCTGCGTGTCCTGGTTGTTGTGTAAAAAAAAAAAAAAAAAAAAAGGTAAATATTGGCATATTTCGCACCCCTCAACTCACTCCCAGTCTTCAGGGTCACACCTGGTCCCCCTTCTACTCACGTAACTCGAGGTGCCGTGTAGCTTCCCGTGTGCTCTCTCGGAGGACGCCCGCTTCCTCTCCCTCTCTCTGCTGACATTAGCGGGCGTTAAGCTGCAGCTTAGAGGCGAGAGCGAGGTCACGTAAGCTTTTTGCCGTAATGCCTTCGGCTGCCACTCTCGGCTCCAGGGGGAAGGGGGGGGGGGGGGGGGAGAGCTCGACATTTGCTTTGCGATTAGGCAGCGGAATCGCGACGTTTTTTAATGAAGGAGATTTTTTCTCTATCCTCCGGCACCCGATAAACAACATAAAAATGACAAGATGCAAGTCCTTTTAATCTTGAAATCGTTGCACCCCCCACCCCTTTACTAAACACTCCTTGCTCCGTGCTCAGGGTCAGTTTGCTAGGAACCGTAGCGGACGCAATCTTTTCCAAAACGCTGCAACAGAAAACACAGTGGCGCCAGGTAGCTTCCTCCAGCGGCCTCTCGGAAAGGATTATGTCTCAGCTAAAATATCTTAAAAAAAGCATTATATATATATATATAAAAAAAAAAAAACGAAGCTCTTTCTCTCCTCCCTCCCCTCCCCCGCACGCGGGAGAACATGAAACAAGCTGCAAGTTTGACTCAAGGCCAGTGCGAAAACAGCACCGCCGTTTTTGACGGTTGGCAGTGCAAAACCACAGATGTAACATAAAACCGCCAAACTTACAAACTTGAGTTTCGCGTTAAAATTGCCATTTTTCCTTCACGAGAAAAGTAATAAAAGCATTATATTTTATCTCTGAGCGTGAGCCTGGGCTTCTCGAGTAGATTGTCGAACCGGACCCACACAAAACCGAAAACAAGACAAAGACCGCTTCTTTTTTTATTGATTCAGAACGGATCGAAACCAAACTGCATTCTCATATCATGGGTGCGGGTGGTTCGGTGACAACCTCGCTACAGTTAAATCAGAGCGATACAAAAGCTTTAAGAAAATTATTGTTGCATGAAACAACAATGTGTTAAAAAATATAATATTAAAAGATGGAAATAAACAATTCACGCGCCTTCGAAAACATGGATCAAATATCTTCCTGTTTGTAAGTCGTGTGCAAACAAAACTTGAATGCCCCACACGTGACACGCGAGTAATTAGGCAATAGAGATGATTGCTCTCAGCGGTATGCCAATATAGGGGTATGGAACTATCCTAAAACTCGGGTTTGATCCAAGTCGGGGTTCTAGTCTTTGGGCAGGAGACATGCGCGTTTACCCGAAAATCGAGCTTGGAGAGTATAATTTCGCTATTGTAACCATTGGGCTCCTCTTTAATGACGTGACACGCGAGTAATTAGGCAATAGAGATGATTGCTCTCAGCGGTATGCCAATATAGGGGTATGGAACTATCCTAAAACTTGGGTTTGATCCAAGTCGGGGTTCTAGTCTTTGGGCAGGAGACATGCGCGTTTACCCGAAAATCGAGCTTGGAGAGGATAATTTCGCTATTGTAACCATTGGGCTTCTCTTTAATAACGTGACACGCGAGTAATTAGGCAATAGAGATGATTGCTCTCAGCGGTATGCCAATATAGGGGTATGGAACGATCCTAAAACTTGGGTTTCATCCAAGTCGGGGTTCTAGTCTTTGGGCAGGAGACATGCGCGTTTACCCGAAAATCGAGCTTGGAGAGGATAATTTCGCTATTTTAACCATTGGGCTCCTCTTTAATGACGTGACACGCGAGTAATTAGGCGATAGAGATGATTGCTCTCAGCGGTATGCCAATATAGAGGGATGGAACTATCCTATAACTCGGGTTTGATCCAAGTCGGGGTTCTAGTCTTTGGGCAGGAGACATGCGCGTTTACCCGAAAATCGAGCTTGGAGAGGATAATTTTGCTATTTTAACCATTGGGCTCCGCTTTAATGACGTGACACGCGAGTAATTAGGCGATAGAGATGATTGCTCTCAGCGGTATGCCAATATAGAGGGATGGAACTATCCTAAAACTCGGGTTTGATCCAAGTCGGGGTTCTAGTCTTTGGGCAGGAGACATGCGCGTTTACCCGAAAATCGAGCTTGGAGAGGATAATTTCGCTATTTTAACCATTGGGCTCCTCTTTAATGACGTGACACGCGAGTAATTAGGCGATAGAGATGATTGCTCTCAGCGGTATGCCAATATAGAGGGATGGAACTATCCTAAAACTTGGGTTTGATCCAAGTCGGGGTTCTAGTCTTTGGGCAGGAGACATGCGCGTTTACCCGAAAATCGAGCTTGGAGAGGATAATTTCGCTATTGTAACCATTGGGCTTCTCTTTAATAACGTGACACGCGAGTAATTAGGCAATAGAGATGATTGCTCTCAGCGGTATGCCAATATAGGGGTATGGAACTATCCTAAAACTTGGGTTTCATCCAAGTCGGGGTTCTAGTCTTTGGGCAGGAGACATGCGCGTTTACCCGAAAATCGAGCTTGGAGAGGATAATTTCGCTATTGTAACCATTGGGCTTCTCTTTAATAACGTGACACGCGAGTAATTAGGCAATAGAGATGATTGCTCTCAGCGGTATGCCAATATAGGGGTATGGAACTATCCTAAAACTTGGGTTTCATCCAAGTCGGGGTTCTAGTCTTTGGGCAGGAGACATGCGCGTTTACCCGAAAATCGAGCTTGGAGAGGATAATTTCGCTATTTTAACCATTGGGCTCCTCTTTAATGACGTGACACGCGAGTAATTAGGCGATAGAGATGATTGCTCTGAGCGGTATGCCAATATAGAGGGATGGAACTATCCTAAAACTCGGGTTTGATCCAAGTCGCGGTTCTAGTCTTTGGGCAGGAGACATGCGCGTTTACCCGAAAATCGAGCTTGGAGAGGATAATTTTGCTATTTTAACCATTGGGCTCCGCTTTAATGACGTGACACGCGAGTAATTAGGCGATAGAGATGATTGCTCTCAGCGGTATGCCAATATAGGGGTATGGAACTATCCTAAAACTCGGGTTTCATCCAAGTCGGGGTTCTAGTCTTTGGGCAGGAGACATGCGCGTTTACCCGAAAATCGAGCTTGGAGAGGATAATTTCGCTATTTTAACCATTGGGCTCCTCTTTAATGACGTGACACGCGAGTAATTAGGCGATAGAGATGATTGCTCTGAGCGGTATGCCAATATAGAGGGATGGAACTATCCTAAAACTCGGGTTTGATCCAAGTCGGGGTTCTAGTCTTTGGGCAGGAGACTGCGCGTTTACCCGAAAATCGAGCTTGGAGAGGATAATTTTGCTATTTTAACCATTGGGCTCCGCTTTAATGACGTGACACGCGAGTAATTAGGCGATAGAGATGATTGCTCTCAGCGGTATGCCAATATAGGGGTATGGAACTATCCTAAAACTCGGGTTTCATCCAAGTCGGGGTTCTAGTCTTTGGGCAGGAGACATGCGCGTTTACCCGAAAATCGAGCTTGGAGAGGATAATTTCGCTATTTTAACCATTGGGCTCCTCTTTAATGACGTGACACGCGAGTAATTAGGCGATAGAGATGATTGCTCTCAGCGGTATGCCAATATAGAGGGATGGAACTATCCTATAACTCGGGTTTGATCCAAGTCGGGGTTCTAGTCTTTGGGCAGGAGACATGCGCGTTTACCCGAAAATCGAGCTTGGAGAGGATAATTTTGCTATTTTAACCATTGGGCTCCGCTTTAATGACGTGACACGCGAGTAATTATGCGATAGAGATGATTGCTCTCAGCGGTATGCCAATATAGAGGGATGGAACTATCCTAAAACTCGGGTTTGATCCAAGTCGGGGTTCTAGTCTTTGGGCAGGAGACATGCGCGTTTACCCGAAAATCGAGCTTGGAGAGGATAATTTCGCTATTTTAACCATTGGGCTCCTCTTTAATGACGTGACACGCGAGTAATTAGGCGATAGAGATGATTGCTCTCAGCGGTATGCCAATATAGAGGGATGGAACTATCCTAAAACTTGGGTTTGATCCAAGTCGAGGTTCTAGTCTTTGGGCAGGAGACATGCGCGTTTACCCGAAAATCGAGCTTGGAGAGGATATTTTCGCTATTTTAACCATTGGGCTTCTCTTTAATGACGTGACACGCGAGTAATTAGGCGATAGAGATGATTGCTCTCAGCGGTATGCCAATATAGAGGGATGGAACTATCCTAAAACTTGGGTTTGATCCAAGTCGGGGTTCTAGTCTTTGGGCAGGAGACATGCGCGTTTACCCGAAAATCGAGCTTGGAGAGGATAATTTTGCTATTTTAACCATTGGGCTCCGCTTTAATGACGTGACACGCGAGTAATTAGGCGATAGAGATGATTGCTCTCAGCGGTATGCCAATATAGAGGGATGGAACTATCCTAAAACTTGGGTTTGATCCAAGTCGAGGTTCTAGTCTTTGGGCAGGAGACATGCGCGTTTACCCGAAAATCGAGCTTGGAGAGGATAATTTTGCTATTTTAACCATTGGGCTCCGCTTTAATGACGTGACACGCGAGTAATTAGGCGATAGAGATGATTGCTCTCAGCGGTATGCCAATATAGAGGGATGGAACTATCCTAAAACTTGGGTTTGATCCAAGTCGGGGTTCTAGTCTTTGGGCAGGAGACATGCGCGTTTACCCGAAAATCGAGCTTGGAGAGGATAATTTTGCTATTTTAACCATTGGGCTCCGCTTTAATGACGTGACACGCGAGTAATTAGGCGATAGAGATGATTGCTCTCAGCGGTATGCCAATATAGAGGGATGGAACTATCCTAAAACTCGGGTTTGATCCAAGTCGGGGTTCTAGTCTTTGGGCAGGAGACATGCGCGTTTACCCGAAAATCGAGCTTGGAGAGGATAATTTTGCTATTTTAACCATTGGGCTCCGCTTTAATGACGTGACACGCGAGTAATTAGGCGATAGAGATGATTGCTCTCAGCGGTATGCCAATATAGAGGGATGGAACTATCCTAAAACTTGGGTTTGATCCAAGTCGGGGTTCTAGTCTTTGGGCAGGAGACATGCGCGTTTACCCGAAAATCGAGCTTGGAGAGGATATTTTCGCTATTTTAACCATTGGGCTCCGCTTTAATGACGTGACACGCGAGTAATTAGGCGATAGAGATGATTGCTCTCAGCGGTATGCCAATATAGAGGGATGGAACTATCCTAAAACTTGGGTTTGATCCAAGTCGGGGTTCTAGTCTTTGGGCAGGAGACATGCGCGTTTACCCGAAAATCGAGCTTGGAGAGGATATTTTCGCTATTTTAACCATTGGGCTTCTCTTTAATGACGTGACACGCGAGTAATTAGGCGATAGAGATGATTGCTCTCAGCGGTATGCCAATATAGAGGGATGGAACTATCCTATAACTCGGGTTTGATCCAAGTCGGGGTTCTAGTCTTTGGGCAGGAGACATGCGCGTTTACCCGAAAATCGAGCTTGGAGAGGATAATTTTGCTATTTTAACCATTGGGCTCCGCTTTAATGACGTGACACGCGAGTAATTAGGCGATAGAGATGATTGCTCTCAGCGGTATGCCAATATAGAGGGATGGAACTATCCTAAAACTTGGGTTTGATCCAAGTCGGGGTTCTAGTCTTTGGGCAGGAGACATGCGCGTTTACCCGAAAATCGAGCTTGGAGAGGATATTTTCGCTATTTTAACCATTGGGCTTCTCTTTAATGACGTGACACGCGAGTAATTAGGCGATAGAGATGATTGCTCTCAGCGGTATGCCAATATAGAGGGATGGAACTATCCTATAACTCGGGTTTGATCCAAGTCGGGGTTCTAGTCTTTGGGCACGAGACATGCGCGTTTACCCGAAAATCGAGCTTGGAGAGGATAATTTCGCTATTTTAACCATTGGGCTCCTCTTTAATGACGTGACACGCGAGTAATTAGGCGATAGAGATGATTGCTCTCAGCGGTATGCCAATATAGAGGGATGGAACTATCCTAAAACTCGGGTTTGATCCAAGTCGGGGTTCTAGTCTTTGGGCAGGAGACATGCGCGTTTACCCGAAAATCGAGCTTGGAGAGGATAATTTTGCTATTTTAACCATTGGGCTCCGCTTTAATGACGTGACACGCGAGTAATTAGGCGATAGAGATGATTGCTCTCAGCGGTATGCCAATATAGAGGGATGGAACTATCCTAAAACTCGGGTTTGATCCAAGTCGGGGTTCTAGTCTTTGGGCAGGAGACATGCGCGTTTACCCGAAAATCGAGCTTGGAGAGGATAATTTTGCTATTTTAACCATTGGGCTCCGCTTTAATGACGTGACACGCGAGTAATTAGGCGATAGAGATGATTGCTCTCAGCGGTATGCCAATATAGAGGGATGGAACTATCCTAAAACTTGGGTTTGATCCAAGTCGGGGTTCTAGTCTTTGGGCAGGAGACATGCGCGTTTACCCGAAAATCGAGCTTGGAGAGGATATTTTCGCTATTTTAACCATTGGGCTTCTCTTTAATGACGTGACACGCGAGTAATTAGGCGATAGAGATGATTGCTCTCAGCGGTATGCCAATATAGAGGGATGGAACTATCCTATAACTCGGGTTTGATCCAAGTCGGGGTTCTAGTCTTTGGGCACGAGACATGCGCGTTTACCCGAAAATCGAGCTTGGAGAGGATAATTTCGCTATTTTAACCATTGGGCTCCTCTTTAATGACGTGACACGCGAGTAATTAGGCGATAGAGATGATTGCTCTCAGCGGTATGCCAATATAGAGGGATGGAACTATCCTATAACTCGGGTTTGATCCAAGTCGGGGTTCTAGTCTTTGGGCAGGAGACATGCGCGTTTACCCGAAAATCGAGCTTGGAGAGGATAATTTTGCTATTTTAACCATTGGGCTCCGCTTTAATGACGTGACACGCGAGTAATTAGGCGATAGAGATGATTGCTCTCAGCGGTATGCCAATATAGAGGGATGGAACTATCCTAAAACTCGGGTTTGATCCAAGTCGGGTTTCTAGTCTTTGGGCAGGAGACATGCGCGTTTACCCGAAAATCGAGCTTGGAGAGGATAATTTCGCTATTTTAACCATTGGGCTCCTCTTTAATGACGTGACACGCGAGTAATTAGGCGATAGAGATGATTGCTCTCAGCGGTATGCCAATATAGAGGGATGGAACTATCCTAAAACTTGGGTTTGATCCAAGTCGAGGTTCTAGTCTTTGGGCAGGAGACATGCGCGTTTACCCGAAAATCGAGCTTGGAGAGGATATTTTCGCTATTTTAACCATTGGGCTTCTCTTTAATGACGTGACACGCGAGTAATTAGGCGATAGAGATGATTGCTCTCAGCGGTATGCCAATATAGAGGGATGGAACTATCCTAAAACTTGGGTTTGATCCAAGTCGGGGTTCTAGTCTTTGGGCAGGAGACATGCGCGTTTACCCGAAAATCGAGCTTGGAGAGGATATTTTCGCTATTTTAACCATTGGGCTCCGCTTTAATGACGTGACACGCGAGTAATTAGGCGATAGAGATGATTGCTCTCAGCGGTATGCCAATATAGAGGGATGGAACTATCCTAAAACTTGGGTTTGATCCAAGTCGGGGTTCTAGTCTTTGGGCAGGAGACATGCGCGTTTACCCGAAAATCGAGCTTGGAGAGGATATTTTCGCTATTTTAACCATTGGGCTTCTCTTTAATGACGTGACACGCGAGTAATTAGGCGATAGAGATGATTGCTCTCAGCGGTATGCCAATATAGAGGGATGGAACTATCCTATAACTCGGGTTTGATCCAAGTCGGGGTTCTAGTCTTTGGGCAGGAGACATGCGCGTTTACCCGAAAATCGAGCTTGGAGAGGATAATTTTGCTATTTTAACCATTGGGCTCCGCTTTAATGACGTGACACGCGAGTAATTAGGCGATAGAGATGATTGCTCTCAGCGGTATGCCAATATAGAGGGATGGAACTATCCTAAAACTCGGGTTTGATCCAAGTCGGGGTTCTAGTCTTTGGGCAGGAGACATGCGCGTTTACCCGAAAATCGAGCTTGGAGAGGATAATTTTGCTATTTTAACCATTGGGCTCCTCTTTAATGACGTGACACGCGAGTAATTAGGCGATAGAGATGATTGCTCTCAGCGGTATGCCAATATAGAGGGATGGAACTATCCTAAAACTTGGGTTTGATCCAAGTCGAGGTTCTAGTCTTTGGGCAGGAGACATGCGCGTTTACCCGAAAATCGAGCTTGGAGAGGATATTTTCGCTATTTTAACCATTGGGCTTCTCTTTAATGACGTGACACGCGAGTAATTAGGCGATAGAGATGATTGCTCTCAGCGGTATGCCAATATAGAGGGATGGAACTATCCTAAAACTTGGGTTTGATCCAAGTCGGGGTTCTAGTCTTTGGGCAGGAGACATGCGCGTTTACCCGAAAATCGAGCTTGGAGAGGATAATTTCGCTATTTTAACCATTGGGCTCCTCTTTAATGACGTGACACGCGAGTAATTAGGCGATAGAGATGATTGCTCTCAGCGGTATGCCAATATAGAGGGATGGAACTATCCTAAAACTTGGGTTTGATCCAAGTCGGGGTTCTAGTCTTTGGGCAGGAGACATGCGCGTTTACCCGAAAATCGAGCTTGGAGAGGATATTTTCGCTATTTTAACCATTGGGCTTCTCTTTAATGACGTGACACGCGAGTAATTAGGCGATAGAGATGATTGCTCTCAGCGGTATGCCAATATAGAGGGATGGA
This sequence comes from Ixodes scapularis, assembly GCF_016920785.2. NCBI lineage: Eukaryota > Metazoa > Arthropoda > Arachnida > Ixodida > Ixodidae > Ixodes > Ixodes scapularis. The sequence continues at coordinate 29,712,948 of NW_024609836.1, forward strand.
ACTATCCTAAAACTCGGGTTTGATCCAAGTCGGGGTTCTAGTCTTTGGGCAGGAGACATGCGCGTTTACCCGAAAATCGAGCTTGGAGAGGATAATTTCGCTATTTTAACCATTGGGCTCCTCTTTAATGACGTGACACGCGAGTAATTAGGCGATAGAGATGATTGCTCTCAGCGGTATGCCAATATAGAGGGATGGAACTATCCTAAAACTCGGGTTTGATCCAAGTCGGGGTTCTAGTCTTTGGGCAGGAGACATGCGCGTTTACCCGAAAATCGAGCTTGGAGAGGATAATTTCGCTATTTTAACCATTGGGCTCCTCTTTAATGACGTGACACGCGAGTAATTAGGCGATAGAGATGATTGCTCTCAGCGGTATGCCAATATAGAGGGATGGAACTATCCTAAAACTCGGGTTTGATCCAAGTCGGGGTTCTAGTCTTTGGGCAGGAGACATGCGCGTTTACCCGAAAATCAAGCTTGGAGAGGATAATTTCGCTATTTTAACCATTGGGCTCCTCTTTAATGACGTGACACGCGAGTAATTAGGCGATAGAGATGATTGCTCTCAGCGGTATGCCAATATAGAGGGATGGAACTATCCTAAAACTCGGGTTTGATCCAAGTCGGGGTTCTAGTCTTTGGGCAGGAGACATGCGCGTTTACCCGAAAATCAAGCTTGGAGAGGATAATTTCGCTATTTTAACCATTGGGCTCCTCTTAAATGACCTGACACGCGAGTAATTAGGCGATAGAGATGATTGCTCTCAGCGGTATGCCAATATAGAGGGATGGAACTATCCTAAAACTCGGGTTTGATCCAAGTCGGGGTTCTAGTCTTTGGGCAGGAGACATGCGCGTTTACCCGAAAATCAAGCTTGGAGAGGATAATTTCGCTATTTTAACCATTGGGCTCCTCTTTAATGACCTGACACGCGAGTAATTAGGCGATAGAGATGATTGCTCTCAGCGGTATGCCAATATAGAGGGATGGAACTATCCTAAAACTCGGGTTTGATCCAAGTCGGGGTTCTAGTCTTTGGGCAGGAGACATGCGCGTTTACCCGAAAATCAAGCTTGGAGAGGATAATTTCGCTATTTTAACCATTGGGCTCCTCTTTAATGACGTGACACGCGAGTAATTAGGCGATAGAGATGATTGCTCTCAGCGGTATGCCAATATAGAGGGATGGAACTATCCTAAAACTCGGGTTTGATCCAAGTCGGGGTTCTAGTCTTTGGGCAGGAGACATGCGCGTTTACCCGAAAATCGAGCTTGGAGAGGATAATTTCGCTATTTTAACCATTGGGCTCCTCTTTAATGACGTGACACGCGAGTAATTAGGCGATAGAGATGATTGCTCTCAGCGGTATGCCAATATAGAGGGATGGAACTATCCTAAAACTCGGGTTTGATCCAAGTCGGGGTTCTAGTCTTTGGGCAGGAGACATGCGCGTTTACCCGAAAATCGAGCTTGGAGAGGATAATTTCGCTATTTTAACCATTGGGCTCCTCTTTAATGACGTGACACGCGAGTAATTAGGCGATAGAGATGATTGCTCTCAGCGGTATGCCAATATAGAGGGATGGAACTATCCTAAAACTCGGGTTTGATCCAAGTCGGGGTTCTAGTCTTTGGGCAGGAGACATGCGCGTTTACCCGAAAATCAAGCTTGGAGAGGATAATTTCGCTATTTTAACCATTGGGCTCCTCTTTAATGACCTGACACGCGAGTAATTAGGCGATAGAGATGATTGCTCTCAGCGGTATGCCAATATAGAGGGATGGAACTATCCTAAAACTCGGGTTTGATCCAAGTCGGGGTTCTAGTCTTTGGGCAGGAGACATGCGCGTTTACCCGAAAATCAAGCTTGGAGAGGATAATTTCGCTATTTTAACCATTGGGCTCCTCTTTAATGACCTGACACGCGAGTAATTAGGCGATAGAGATGATTGCTCTCAGCGGTATGCCAATATAGAGGGATGGAACTATCCTAAAACTCGGGTTTGATCCAAGTCGGGGTTCTAGTCTTTGGGCAGGAGACATGCGCGTTTACCCGAAAATCAAGCTTGGAGAGGATAATTTCGCTATTTTAACCATTGGGCTCCTCTTTAATGACGTGACACGCGAGTAATTAGGCGATAGAGATGATTGCTCTCAGCGGTATGCCAATATAGAGGGATGGAACTATCCTAAAACTCGGGTTTGATCCAAGTCGGGGTTCTAGTCTTTGGGCAGGAGACATGCGCGTTTACCCGAAAATCAAGCTTGGAGAGGATAATTTCGCTATTTTAACCATTGGGCTCCTCTTTAATGACCTGACACGCGAGTAATTAGGCGATAGAGATGATTGCTCTCAGCGGTATGCCAATATAGAGGGATGGAACTATCCTAAAACTCGGGTTTGATCCAAGTCGGGGTTCTAGTCTTTGGGCAGGAGACATGCGCGTTTACCCGAAAATCAAGCTTGGAGAGGATAATTTCGCTATTTTAACCATTGGGCTCCTCTTTAATGACGTGACACGCGAGTAATTAGGCGATAGAGATGATTGCTCTCAGCGGTATGCCAATATAGAGGGATGGAACTATCCTAAAACTCGGGTTTGATCCAAGTCGGGGTTCTAGTCTTTGGGCAGGAGACATGCGCGTTTACCCGAAAATCGAGCTTGGAGAGGATAATTTCGCTATTGTAACCATTGGGCTCCTCTTTAATGACGTGACACGCGAGTAATTAGGCGATAGAGATGATTGCTCTCAGCGGTATTCCAATATAGAGGGAAGGAACTATCCTAAAACTCGGGTTTGATCCAAGTCGGGGTTCTAGTCTTTGGGCAGGAGACATGCGCGTTTACCCGAAAATCGAGCTTGGAGAGGATAATTTCGCTATTTTAACCATTGGGCTCCTCTTTAATGACGTGACACGCGAGTAATTAGGCGATAGAGATGATTGCTCTCAGCGGTATGCCAATATAGAGGGATGGAACTATCCTAAAACTCGGGTTTGATCCAAGTCGGGGTTCTAGTCTTTGGGCAGGAGACATGCGCGTTTACCCGAAAATCAAGCTTGGAGAGGATAATTTCGCTATTTTAACCATTGGGCTCCTCTTTAATGACCTGACACGCGAGTAATTAGGCGATAGAGATGATTGCTCTCAGCGGTATGCCAATATAGAGGGATGGAACTATCCTAAAACTCGGGTTTGATCCAAGTCGGGGTTCTAGTCTTTGGGCAGGAGACATGCGCGTTTACCCGAAAATCGAGCTTGGAGAGGATAATTTCGCTATTTTAACCATTGGGCTCCTCTTTAATGACGTGACACGCGAGTAATTAGGCGATAGAGATGATTGCTCTCAGCGGTATGCCAATATAGAGGGATGGAACTATCCTAAAACTCGGGTTTGATCCAAGTCGGGGTTCTAGTCTGGGCAGGAGACATGCGCGTTTACCCGAAAATCAAGCTTGGAGAGGATAATTTCGCTATTTTAACCATTGGGCTCCTCTTTAATGACCTGACACGCGAGTAATTAGGCGATAGAGATGATTGCTCTCAGCGGTATTCCAATATAGAGGGAAGGAACTATCCTAAAACTCGGGTTTGATCCAAGTCGGGGTTCTAGTCTTTGGGCAGGAGACATGCGCGTTTACCCGAAAATCGAGCTTGGAGAGGATAATTTCGCTATTTTAACCATTGGGCTCCTCTTTAATGACCTGACACGCGAGTAATTAGGCGATAGAGATGATTGCTCTCAGCGGTATGCCAATATAGAGGGATGGAACTATCCTAAAACTCGGGTTTGATCCAAGTCGGGGTTCTAGTCTTTGGGCAGGAGACATGCGCGTTTACCCGAAAATCAAGCTTGGAGAGGATAATTTCGCTATTTTAACCATTGGGCTCCTCTTTAATGACCTGACACGCGAGTAATTAGGCGATAGAGATGATTGCTCTCAGCGGTATTCCAATATAGAGGGAAGGAACTATCCTAAAACTCGGGTTTGATCCAAGTCGGGGTTCTAGTCTTTGGGCAGGAGACATGCGCGTTTACCCGAAAATCAAGCTTGGAGAGGATAATTTCGCTATTTTAACCATTGGGCTCCTCTTTAATGACCTGACACGCGAGTAATTAGGCGATAGAGATGATTGCTCTCAGCGGTATGCCAATATAGAGGGATGGAACTATCCTAAAACTCGGGTTTGATCCAAGTCGGGGTTCTAGTCTTTGGGCAGGAGACATGCGCGTTTACCCGAAAATCGAGCTTGGAGAGGATAATTTCGCTATTTTAACCATTGGGCTCCTCTTTAATGACGTGACACGCGAGTAATTAGGCGATAGAGATGATTGCTCTCAGCGGTATGCCAATATAGAGGGATGGAACTATCCTAAAACTCGGGTTTGATCCAAGTCGGGGTTCTAGTCTTTGGGCAGGAGACATGCGCGTTTACCCGAAAATCAAGCTTGGAGAGGATAATTTCGCTATTTTAACCATTGGGCTCCTCTTTAATGACCTGACACGCGAGTAATTAGGCGATAGAGATGATTGCTCTCAGCGGTATTCCAATATAGAGGGAAGGAACTATCCTAAAACTCGGGTTTGATCCAAGTCGGGGTTCTAGTCTTTGGGCAGGAGACATGCGCGTTTACCCGAAAATCAAGCTTGGAGAGGATAATTTCGCTATTTTAACCATTGGGCTCCTCTTTAATGACGTGACACGCGAGTAATTAGGCGATAGAGATGATTGCTCTCAGCGGTATGCCAATATAGAGGGATGGAACTATCCTAAAACTCGGGTTTGATCCAAGTCGGGGTTCTAGTCTTTGGGCAGGAGACATGCGCGTTTACCCGAAAATCGAGCTTGGAGAGGATAATTTCGCTATTTTAACCATTGGGCTCCTCTTTAATGACCTGACACGCGAGTAATTAGGCGATAGAGATGATTGCTCTCAGCGGTATGCCAATATAGAGGGATGGAACTATCCTAAAACTCGGGTTTGATCCAAGTCGGGGTTCTAGTCTTTGGGCAGGAGACATGCGCGTTTACCCGAAAATCGAGCTTGGAGAGGATAATTTCGCTATTTTAACCATTGGGCTCCTCTTTAATGACGTGACACGCGAGTAATTAGGCGATAGAGATGATTGCTCTCAGCGGTATGCCAATATAGAGGGATGGAACTATCCTAAAACTCGGGTTTGATCCAAGTCGGGGTTCTAGTCTTTGGGCAGGAGACATGCGCGTTTACCCGAAAATCAAGCTTGGAGAGGATAATTTCGCTATTTTAACCATTGGGCTCCTCTTTAATGACCTGACACGCGAGTAATTAGGCGATAGAGATGATTGCTCTCAGCGGTATTCCAATATAGAGGGAAGGAACTATCCTAAAACTCGGGTTTGATCCAAGTCGGGGTTCTAGTCTTTGGGCAGGAGACATGCGCGTTTACCCGAAAATCGAGCTTGGAGAGGATAATTTCGCTATTTTAACCATTGGGCTCCTCTTTAATGACCTGACACGCGAGTAATTAGGCGATAGAGATGATTGCTCTCAGCGGTATGCCAATATAGAGGGATGGAACTATCCTAAAACTCGGGTTTGATCCAAGTCGGGGTTCTAGTCTTTGGGCAGGAGACATGCGCGTTTACCCGAAAATCAAGCTTGGAGAGGATAATTTCGCTATTTTAACCATTGGGCTCCTCTTTAATGACCTGACACGCGAGTAATTAGGCGATAGAGATGATTGCTCTCAGCGGTATTCCAATATAGAGGGATGGAACTATCCTAAAACTCGGGTTTGATCCAAGTCGGGGTTCTAGTCTTTGGGCAGGAGACATGCGCGTTTACCCGAAAATCAAGCTTGGAGAGGATAATTTCGCTATTTTAACCATTGGGCTCCTCTTTAATGACCTGACACGCGAGTAATTAGGCGATAGAGATGATTGCTCTCAGCGGTATGCCAATATAGAGGGATGGAACTATCCTAAAACTCGGGTTTGATCCAAGTCGGGGTTCTAGTCTTTGGGCAGGAGACATGCGCGTTTACCCGAAAATCAAGCTTGGAGAGGATAATTTCGCTATTTTAACCATTGGGCTCCTCTTTAATGACCTGACACGCGAGTAATTAGGCGATAGAGATGATTGCTCTCAGCGGTATGCCAATATAGAGGGATGGAACTATCCTAAAACTCGGGTTTGATCCAAGTCGGGGTTCTAGTCTTTGGGCAGGAGACATGCGCGTTTACCCGAAAATCAAGCTTGGAGAGGATAATTTCGCTATTTTAACCATTGGGCTCCTCTTTAATGACCTGACACGCGAGTAATTAGGCGATAGAGATGATTGCTCTCAGCGGTATTCCAATATAGAGGGAAGGAACTATCCTAAAACTCGGGTTTGATCCAAGTCGGGGTTCTAGTCTTTGGGCAGGAGACATGCGCGTTTACCCGAAAATCAAGCTTGGAGAGGATAATTTCGCTATTTTAACCATTGGGCTCCTCTTTAATGACCTGACACGCGAGTAATTAGGCGATAGAGATGATTGCTCTCAGCGGTATGCCAATATAGAGGGATGGAACTATCCTAAAACTCGGGTTTGATCCAAGTCGGGGTTCTAGTCTTTGGGCAGGAGACATGCGCGTTTACCCGAAAATCAAGCTTGGAGAGGATAATTTCGCTATTTTAACCATTGGGCTCCTCTTTAATGACCTGACACGCGAGTAATTAGGCGATAGAGATGATTGCTCTCAGCGGTATGCCAATATAGAGGGATGGAACTATCCTAAAACTCGGGTTTGATCCAAGTCGGGGTTCTAGTCTTTGGGCAGGAGACATGCGCGTTTACCCGAAAATCAAGCTTGGAGAGGATAATTTCGCTATTTTAACCATTGGGCTCCTCTTTAATGACCTGACACGCGAGTAATTAGGCGATAGAGATGATTGCTCTCAGCGGTATTCCAATATAGAGGGATGGAACTATCCTAAAACTCGGGTTTGATCCAAGTCGGGGTTCTAGTCTTTGGGCAGGAGACATGCGCGTTTACCCGAAAATCAAGCTTGGAGAGGATAATTTCGCTATTTTAACCATTGGGCTCCTCTTTAATGACCTGACACGCGAGTAATTAGGCGATAGAGATGATTGCTCTCAGCGGTATGCCAATATAGAGGGATGGAACTATCCTAAAACTCGGGTTTGATCCAAGTCGGGGTTCTAGTCTTTGGGCAGGAGACATGCGCGTTTACCCGAAAATCAAGCTTGGAGAGGATAATTTCGCTATTTTAACCATTGGGCTCCTCTTTAATGACCTGACACGCGAGTAATTAGGCGATAGAGATGATTGCTCTCAGCGGTATGCCAATATAGAGGGATGGAACTATCCTAAAACTCGGGTTTGATCCAAGTCGGGGTTCTAGTCTTTGGGCAGGAGACATGCGCGTTTACCCGAAAATCAAGCTTGGAGAGGATAATTTCGCTATTTTAACCATTGGGCTCCTCTTTAATGACCTGACACGCGAGTAATTAGGCGATAGAGATGATTGCTCTCAGCGGTATTCCAATATAGAGGGAAGGAACTATCCTAAAACTCGGGTTTGATCCAAGTCGGGGTTCTAGTCTTTGGGCAGGAGACATGCGCGTTTACCCGAAAATCAAGCTTGGAGAGGATAATTTCGCTATTTTAACCATTGGGCTCCTCTTTAATGACCTGACACGCGAGTAATTAGGCGATAGAGATGATTGCTCTCAGCGGTATGCCAATATAGAGGGATGGAACTATCCTAAAACTCGGGTTTGATCCAAGTCGGGGTTCTAGTCTTTGGGCAGGAGACATGCGCGTTTACCCGAAAATCAAGCTTGGAGAGGATAATTTCGCTATTTTAACCATTGGGCTCCTCTTTAATGACCTGACACGCGAGTAATTAGGCGATAGAGATGATTGCTCTCAGCGGTATGCCAATATAGAGGGATGGAACTATCCTAAAACTCGGGTTTGATCCAAGTCGGGGTTCTAGTCTTTGGGCAGGAGACATGCGCGTTTACCCGAAAATCAAGCTTGGAGAGGATAATTTCGCTATTTTAACCATTGGGCTCCTCTTTAATGACCTGACACGCGAGTAATTAGGCGATAGAGATGATTGCTCTCAGCGGTATTCCAATATAGAGGGATGGAACTATCCTAAAACTCGGGTTTGATCCAAGTCGGGGTTCTAGTCTTTGGGCAGGAGACATGCGCGTTTACCCGAAAATCAAGCTTGGAGAGGATAATTTCGCTATTTTAACCATTGGGCTCCTCTTTAATGACCTGACACGCGAGTAATTAGGCGATAGAGATGATTGCTCTCAGCGGTATGCCAATATAGAGGGATGGAACTATCCTAAAACTCGGGTTTGATCCAAGTCGGGGTTCTAGTCTTTGGGCAGGAGACATGCGCGTTTACCCGAAAATCAAGCTTGGAGAGGATAATTTCGCTATTTTAACCATTGGGCTCCTCTTTAATGACCTGACACGCGAGTAATTAGGCGATAGAGATGATTGCTCTCAGCGGTATGCCAATATAGAGGGATGGAACTATCCTAAAACTCGGGTTTGATCCAAGTCGGGGTTCTAGTCTTTGGGCAGGAGACATGCGCGTTTACCCGAAAATCAAGCTTGGAGAGGATAATTTCGCTATTTTAACCATTGGGCTCCTCTTTAATGACCTGACACGCGAGTAATTAGGCGATAGAGATGATTGCTCTCAGCGGTATGCCAATATAGAGGGATGGAACTATCCTAAAACTCGGGTTTGATCCAAGTCGGGGTTCTAGTCTTTGGGCAGGAGACATGCGCGTTTACCCGAAAATCGAGCTTGGAGAGGATAATTTCGCTATTTTAACCATTGGGCTCCTCTTTAATGACGTGACACGCGAGTAATTAGGCGATAGAGATGATTGCTCTCAGCGGTATGCCAATATAGAGGGATGGAACTATCCTAAAACTCGGGTTTGATCCAAGTCGGGGTTCTAGTCTTTGGGCAGGAGACATGCGCGTTTACCCGAAAATCAAGCTTGGAGAGGATAATTTCGCTATTTTAACCATTGGGCTCCTCTTTAATGACCTGACACGCGAGTAATTAGGCGATAGAGATGATTGCTCTCAGCGGTATTCCAATATAGAGGGAAGGAACTATCCTAAAACTCGGGTTTGATCCAAGTCGGGGTTCTAGTCTTTGGGCAGGAGACATGCGCGTTTACCCGAAAATCAAGCTTGGAGAGGATAATTTCGCTATTTTAACCATTGGGCTCCTCTTTAATGACGTGACACGCGAGTAATTAGGCGATAGAGATGATTGCTCTCAGCGGTATGCCAATATAGAGGGATGGAACTATCCTAAAACTCGGGTTTGATCCAAGTCGGGGTTCTAGTCTTTGGGCAGGAGACATGCGCGTTTACCCGAAAATCAAGCTTGGAGAGGATAATTTCGCTATTTTAACCATTGGGCTCCTCTTTAATGACCTGACACGCGAGTAATTAGGCGATAGAGATGATTGCTCTCAGCGGTATTCCAATATAGAGGGAAGGAACTATCCTAAAACTCGGGTTTGATCCAAGTCGGGGTTCTAGTCTTTGGGCAGGAGACATGCGCGTTTACCCGAAAATCAAGCTTGGAGAGGATAATTTCGCTATTTTAACCATTGGGCTCCTCTTTAATGACGTGACACGCGAGTAATTAGGCGATAGAGATGATTGCTCTCAGCGGTATTCCAATATAGAGGGAAGGAACTATCCTAAAACTCGGGTTTGATCCAAGTCGGGGTTCTAGTCTTTGGGCAGGAGACATGCGCGTTTACCCGAAAATCGAGCTTGGAGAGGATAATTTCGCTATTTTAACCATTGGGCTCCTCTTTAATGACGTGACACGCGAGTAATTAGGCGATAGAGATGATTGCTCTCAGCGGTATGCCAATATAGAGGGATGGAACTATCCTAAAACTCGGGTTTGATCCAAGTCGGGGTTCTAGTCTTTGGGCAGGAGACATGCGCGTTTACCCGAAAATCAAGCTTGGAGAGGATAATTTCGCTATTTTAACCATTGGGCTCCTCTTTAATGACCTGACACGCGAGTAATTAGGCGATAGAGATGATTGCTCTCAGCGGTATGCCAATATAGAGGGATGGAACTATCCTAAAACTCGGGTTTGATCCAAGTCGGGGTTCTAGTCTTTGGGCAGGAGACATGCGCGTTTACCCGAAAATCGAGCTTGGAGAGGATAATTTCGCTATTTTAATCATTGGGCTCCTCTTTAATGACGTGACACGCGAGTAATTAGGCGATAGAGATGATTGCTCTCAGCGGTATGCCAATATAGAGGGATGGAACTATCCTAAAACTCGGGTTTGATCCAAGTCGGGGTTCTAGTCTTTGGGCAGGAGACATGCGCGTTTACCCGAAAATCAAGCTTGGAGAGGATAATTTCGCTATTTTAACCATTGGGCTCCTCTTTAATGACCTGACACGCGAGTAATTAGGCGATAGAGATGATTGCTCTCAGCGGTATTCCAATATAGAGGGAAGGAACTATCCTAAAACTCGGGTTTGATCCAAGTCGGGGTTCTAGTCTTTGGGCAGGAGACATGCGCGTTTACCCGAAAATCGAGCTTGGAGAGGATAATTTCGCTATTTTAACCATTGGGCTCCTCTTTAATGACCTGACACGCGAGTAATTAGGCGATAGAGATGATTGCTCTCAGCGGTATGCCAATATAGAGGGATGGAACTATCCTAAAACTCGGGTTTGATCCAAGTCGGGGTTCTAGTCTTTGGGCAGGAGACATGCGCGTTTACCCGAAAATCAAGCTTGGAGAGGATAATTTCGCTATTTTAACCATTGGGCTCCTCTTTAATGACCTGACACGCGAGTAATTAGGCGATAGAGATGATTGCTCTCAGCGGTATTCCAATATAGAGGGAAGGAACTATCCTAAAACTCGGGTTTGATCCAAGTCGGGGTTCTAGTCTTTGGGCAGGAGACATGCGCGTTTACCCGAAAATCAAGCTTGGAGAGGATAATTTCGCTATTTTAACCATTGGGCTCCTCTTTAATGACCTGACACGCGAGTAATTAGGCGATAGAGATGATTGCTCTCAGCGGTATGCCAATATAGAGGGATGGAACTATCCTAAAACTCGGGTTTGATCCAAGTCGGGGTTCTAGTCTTTGGGCAGGAGACATGCGCGTTTACCCGAAAATCGAGCTTGGAGAGGATAATTTCGCTATTTTAACCATTGGGCTCCTCTTTAATGACGTGACACGCGAGTAATTAGGCGATAGAGATGATTGCTCTCAGCGGTATGCCAATATAGAGGGATGGAACTATCCTAAAACTCGGGTTTGATCCAAGTCGGGGTTCTAGTCTTTGGGCAGGAGACATGCGCGTTTACCCGAAAATCAAGCTTGGAGAGGATAATTTCGCTATTTTAACCATTGGGCTCCTCTTTAATGACGTGACACGCGAGTAATTAGGCGATAGAGATGATTGCTCTCAGCGGTATTCCAATATAGAGGGAAGGAACTATCCTAAAACTCGGGTTTGATCCAAGTCGGGGTTCTAGTCTTTGGGCAGGAGACATGCGCGTTTACCCGAAAATCGAGCTTGGAGAGGATAATTTCGCTATTTTAACCATTGGGCTCCTCTTTAATGACGTGACACGCGAGTAATTAGGCGATAGAGATGATTGCTCTCAGCGGTATGCCAATATAGAGGGATGGAACTATCCTAAAACTCGGGTTTGATCCAAGTCGGGGTTCTAGTCTTTGGGCAGGAGACATGCGCGTTTACCCGAAAATCAAGCTTGGAGAGGATAATTTCGCTATTTTAACCATTGGGCTCCTCTTTAATGACCTGACACGCGAGTAATTAGGCGATAGAGATGATTGCTCTCAGCGGTATGCCAATATAGAGGGATGGAACTATCCTAAAACTCGGGTTTGATCCAAGTCGGGGTTCTAGTCTTTGGGCAGGAGACATGCGCGTTTACCCGAAAATCGAGCTTGGAGAGGATAATTTCGCTATTTTAACCATTGGGCTCCTCTTTAATGACGTGACACGCGAGTAATTAGGCGATAGAGATGATTGCTCTCAGCGGTATGCCAATATAGAGGGATGGAACTATCCTAAAACTCGGGTTTGATCCAAGTCGGGGTTCTAGTCTTTGGGCAGGAGACATGCGCGTTTACCCGAAAATCAAGCTTGGAGAGGATAATTTCGCTATTTTAACCATTGGGCTCCTCTTTAATGACCTGACACGCGAGTAATTAGGCGATAGAGATGATTGCTCTCAGCGGTATGCCAATATAGAGGGATGGAACTATCCTAAAACTCGGGTTTGATCCAAGTCGGGGTTCTAGTCTTTGGGCAGGAGACATGCGCGTTTACCCGAAAATCAAGCTTGGAGAGGATAATTTCGCTATTTTAACCATTGGGCTCCTCTTTAATGACCTGACACGCGAGTAATTAGGCGATAGAGATGATTGCTCTCAGCGGTATGCCAATATAGAGGGATGGAACTATCCTAAAACTCGGGTTTGATCCAAGTCGGGGTTCTAGTCTTTGGGCAGGAGACATGCGCGTTTACCCGAAAATCGAGCTTGGAGAGGATAATTTCGCTATTTTAACCATTGGGCTCCTCTTTAATGACGTGACACGCGAGTAATTAGGCGATAGAGATGATTGCTCTCAGCGGTATTCCAATATAGAGGGAAGGAACTATCCTAAAACTCGGGTTTGATCCAAGTCGGGGTTCTAGTCTTTGGGCAGGAGACATGCGCGTTTACCCGAAAATCGAGCTTGGAGAGGATAATTTCGCTATTTTAACCATTGGGCTCCTCTTTAATGACGTGACACGCGAGTAATTAGGCGATAGAGATGATTGCTCTCAGCGGTATGCCAATATAGAGGGATGGAACTATCCTAAAACTCGGGTTTGATCCAAGTCGGGGTTCTAGTCTTTGGGCAGGAGACATGCGCGTTTACCCGAAAATCAAGCTTGGAGAGGATAATTTCGCTATTTTAACCATTGGGCTCCTCTTTAATGACCTGACACGCGAGTAATTAGGCGATAGAGATGATTGCTCTCAGCGGTATTCCAATATAGAGGGAAGGAACTATCCTAAAACTCGGGTTTGATCCAAGTCGGGGTTCTAGTCTTTGGGCAGGAGACATGCGCGTTTACCCGAAAATCGAGCTTGGAGAGGATAATTTCGCTATTTTAACCATTGGGCTCCTCTTTAATGACGTGACACGCGAGTAATTAGGCGATAGAGATGATTGCTCTCAGCGGTATGCCAATATAGAGGGATGGAACTATCCTAAAACTCGGGTTTGATCCAAGTCGGGGTTCTAGTCTTTGGGCAGGAGACATGCGCGTTTACCCGAAAATCAAGCTTGGAGAGGATAATTTCGCTATTTTAACCATTGGGCTCCTCTTTAATGACGTGACACGCGAGTAATTAGGCGATAGAGATGATTGCTCTCAGCGGTATTCCAATATAGAGGGAAGGAACTATCCTAAAACTCGGGTTTGATCCAAGTCGGGGTTCTAGTCTTTGGGCAGGAGACATGCGCGTTTACCCGAAAATCGAGCTTGGAGAGGATAATTTCGCTATTTTAACCATTGGGCTCCTCTTTAATGACGTGACACGCGAGTAATTAGGCGATAGAGATGATTGCTCTCAGCGGTATTCCAATATAGAGGGAAGGAACTATCCTAAAACTCGGGTTTGATCCAAGTCGGGGTTCTAGTCTTTGGGCAGGAGACATGCGCGTTTACCCGAAAATCAAGCTTGGAGAGGATAATTTCGCTATTTTAACCATTGGGCTCCTCTTTAATGACGTGACACGCGAGTAATTAGGCGATAGAGATGATTGCTCTCAGCGGTATGCCAATATAGAGGGATGGAACTATCCTAAAACTCGGGTTTGATCCAAGTCGGGGTTCTAGTCTTTGGGCAGGAGACATGCGCGTTTACCCGAAAATCGAGCTTGGAGAGGATATTTTCGCTATTTTAACCATTGGGCTCCTCTTTAATGACGTGACACGCGAGTAATTAGGCGATAGAGATGATTGCTCTCAGCGGTATGCCAATATAGAGGGATGGAACTATCCTAAAACTCGGGTTTGATCCAAGTCGGGGTTCTAGTCTTTGGGCAGGAGACATGCGCGTTTACCCGAAAATCGAGCTTGGAGAGGATATTTTCGCTATTTTAACCATTGGGCTTCTCTTTAATGACGTGACACGCGAGTAATTAGGCGATAGAGATGATTGCTCTCAGCGGTATGCCAATATAGAAGGATGGAACTATCCTAAAACTCGGGTTTGATCCAAGTCGGGGTTCTGGTCTTTGGGCAGGAGACATGCGCGTTTACCCGAAAATCGAGCTTGGAGAGGATATTTTCGCTATTTTAACCATTGGGCTTCTCTTTAATGACGTGACACGCGAGTAATTAGGCGATAGAGATGATTGCTCTCAGCGGTATGCCAATATAGAGGGATGGAACTATCCTAAAACTCGGGTTTGATCCAAGTCGGGGTTCTAGTCTTTGGGCAGGAGACATGCGCGTTTACCCGAAAATCAAGCTTGGAGAGGATAATTTCGCTATTTTAACCATTGGGCTCCTCTTTAATGACGTGACACGCGAGTAATTAGGCGATAGAGATGATTGCTCTCAGCGGTATGCCAATATAGGGGTATGGAACTATCCTAAAACTCGGGTTTGATCCAAGTCGGGGTTCTAGTCTTTGGGCAGGAGACATGCGCGTTTACCCGAAAATCAAGCTTGGAGAGGATAATTTCGCTATTTTAACCATTGGGCTCCTCTTTAATGACGTGACACGCGAGTAATTAGGCGATAGAGATGATTGCTCTCAGCGGTATGCCAATATAGAGGGATGGAACTATCCTAAAACTCGGGTTTGATCCAAGTCGGGGTTCTAGTCTTTGGGCAGGAGACATGCGCGTTTACCTGAAAATCGAGCTTGGAGAGGATATTTTCGCTATTTTAACCATTGGGCTTCTCTTTAATGACGTGACACGCGAGTAATTAGGCGATAGAGATGATTGCTCTCAGCGGTATGCCAATATAGAGGGATGGAACTATCCTAAAACTCGGGTTTGATCCAAGTCGGGGTTCTGGTCTTTGGGCAGGAGACATGCGCGTTTACCCGAAAATCGAGCTTGGAGAGGATATTTTCGCTATTTTAACCATTGGGCTTCTCTTTAATGACGTGACACGCGAGTAATTAGGCGATAGAGATGATTGCTCTCAGCGGTATGCCAATATAGAGGGATGGAACTGTCCTAAAACTCGGGTTTGATCCAAGTCGGGGTTCTAGTCTTTGGGCAGGAGACATGCGCGTTTACCCGAAAATCGAGCTTGGAGAGGATATTTTCGCTATTTTAACCATTGGGCTCCTCTTTAATGACGTGACACGCGAGTAATTAGGCGATAGAGATGATTGCTCTCAGCGGTATGCCAATATAGAGGGATGGAACTATCCTAAAACTCGGGTTTGATCCAAGTCGGGGTTCTAGTCTTTGGGCAGGAGACATGCGCGTTTACCCGAAAATCGAGCTTGGAGAGGATATTTTCGCTATTTTAACCATTGGGCTCCTCTTTAATGACGTGACACGCGAGTAATTAGGCGATAGAGATGATTGCTCTCAGCGGTATGCCAATATAGAGGGATGGAACTATCCTAAAACTCGGGTTTGATCCAAGTCGGGGTTCTAGTCTTTGGGCAGGAGACATGCGCGTTTACCCGAAAATCGAGCTTGGAGAGGATATTTTCGCTATTTTAACCATTGGGCTTCTCTTTAATGACGTGACACGCGAGTAATTAGGCGATAGAGATGATTGCTCTCAGCGGTATGCCAATATAGAAGGATGGAACTATCCTAAAACTCGGGTTTGATCCAAGTCGGGGTTCTGGTCTTTGGGCAGGAGACATGCGCGTTTACCCGAAAATCGAGCTTGGAGAGGATATTTTCGCTATTTTAACCATTGGGCTTCTCTTTAATGACGTGACACGCGAGTAATTAGGCGATAGAGATGATTGCTCTCAGCGGTATGCCAATATAGAGGGATGGAACTATCCTAAAACTCGGGTTTGATCCAAGTCGGGGTTCTAGTCTTTGGGCAGGAGACATGCGCGTTTACCCGAAAATCAAGCTTGGAGAGGATAATTTCGCTATTTTAACCATTGGGCTCCTCTTTAATGACGTGACACGCGAGTAATTAGGCGATAGAGATGATTGCTCTCAGCGGTATGCCAATATAGGGGTATGGAACTATCCTAAAACTCGGGTTTGATCCAAGTCGGGGTTCTAGTCTTTGGGCAGGAGACATGCGCGTTTACCCGAAAATCAAGCTTGGAGAGGATAATTTCGCTATTTTAACCATTGGGCTCCTCTTTAATGACGTGACACGCGAGTAATTAGGCGATAGAGATGATTGCTCTCAGCGGTATGCCAATATAGAGGGATGGAACTATCCTAAAACTCGGGTTTGATCCAAGTCGGGGTTCTAGTCTTTGGGCAGGAGACATGCGCGTTTACCCGAAAATCGAGCTTGGAGAGGATATTTTCGCTATTTTAACCATTGGGCTCCTCTTTAATGACGTGACACGCGAGTAATTAGGCGATAGAGATGATTGCTCTCAGCGGTATGCCAATATAGAGGGATGGAACTATCCTAAAACTCGGGTTTGATCCAAGTCGGGGTTCTAGTCTTTGGGCAGGAGACATGCGCGTTTACCCGAAAATCGAGCTTGGAGAGGATATTTTCGCTATTTTAACCATTGGGCTTCTCTTTAATGACGTGACACGCGAGTAATTAGGCGATAGAGATGATTGCTCTCAGCGGTATGCCAATATAGAGGGATGGAACTATCCTAAAACTCGGGTTTGATCCAAGTCGGGGTTCTGGTCTTTGGGCAGGAGACATGCGCGTTTACCCGAAAATCGAGCTTGGAGAGGATATTTTCGCTATTTTAACCATTGGGCTTCTCTTTAATGACGTGACACGCGAGTAATTAGGCGATAGAGATGATTGCTCTCAGCGGTATGCCAA
The DNA here is from genome assembly GCF_016920785.2 of Ixodes scapularis. Taxonomy (NCBI): domain Eukaryota; kingdom Metazoa; phylum Arthropoda; class Arachnida; order Ixodida; family Ixodidae; genus Ixodes; species Ixodes scapularis. The sequence goes on from NW_024609836.1 coordinate 29,730,046, forward strand.
TATAGAAGGATGGAACTATCCTAAAACTCGGGTTTGATCCAAGTCGGGGTTCTGGTCTTTGGGCAGGAGACATGCGCGTTTACCCGAAAATCGAGCTTGGAGAGGATATTTTCGCTATTTTAACCATTGGGCTTCTCTTTAATGACGTGACACGCGAGTAATTAGGCGATAGAGATGATTGCTCTCAGCGGTATGCCAATATAGAGGGATGGAACTATCCTAAAACTCGGGTTTGATCCAAGTCGGGGTTCTAGTCTTTGGGCAGGAGACATGCGCGTTTACCCGAAAATCGAGCTTGGAGAGGATATTTTCGCTATTTTAACCATTGGGCTTCTCTTTAATGACGTGACACGCGAGTAATTAGGCGATAGAGATGATTGCTCTCAGCGGTATGCCAATATAGAGGGATGGAACTATCCTAAAACTCGGGTTTGATCCAAGTCGGGGTTCTGGTCTTTGGGCAGGAGACATGCGCGTTTACCCGAAAATCAAGCTTGGAGAGGATAATTTCGCTATTTTAACCATTGGGCTTCTCTTTAATGACGTGACACGCGAGTAATTAGGCGATAGAGATGATTGCTCTCAGCGGTATGCCAATATAGAAGGATGGAACTATCCTAAAACTCGGGTTTGATCCAAGTCGGGGTTCTGGTCTTTGGGCAGGAGACATGCGCGTTTACCCGAAAATCGAGCTTGGAGAGGATATTTTCGCTATTTTAACCATTGGGCTTCTCTTTAATGACGTGACACGCGAGTAATTAGGCGATAGAGATGATTGCTCTCAGCGGTATGCCAATATAGAGGGATGGAACTATCCTAAAACTCGGGTTTGATCCAAGTCGGGGTTCTAGTCTTTGGGCAGGAGACATGCGCGTTTACCCGAAAATCGAGCTTGGAGAGGATATTTTCGCTATTTTAACCATTGGGCTTCTCTTTAATGACGTGACACGCGAGTAATTAGGCGATAGAGATGATTGCTCTCAGCGGTATGCCAATATAGAGGGATGGAACTATCCTAAAACTCGGGTTTGATCCAAGTCGGGGTTCTGGTCTTTGGGCAGGAGACATGCGCGTTTACCCGAAAATCAAGCTTGGAGAGGATAATTTCGCTATTTTAACCATTGGGCTTCTCTTTAATGACGTGACACGCGAGTAATTAGGCGATAGAGATGATTGCTCTCAGCGGTATGCCAATATAGAAGGATGGAACTATCCTAAAACTCGGGTTTGATCCAAGTCGGGGTTCTGGTCTTTGGGCAGGAGACATGCGCGTTTACCCGAAAATCGAGCTTGGAGAGGATATTTTCGCTATTTTAACCATTGGGCTTCTCTTTAATGACGTGACACGCGAGTAATTAGGCGATAGAGATGATTGCTCTCAGCGGTATGCCAATATAGAGGGATGGAACTATCCTAAAACTCGGGTTTGATCCAAGTCGGGGTTCTAGTCTTTGGGCAGGAGACATGCGCGTTTACCCGAAAATCGAGCTTGGAGAGGATATTTTCGCTATTTTAACCATTGGGCTTCTCTTTAATGACGTGACACGCGAGTAATTAGGCGATAGAGATGATTGCTCTCAGCGGTATGCCAATATAGAAGGATGGAACTATCCTAAAACTCGGGTTTGATCCAAGTCGGGGTTCTAGTCTTTGGGCAGGAGACATGCGCGTTTACCCGAAAATCGAGCTTGGAGAGGATAATTTCGCTATTTTAACCATTGGGCTTCTCTTTAATGACGTGACACGCGAGTAATTAGGCGATAGAGATGATTGCTCTCAGCGGTATTCCAATATAGAGGGAAGGAACTATCCTAAAACTTGGGTTTGATCCAAGTCGGGGTTCTAGTCTTTGGGCAGGAGACATGCGCGTTTACCCGAAAATCGAGCTTGGAGAGGATATTTTCGCTATTTTAACCATTGGGCTTCTCTTTAATGACGTGACACGCGAGTAATTAGGCGATAGAGATGATTGCTCTCAGCGGTATGCCAATATAGAGGGATGGAACTATCCTAAAACTCGGGTTTGATCCAAGTCGGGGTTCTAGTCTTTGGGCAGGAGACATGCGCGTTTACCCGAAAATCGAGCTTGGAGAGGATAATTTCGCTATTTTAACCATTGGGCTCCTCTTTAATGACCTGACACGCGAGTAATTAGGCGATAGAGATGATTGCTCTCAGCGGTATGCCAATATAGAGGGATGGAACTATCCTAAAACTCGAGTTTGATCCAAGTCGGGGTTCTAGTCTTTGGGCAGGAGACATGCGCGTTTACCCGAAAATCGAGCTTGGAGAGGATAATTTCGCTATTTTAACCATTGGGCTCCTCTTTAATGACGTGACACGCGAGTAATTAGGCGATAGAGATGATTGCTCTCAGCGGTATGCCAATATAGAGGGATGGAACTATCCTAAAACTCGAGTTTGATCCAAGTCGGGGTTCTAGTCTTTGGGCAGGAGACATGCGCGTTTACCCGAAAATCGAGCTTGGAGAGGATATTTTCGCTATTTTAACCATTAGGCTTCTCTTTAATGACGTGACACGCGAGTAATTAGGCGATAGAGATGATTGCTCTCAGCGGTATTCCAATATAGAGGGAAGGAACTATCCTAAAACTTGGGTTTGATCCAAGTCGGGGTTCTAGTCTTTGGGCAGGAGACATGCGCGTTTACCCGAAAATCGAGCTTGGAGAGGATATTTTCGCTATTTTAACCATTGGGCTTCTCTTTAATGACGTGACACGCGAGTAATTAGGCGATAGAGATGATTGCTCTCAGCGGTATGCCAATATAGAGGGATGGAACTATCCTAAAACTCGGGTTTGATCCAAGTCGGGGTTCTAGTCTTTGGGCAGGAGACATGCGCGTTTACCCGAAAATCGAGCTTGGAGAGGATAATTTCGCTATTTTAACCATTGGGCTCCTCTTTAATGACCTGACACGCGAGTAATTAGGCGATAGAGATGATTGCTCTCAGCGGTATGCCAATATAGAGGGATGGAACTATCCTAAAACTCGAGTTTGATCCAAGTCGGGGTTCTAGTCTTTGGGCAGGAGACATGCGCGTTTACCCGAAAATCGAGCTTGGAGAGGATAATTTCGCTATTTTAACCATTGGGCTCCTCTTTAATGACGTGACACGCGAGTAATTAGGCGATAGAGATGATTGCTCTCAGCGGTATGCCAATATAGAGGGATGGAACTATCCTAAAACTCGGGTTTGATCCAAGTCGGGGTTCTAGTCTTTGGGCAGGAGACATGCGCGTTTACCCGAAAATCGAGCTTGGAGAGGTTAATTTCGCTATTTTAACCATTGGGCTTCTCTTTAATGACGTGACACGCGAGTAATTAGGCGATAGAGATGATTGCTCTCAGCGGTATGCCAATATAGAGGGATGGAACTATCCTAAAACTCGAGTTTGATCCAAGTCGGGGTTCTAGTCTTTGGGCAGGAGACATGCGCGTTTACCCGAAAATCGAGCTTGGAGAGGATAATTTCGCTATTTTAACCATTGGGCTCCTCTTTAATGACGTGACACGCGAGTAATTAGGCGATAGAGATGATTGCTCTCAGCGGTATGCCAATATAGAGGGATGGAACTATCCTAAAACTCGAGTTTGATCCAAGTCGGGGTTCTAGTCTTTGGGCAGGAGACATGCGCGTTTACCCGAAAATCGAGCTTGGAGAGGATAATTTCGCTATTTTAACCATTGGGCTTCTCTTTAATGACGTGACACGCGAGTAATTAGGCGATAGAGATGATTGCTCTCAGCGGTATGCCAATATAGAGGGATGGAACTATCCTAAAACTCGAGTTTGATCCAAGTCGGGGTTCTAGTCTTTGGGCAGGAGACATGCGCGTTTACCCGAAAATCGAGCTTGGAGAGGATAATTTCGCTATTTTAACCATTGGGCTCCTCTTTAATGACCTGACACGCGAGTAATTAGGCGATAGAGATGATTGCTCTCAGCGGTATGCCAATATAGAGGGATGGAACTATCCTAAAACTCGAGTTTGATCCAAGTCGGGGTTCTAGTCTTTGGGCAGGAGACATGCGCGTTTACCCGAAAATCGAGCTTGGAGAGGATAATTTCGCTATTTTAACCATTGGGCTCCTCTTTAATGACCTGACACGCGAGTAATTAGGCGATAGAGATGATTGCTCTCAGCGGTATGCCAATATAGAGGGATGGAACTATCCTAAAACTCGAGTTTGATCCAAGTCGGGGTTCTAGTCTTTGGGCAGGAGACATGCGCGTTTACCCGAAAATCGAGCTTGGAGAGGATAATTTCGCTATTTTAACCATTGGGCTCCTCTTTAATGACGTGACACGCGAGTAATTAGGCGATAGAGATGATTGCTCTCAGCGGTATGCCAATATAGAGGGATGGAACTATCCTAAAACTCGGGTTTGATCCAAGTCGGGGTTCTAGTCTTTGGGCAGGAGACATGCGCGTTTACCCGAAAATCGAGCTTGGAGAGGATATTTTCGCTATTTTAACCATTGGGCTCCTCTTTAATGACGTGACACGCGAGTAATTAGGCGATAGAGATGATTGCTCTCAGCGGTATGCCAATATAGAGGGATGGAACTATCCTAAAACTCGGGTTTGATCCAAGTCGGGGTTCTAGTCTTTGGGCAGGAGACATGCGCGTTTACCCGAAAATCGAGCTTGGAGAGGTTAATTTCGCTATTTTAACCATTGGGCTCCTCTTTAATGACCTGACACGCGAGTAATTAGGCGATAGAGATGATTGCTCTCAGCGGTATGCCAATATAGAGGGATGGAACTATCCTAAAACTCGGGTTTGATCCAAGTCGGGGTTCTAGTCTTTGGGCAGGAGACATGCGCGTTTACCCGAAAATCGAGCTTGGAGAGGTTAATTTCGCTATTTTAACCATTGGGCTCCTCTTTAATGACCTGACACGCGAGTAATTAGGCGATAGAGATGATTGCTCTCAGCGGTATGCCAATATAGAGGGATGGAACTATCCTAAAACTCGGGTTTGATCCAAGTCGGGGTTCTAGTCTTTGGGCAGGAGACATGCGCGTTTACCCGAAAATCGAGCTTGGAGAGGTTAATTTCGCTATTTTAACCATTGGGCTCCTCTTTAATGACCTGACACGCGAGTAATTAGGCGATAGAGATGATTGCTCTCAGCGGTATGCCAATATAGAGGGATGGAACTATCCTAAAACTCGGGTTTGATCCAAGTCGGGGTTCTAGTCTTTGGGCAGGAGACATGCGCGTTTACCCGAAAATCGAGCTTGGAGAGGATAATTTCGCTATTTTAACCATTGGGCTCCTCTTTAATGACCTGACACGCGAGTAATTAGGCGATAGAGATGATTGCTCTCAGCGGTATGCCAATATAGAGGGATGGAACTATCCTAAAACTCGAGTTTGATCCAAGTCGGGGTTCTAGTCTTTGGGCAGGAGACATGCGCGTTTACCCGAAAATCGAGCTTGGAGAGGATAATTTCGCTATTTTAACCATTGGGCTCCTCTTTAATGACGTGACACGCGAGTAATTAGGCGATAGAGATGATTGCTCTCAGCGGTATGCCAATATAGAGGGATGGAACTATCCTAAAACTCGGGTTTGATCCAAGTCGGGGTTCTAGTCTTTGGGCAGGAGACATGCGCGTTTACCCGAAAATCGAGCTTGGAGAGGATATTTTCGCTATTTTAACCATTGGGCTCCTCTTTAATGACGTGACACGCGAGTAATTAGGCGATAGAGATGATTGCTCTCAGCGGTATGCCAATATAGAGGGATGGAACTATCCTAAAACTCGGGTTTGATCCAAGTCGGGGTTCTAGTCTTTGGGCAGGAGACATGCGCGTTTACCCGAAAATCGAGCTTGGAGAGGTTAATTTCGCTATTTTAACCATTGGGCTTCTCTTTAATGACGTGACACGCGAGTAATTAGGCGATAGAGATGATTGCTCTCAGCGGTATGCCAATATAGAGGGATGGAACTATCCTAAAACTCGGGTTTGATCCAAGTCGGGGTTCTAGTCTTTGGGCAGGAGACATGCGCGTTTACCCGAAAATCGAGCTTGGAGAGGATAATTTCGCTATTTTAACCATTAGGCTTCTCTTTAATGACGTGACACGCGAGTAATTAGGCGATAGAGATGATTGCTCTCAGCGGTATGCCAATATAGAGGGATGGAACTATCCTAAAACTCGAGTTTGATCCAAGTCGGGGTTCTAGTCTTTGGGCAGGAGACATGCGCGTTTACCCGAAAATCGAGCTTGGAGAGGATAATTTCGCTATTTTAACCATTGGGCTCCTCTTTAATGACGTGACACGCGAGTAATTAGGCGATAGAGATGATTGCTCTCAGCGGTATGCCAATATAGAGGGATGGAACTATCCTAAAACTCGGGTTTGATCCAAGTCGGGGTTCTAGTCTTTGGGCAGGAGACATGCGCGTTTACCCGAAAATCGAGCTTGGAGAGGATAATTTCGCTATTTTAACCATTGGGCTCCTCTTTAATGACGTGACACGCGAGTAATTAGGCGATAGAGATGATTGCTCTCAGCGGTATGCCAATATAGAGGGATGGAACTATCCTAAAACTCGGGTTTGATCCAAGTCGGGGTTCTAGTCTTTGGGCAGGAGACATGCGCGTTTACCCGAAAATCGAGCTTGGAGAGGATAATTTCGCTATTTTAACCATTGGGCTCCTAATTAATGACGTGACACGCGAGTAATTAGGCGATAGAGATGATTGCTCTCAGCGGTATGCCAATATAGAGGGATGGAACTATCCTAAAACTCGAGTTTGATCCAAGTCGGGGTTCTAGTCTTTGGGCAGGAGACATGCGCGTTTACCCGAAAATCGAGCTTGGAGAGGATAATTTCGCTATTTTAACCATTGGGCTCCTCTTTAATGACGTGACACGCGAGTAATTAGGCGATAGAGATGATTGCTCTCAGCGGTATGCCAATATAGAGGGATGGAACTATCCTATAACTCGGGTTTGATCCAAGTCGGGGTTCTAGTCTTTGGGCAGGAGACATGCGCGTTTACCCGAAAATCGAGCTTGGAGAGGATAATTTCGCTATTTTAACCATTGGGCTCCTCTTTAATGACGTGACACGCGAGTAATTAGGCGATAGAGATGATTGCTCTCAGCGGTATGCCAATATAGAGGGATGGAACTATCCTAAAACTCGGGTTTGATCCAAGTCGGGGTTCTAGTCTTTGGGCAGGAGACATGCGCGTTTACCCGAAAATCGAGCTTGGAGAGGATAATTTCGCTATTGTAACAATTGGGCTCCTCTTTAATGACGTGACGCTCGAGTAATTAGGCGATAAAGGTGATTGCTCTCAGCGGTATGTCAATATAGAGGTATGAAACTATCCTATAACTCGAGTTTGACCCGAGTCGGGGTTCTAGTTTTTTGGGCAGGAGACATGCGCGTTCACCCAAAAATCGAGCTTGGATTGCGTAATACCGCTATTATAACGATTTGGCTCCGCTTTAATGACGTGACACACAAGTAATTAGGCAACTTAAAGGATTGCTCTCAGCGGTATTTTAATTTAGAGGACGGAACTACCCTCTAGCTCGCGTTTGACACAAGTCGGGATTCTAGCCTTTGGGCAAGAAACATGCGCGCTTGTCTGAAAATTGAGCTTGGAGAGCGTATAATTTCACAATTTTAAAGAATTCGCCCATTTTTAATTACGTGACAGACGTGTAATTAAATGAAATCAACAATTGCTTTCATTGGCATGGTCATTACACTTCAACGGTACTGTTGTCCAACCGTGGTTTGAATGGATAAAATCCCTATTGATTTTAAACCCGGGTTCGAACCTCGGACCTCAAGACCTGTGTGCAGGTTTGGTGTGTTTGCTGATACTGTTTATGTACTGTGTGAATATTTTGTGATTGCACCTATTACACATAGAATGCGCTCATTTATGCTTTTTCTAAACCTTTAAAGACAGATGCCGCGCTTCGTTTAAATATCTGAAATGCTCATGGACCGTCGTAATATGGATTGATCAAAGAAAAAAAAGCGTCATAGTTTAGTTGAGTTCACTGTGTACCCGTTATCGATGAGAGCAATTATGTATGAGCGACAGTTCTTATCAGGACTGGGTTCTTGTACGAAAACACGGTCTTTTTTTCGGGTGCTCCCGTAGGCGCAATGAGAAAGTTTTCGATTGGCCCTTGGCTAAACTTAATATGGTCAAACGAGTTTGGAATTTCGTCTGCAGATGTAAGTATTCCAACTCAATAGATCTCCAATGAGAGCAAGCTGATTATTTGCGTTGGTATTGAGCAATTAAAAATAAACTGGTTTCGCCCATTGAGTTACGGTCAGTCCCGTTCCCGGATGCCGAGAGATGGCGCAAGTTGTGAGGACGCGCCCATGTCCGAAATTCCTGGGGTTGATCCGGATAAAACTCCTTTGTCAGACGTACCGGTACCGCAGATCACGCAGTTGGTGTGATTTCCGTCGGACATTGCGTGATCTCGGACGGGAATAGGGAGTGGGCGATTATTTGGAATTTTTTTGTTTTAGATATTTAGCAAGAAAAACGGAACGGGCAATCTCATGGTGGAGGGCGCCCTTTCGCATGCGTGCCAACTCTTCCAAATTTTTCATATAATGTATGCATTGGGGCTAATTTTTTTATTGTACCAATCTTGCTTCAAATTTTACGATTGTACCAATCTTGCTTCAGATTTTACAAAAAATGTTATAAAAAATTGTAATATTTTTTTTTTTTTTTGTAAAATTGTTTTTGGATATTTGTACCTTGCACCGCCACAAGAGGGTGATAGGTGCCGTCCACGGCAGCGTCGTGAATTTTACTGTTCGTCTATCCGGTTGCCACGGATCCAAAGCCCAAAGCCTTTGTTTGTGTGTTTGGCGGCGCACGTTCGTTCGGCGTGTTCAGACGTGGTTGGGCCTCTCTGTTTTGGCCAGTTTCGAGCCGAGCAGTGCGGCGTCTCTGTGTGTTTGTTGTACGTGTAATCGTAGCATTCCCCTGGCCGCAATGGTGAACTCCAAACTTCAAAAGAGGTACTTTCAGGTCCTCCTGAAGTCTTACACATCGGAATTTCCGTGCTTCGTGCTGTCCAAAAAGGGAAAGAAGTTGGAATTCTGTAGCACATGCACGTGTGATGTAAGCGTTTCGCACGGTGGCAAGGCTGTGATTAAGCTGCACATCACTTTGCGTAAACACCCCTCCGCAGCCGCAGGAGTTTTACGAATTTGAAAGTTCACAGGTTGGCAGGTATGCTACGGGATTTTACGGTAGTTTGAATGGGAGTGTAAAAGCTGGTAAAGATAGGATGGAGTCCGATGAGATCTCAGAAAGAGAATACAGCGCAAACAAACGACTGTCCAGTAGAAGAGTATACACACAGACAAGGGGCTTACTTGCAACTGAAATTTAATAGGAAAAACATTAAAGGGGTACGGAAACGAAATTTTAGCGCCGATTTTTCTGCATAAATATGGGCTAGGGGCAGGCACCACCTCGGAAGTATCAATATCCCGCTGTAAAACACAGGAGAACTAATTTTAAACCTAATTAAACAATTTTAAATTCACATCTGGTGGATGGTGGGAAAGTTCTCGTGACATCACTTGTGGCATGGGAGCAGCGCCGTTCTGCGGCAATACGGCGTGCCGGCATAATTAGCCTAGGCCTGAACGCGTTTGCAAAGACTTGGCGGAGAAAGCCAAAGCGTAGTTGGCCACAGTGAGCTCGTTCTCGTTGCGGCTGTTTGCACGACACGACCCGAGCATGCTTCTGGCACGGCCGGAATTTGTTGCTGCGAGCTGCGGGCCGACATTAAAAAAGATATGTTTGAACTACGAGAGTGTCAGCAAGAGCCACGCAAATACCTGTTCACACTCGGAGCGGACACGCGCGTTTGATCAAAGTGCTGGATTCGCTCTGTTAGACCGCGTTTCGCTAAGCGCTTCTGACCGATCTTTCACGATAGCAACTCGATACTGACATGACACTCGGCAAAGAAAGGTTGGGCCGACATCGCGTAGCTCCCACGAACTGCTATAGCTCGACAGTAACGTAGCGTCGTGTCAGAATAAAAATGGCATACTAATAACAAAGTGTACATACCGTGTTGCGAAGGTAATCCGTATGGCGTTTATTTGAGCTCAATATCACACAAAACAAGGAGATGGAATCAATGAGAGTCCCTTTTCGACGACAGCGTTCGTCACCGCTGTCTCGGAAATTAAGGAGATAGAATCAATGAGAGTCCCTTTTCGACGACAGCGTTCGTCACCGCTGTCTCGGAGAACAGGGAGATCGAGATGATAAGGGGCAAAGATTGACCTCTGAAATTTAGTTCAGGGATCAAACTATTCATCCGGGACCGATCCACAAGGGTCACGCGGCCATATTCCATTCAGCAGGCCAGCCGGTCATGGGCAGACGGTCTTGGCCAAGGACCGCCGGAGCAACGGAGCGCCGAGTCGGTGTTGCTGCTAGGCCTACTATATTCTGCCGAGCTCGCTTGGTCGGTAGAATCGTAGCCGTTGTAGCTCTTCTCGGGTGTTTGTGGACCCTGCGTTCTTGATCGTTGTGGTCTGTTTCAAGTACTCCTTCCTTTTTCTTGTTGGTTGAAGTCTGGACGCACGAGAAGAGCACGTAGAAAAATAAAGGTCCGTTGGTCGTCGCTACCAGGTAACTGAGCAACGGTGTCTGCCATGTTTTATTTGATCGTAAAAAGTGCGTAAGACAGCTGCGGAGCTGTCGTAGGATTCTGTCGTAACCTGCGCAAAAGTTACGACAATTTCGTTTCGAGAATACAGGCTTTCTGTCAAATTTGTCGTACTCACTTTTTTCGTCGTAAGTTTGCTTTGAGAATCCGGCTTCAAAGCTGATTTTGTCAGTGGTGCCGTGGTGCAGCGTGCGTGCAGCCGTTGCACATCTCGAACGGCCACGTTGTCACAGGTCGTAAATCGTCAACGCGCCAACAAGTAGCAACGCTCGTAACCACAACACCACGCCGTAGCCTTTCCCCTCTGGCACAAGTGACATCACGAATGCGCCCAATGTCCCAAGACGCATCGCACTCTCCGATGGCTGATTTTAGAGCGCGCGCCCATTCCGGCCTCTCAGGGTGAAAAATATAGCCATCCGTTCAAAATACAAACGCGCGATTATGATTTACGGATATCATTGAAGATATTAAACCTATTTCTGACCATAATAGGAGTATTTCAAGTTTCGATTCAATATCCCTTTAAGGCCACGAAAAAACCCGAACAATCCACCACACCCACGTCATCACACACCACGCTCCCATTGGCCGAAATATTCTCTCTCTTTTTGATAAAGGGCCACAGGAGGGACACTGACACACTTGCCCTCCCTACATCGTGATAAATAAAATGCCTCCGTTATCTCCTTTGTTGCATAGCCTGCATGGCATAGAACTTCAGCTGGTAATCTGAACGGTTTGTTCAAGTGAAGTTTTGCTGTGCACAGTGGAAGGTAAGACAGCCAGAAAAGCTCTTTCTTTTTTATTTTACTCTCTGAGCTTAGAGGAATTACAGAAGGGGTTGGAACTATAACATACAAAAAATAAACGAAACCGGGAAATTGTGAAACGGGTTCTAGTAGTTCGGTTACAGCATTTTTATAATCAACAGATTTAAGAGTTGTAACAGTGGATGTGGGAAGGTGATTCCAATCAATAGGCGTACAAGGTACGAATGATTTGGAGCAGGTATTAGTGTTACGCTGGAATCCCGACTCTGTCGGTCATCGTTGCGTGATGATATGCTTTCAGATTCCCCATGGCAAAAAGTTTGGCAAGGAGTTCATCTACAGGGAGATCAATGCCAGGACCAACGGGCCTTTCATCCCCTACAATGTGAGTGGTGCTTCGTTTGTTTGTTACACCGCGAGAGCTCCCGTTTCCAAAACCGGAGCCAAGATTATGTCAGCTCCAGGTTGGAGACCTTGCAGTCCCTAGCTTCTAGAACTTCCGCACAACGTTTTCCAGGGGATGTAGTTGCTGAAAGGGAATTCCTTGTTTTTTGTTATCCTTAACCACGGACAGAAGTGCTGCGCCATTTGCGCCGTGAACGAAGGTCTGCTATTTCTTGTGCCAAAATGCCACACCTCAAAAGAATTGCACCACACCTGCACCAAGATGGGCCTTGACAAAAAAATATATATTAATATTGCTTGACCCCAATATTTGGAGAAGTAAAGGGGAGGAAATCGTACAAATATGTATCTCTCCGTGCTACGAACCAAGGTGAAACAAAGCATAGAAATCGCTCATCAGCCGCATTGGTCACGTCATCCTCTGAACTTCCAGACGATGTCGGCGATGTCAGTAGCTCGAAGTCATGAGAAAAATTAGTAAAATACTGGTAAGGCGGCCACTGCGACGAGACGCGACCGGGGTCTGTTACCCTTATGAGATCACTTGATTATCGTGTCTCCCACATGCCTCTATGCCGTGGCTAGACTGTACCATGGCACTTGCACCGCCCGCATCGACCTTCGTCACTTGGCACCGTCGCATGTGCGTCGAGCTCCACCTCTTTACATCGGAGTGCAAGGAGCAGCGGCTAACACGGGGGAGCTGCTGGGTTAGCTCGATGGGCTCGGAAAGTATGCTCGGTACTATTACAGGTCGACCTTCTTCAGTCGTAATTGTAGGCTGATTTTTAATTTTAAAGAGCTGTGCCGAGAAATGAAAGAAACAAAATTAGCGCAGATCTATATTTGAATAGACACGGTATTCAGCGGGCAGCGAATTCTGACTGGACCCTAACCCTAATGCCACTGAAGCGCGGCGTCACCTTTAACGCGCAGCTGTAGATTTTTATGACATATGAAGCTGGTTGTTTTTGCAGTTTATGATATTAGAATCTTGTCTTCGGTAGGTTCATAATATAGAATGGGAGGCAAGGGGGTCGGGGGGCATGTTTTCAGTGATCAACATTTCGGGGGTATGGTAGTTTTTTCCGGCATTTTACCAAAATTTATTTAGAGGCTAAATAAACTATGAGCATTAAAGCGGGAGGGGCATAGGCTTTATCTCAACGAAAGTGTTGCGCTATGATCAGTTTTTCAACCTTTTTTTTTCTTGCTACACATTATAAACGGAACCAATATATATATTCAAATAAAACTTGTGTGTTCCTTTTCTGTCCTATGCATTTTTATTACACAAGGCAATAAGCCTTGTGCAATAAGCAGTATGCTTCAGTATCAGAGAGGAACCCTCAATCATGATAAAAAAATTAACTCATTTTGCTACAAATTTTTTTTTTTTAAAGGGGTTATGACACGCCAAAAATAAAATATTACATAACTATACTGCTAGGACCCATTGTATGTTCCTATAATCCTGCTAAATTTGTTTTGAAAAAGGCGCGATAGTTTCGTGGATAAATCGATTTATATGCGGGCCCCTCGGAGGGGCAGATCCGGGCGGACCTGGAGGCTGATGACGTAGCCAGCCTCCAGCGTGGTGTCTAATTGCACGCACTCACAGTTTTGGCTCTCTTGGCGTATCGAGCCTCAGCTTCCTCGTTTACCTTCCACGTTTCCAGCATCCGGTCTGTGACGATTACGTCTACGGCATCGATCGCCTTGTCGAAGTGTTCGACATTGATCGCAGCAGCGATGAGAGTGATTGCTATCAAGAGATGTTGGAAGCTGTTCATTTTGACTGCGACCCGCTGGCGACGAGTTCCAGCGACGACGAGTTCGCCGTGGTCACCGTCGTCCGGGAATGTCTCGCAGGCGCCTGCAGGGTGGAAGGTCAACCGGCCGGGGGGCGAGAGCGAGAATAGCTTTCAGTTTACCGAGCTGTTTGGGCGGTTTTGTTCGTACCGCGACGAGAAGAGCTTGGGCGATCTTGGGGGCGCCTAGAATGAGAGAGTGTTCATGGTCACGTGGTTTATGGACACCATGGTGTGACTAACTTGAGCAGTGTTGCCTGGTCGCCAGATGAAAATTATAAAAATCCGTAAATTGAATATTGCAATGATCAGAGCTCTAAAAATTGCGTTACTTGGTGGATATGCTAAGTAGCCTATGAGCATTCCATTTCAAGAATAATCTATCCGTTTAAATTTCGTGTCATAACCCCTTTAAGTGGTTATGCTTTTGAGGCACAAAATGTATACCAAGTTCATCCGTGGAATGTCGCCAAGCAACGCACCTGACATTTTGTGTTACCACTGCACTCGCAACAGTAATGTAGGAAAGGGCCAAGTTTTATAGCTCTTATATAGACCTCCCAGCTGCATCAGCTGCGCCGGCATTGTGCTGGGCAGGAAACTCCATTCCATGAGCACTCGAAAGCGCGCATTGCCCTGTGATGCCAGGCAAAGCACACGCACTTGGCTTTTGCCATGTGTCAGCGCCATCTACTTATGTGATTGCAGAGGAGAGACGCCGCTTCACATTCCTTATCATCAAACCCAATTCGCACGTACTGTCGGGGGTTATGCAACTCGCCACTCATAATGGTACCCGTCTTAGCCTCAGGCAGGAACATTGACTCCTGTTTGACTCGCTTGTGCAGCGTGTTCCCTTTCTACATATACTTCAGTGACCGCGAGGTTATGTTGAGTATGATGGAGCAAATAAAAAGTCGTTACGCACAAAGGGGAGTGCTACTAGTACATGCAATAATGGCTATCGCTGTCACTCCTTTATGCAGATTTTTTTAATGCGAAGGCATTAACTGGGTCTCATAGAGCGAGCCGACGTCATCAGCTTTAAAACCGCGCCAAACCACACCTTAAATTCTTTCCACAAGTGAAGCCAGCTCCCAGCTATGAAACCACTCGAAAAGCTAGCCAATGCAGCATCGACGAAGCTCCTATTGGCTGCTGCACGTCAGTTTCAACCACCGCTCACCCCATGGCGCCGTGTGTCCGTCAGCGCGCCGCTAACCCGGAGCGGCAAGGAGAGGTGCCCTCTCCTTGCCGGCAGAGCGCACCACTTTGTCGTGGACGCAAATGCGCTGCAGAGGAAATAAGGGAGTGGAAGAATGACATACATGCTTTCGCATTCACAACTCATAAGAAGTGCTTAAAGGGACCATGAAATGACTTTTTTACTTTTTCTAGATAACTTTTACATTCAACCGTCAATGTTCACTGAATGCCGAACAGGCATCCGTTTTCGTCTCGGTTTATTAACTTCTACACAAAAAATTAATGAAATATCGACTTTTTCTTGACCGCAAAACAAGCCGTGACGTACGCTATTTCCGGAACCGGAACTTCTCTCGGCAGTAGGAGATGGGAGCATTAGCGGCGACGAGTTGGGGTGCGTCGGTAGGTTTTACTGCGCCGATGTCACCGATGTATTTTCTGGATCGGCGCCTCTCATCGCCGCATCGCAGCTGAGTGAAATTCAACGAGATATGTTGCGCTACAGCGACAGCATGGGACTAGTCCCATACACCGGTATGCCTGTTGGGAAGTGCAGCGAGTCTTCCGGTGAAGACTCCAGAAGTCAACCCAACTGTCATTGTTGGCAAAAGGCGGCCAGTGTCAGTCGTTTGCAAAGCGACGTAGATGGAAACAAATTGCCGCGGCGTTTTTCGCGGTCTCGGAGATGCAGGAGCGAGCCGACGTTAAAAAAGATACGTTTGAACTACGAGTGTCAGCAAGAGCCACGTAAATACCTGTTAACACTCGGAGCGGACGCGCGCGTTTGATGGAAGTGCTGTATTCGCGCTGTTGGTAAGCGCTTCGAGACTGATCTTTTACGATTGCAACTCGATACTGACGCGACACTCGGCAAAGAAAGGTTGGACCGGTATTGCACGTATACCTCTCACGAACTGTTACAGCTCGACAGTGACGTGCAGTCTGTCAGGATAAAAATGGCATACCAATAACAAAGTGTACATACCGTGTTACGAAGGTAATCCATACAGCGTTTATTTCAGCTCTATATCACACAAAACAAGGAGAGAATCGACGAGGGTTCCTTTTCGACGAGTGTTCGTCAACACTGCCTCGGAAAACAAGGGGAAGAGATTGACCTCACCTCTTAACGTAAAATTGAGGTCAGCGATCAAACTATTATACGGGAAGAGTCCACAAGGGTACCCCACAAGGGTAGCGCGGGCATATTCCATTCAGCACGCCAGCCGGTCGCAGGCAGACAGACGGTCTTGCGACGAAGCAACGCTGCGCCGAGTCGGAGTGCCTGCTAGGCCTATATTCTGAGAGCTTCGTCGGAGCGCGATTCGCAGCTGTTGTCGCTCTTCTCGGGTGTTTGTGGATCCAGCGTTCTTGTTCGTCGTGGTCTGTTTTAAGTACATTCTTTTCTTGCTGCTTGAAGTCGGCACGCGCGAGATGAACACATAGAAAAATAAACGTTCAGTCAGTCAGAGTTTTGAGAGGAAGGAAACCAAAGAGTCGGCCTTGCCAGCCCTGCCCTACTGCGCACGCGCAGTAGTTGCTTCGTTTACCACACGATAGATGGCGCTTGGCTCTCAGCATTATCAAATTTGGCAATTTTCGCCACACATCTCTAATTATGCTACAAAATGTGGGTCTGAATATTATTTAACAAAACTTTTAGGAAACATTCGCCGGCTATTTATTGTTTACGATCGCGGTGCTGGTGAGGTAGGCTCTTACCCAATAGGCGACGTGGATTCGGCTGACGTGCTCCATTTCTGCGGATGCATCGTAGTGAAAAGGCAGAGCTTTCGAAGGAAAGAAGTTGCAAAAGGGTCCAGTTTTCTTTTAAAAGTTCTATAGCAAATAATTCTTTTTGGCTCCCTAGTTTTGTGTTTTTGTGTTTCTTTTCACACCTTTTACGACGTGCGGTGGATGAAATTAGATTTTAAAATCATTTCATGGTCCCTTTAAGCAAACCTCAAGCTTTTTTTTTTTTTTTTGCAGTATCAGCACGACGGCAGCTATGCGGTGTTCTTTGTGAACGACGCGGCAAGTGCCACGGCAATCAGGAGTCTGAACAAGACCATCGATACCCCTCAAGGCTTCAAGGTGACGTCTTCTTCCCCTCGCCCGCCCTTCTCTTGCACCCCTCTCGGGCAAACAAAGGTCGCTGGAAGCGTTGGAAGTCGGGACTTGGATTGTTTCGACCCAGACGGGCATCCTACCGGCACAGTGTCTGGAACGCGTTTCCAACCGCCAGGACCACGACGTCCGACAGCGTGACGTGCTAGCTCCCGTGACCTTATTTGTTGCCACTTTGGAAGGACCACCTTTGATGTAGAGGCAGGACAGGACGCTAAGCGTTTGATTTCTCGCCTATGGCCTGCCCGGGACCGACCAACTTCCCGCCGGAAAAACGTACATGCAACGCAATTAAAGAAGGCGTACTAAGCTTCTTTTTTTTTTTCTAGTTTTGTTATGATTGGCCTTTAGATTTCTGTGATTGACCTTATTTTCACGGGCACAATATTTGAAAACTTTTAGAAGTATGCGCTTGGCGAGTATTTTAAGGGTTCGACAATTTTGCGATTGGGAGCGCACCACGTCGGCTCGTTACCGTGGGATTGTGCGTTTGCGTTGCCGATTTTTCGCCGTATCGTTTTAAATCTTGCAATTAGCTAGAATTAGGCTCTTCCAAGTATTAAGTAACTCACAGTGTGCTCATTTGAACTGCTATTCTCTTGTATGGGAAGTTCGGTGTGTCGGTAATTCTGCTTTCTGAAACAAGTCGACATTGGTCTTAGAATGGGCTATCGGAAGCTCCAGGTCTTGTTTCTCACTCTGCTGTCGCGGTACAATAACACACAGTGCAATCCACTTATAACAATAGCACATATAATGATGTACCACTTATCACGATCAGTTGCTATACCCATTTTCACCTCAAGAAAGAAGCAAGTTTTGCGCATCGTTCATACGCGGCGCAAAGTAGTTCTTGCGAGATTTGGTTGTCGGAGGAAAAAGCAATGCTTTTGGCGGTTGGAATGTGTATGTCTTGATAAGATAACACATATCTAGTCTACGATTCACCTACATATATCTTAATTCTCTACATAAAGGGGGAAATCAGTAATACTCCGCGAGAAGCCGGACTTTTTTTACTACGGTTCTTGAGGTGAAAACGGGTATAGTCCAGACAGACTGATAATTGGTTATAACGATTGAAATTTTGGGTTTCCTCATTATCGTTATAAGTGGATTGCACTGTAGACAGTTTATGGACATGCAGGTATAGGAGGTTTTGTGTTTGAAGGCAAATTCCTAGCCAAGTGGTGTGAGACATTCTCTGCCCAATTATGGGGATGTCGGGCAGTGTCGATTGGAAGTGCTCCTTGTTCCTGTCTAACCCCGTTTGAGGAAAAAATTCCCATCTAATCCTTGAATTTGTGTGAGGAAGCGGCAGGGTGGGGCGGAGGCTTCTGATATTGTCTCGGGGACCGCATGAAACGGCCTCGCTGGTTGCCGAGTCCTGCACTGGACGATAGCAACAGGAGTGATAACTACAAAAGGGTATGAAAGCTCAAAGGGTTTGGGTGTCAGCGACAAAGAGGTCTTTGCTTCGACTTGTCTCTGGACAAAAGTGGATGCGACGAACCCTCCTGGTGCTTCACCGTTTACCCTCCATTGCCAAGGCCCAGCGTCAACATCAACCTCGATGACAACATTGACTCTAAGCGTGCCAGAGTACTGGGACCTTCTTTTCAGTGCTGATGCGATAAATCAGATTATCGCGGATTTCATCGTATTATTGTGTAAATTTAGATCAATTTTGAATCTAGGTAACTTGCAAAGATTTTAGCCCTGTGCCATATAAGTTTGATGTGAAGAGAAAATTTGATATAAAAGTGTGCAGTTAAAAAAGCAGATGGATTTCGGTGAAGTTTTTGTATAAATTGCCAAGCGCCCAAAGGGCCAGAAGAGAAAGTATGCTGCGCATTTGCTTCATGCTGCTGTGCGAGGGCTGAAGCAAGCTTTCAAAGCAATCGTTTGACATCATCAAACTTCTCGTAATCACTTGTGAACAAAATCTACTGCCCAAGTCACATTTTTATTGTTGCCGGGAGAGACTTCCAGTTTGAGGAGCATGGTAAGAACCAAAATTAAAAATTCAATAACTGTGCATAAAAAAAAATTATTTTGGCTTGACATTTGGGGGACTCGCTTAGCAATGTCTGTTGATGTGTTGAGACGCTGCCTCGGTGGCTCCGAGGCGAGAGCGCCGGCCTGCGGATCCCCATGTGGTGGGTTCGAATCCCGGCCAAGGTGCCCGCAATCTTATGGAGGCCTGCAAGCTTTCGGTTGCATGTCAACAGATCCCCAGGTGGTCGAAATTAATCCTCACTCCTTCGCTGGGGCGTGCCAGATGCCCGGCGTTGGTTTGGCACGTAAAACCCCCAAATTTGACTTTTTTTTTATGTGTTGAGACAATTTGAGGCAAATCGGAAATTGCTTAAGGTGGGAACTGATTGGCTCATTGACTGTTTCAATGTGGTGCCCTGCAGATGACCATCATGCTGAAGAACTCCGAGATACCCACGGTCACGATGGATGACGATATCATTGAGGCCCTCAAGGTTGGTTTAAGACATGTTTTTTTTCCAAATTTGGATGGTGTCATTTTGGTGAAACGTGTCGGGTTTCTGGTAGAAACAGAAACTCCCTCGACTGTCTGAAATCCTTACCCAGTTGTGTCCGTGTACAAATGTGTTTTTGTTCGCAGCAATTTTTTTCTGAATTGGCGATGGCACAAAAGATTTTACATTGTACCTGGTTTAGGGCTGGTTAGCAAGCCCAGAGCATCACGCATTGTGCCGCTCAGTGGGAATCGAACCACTGACCTCTCGCTTAACAATCCTATATCCTCTACCAGAGGTCTCAAACTTATTTGAGTGTGGGATCCAGATAGCCCACCCCCTAAAGGCCAAGGGCCAATGGCGAGGGGGGAGGGTGTTGCTTTTTTGGGACAGAAAACAAGCAAACAAACGGGAGGGGGGGTATTTTAGCTTCGTGCACACTTCTCTACTACTTATAAATTTGCATAGCAGTCTAACCTAGAGATTTCATTGTTATAAAATGAGTGATTCAAAAGGCGAAGGAGGATTGTGATGCCCCACCCAACCTACCTTTTTGCGCTGGCATCACTGTGGCTCCAACCAATTCATTGGCAAGCTCGACGAGACCAGGGGCTCCTCACGATAATTTGCATGGCAGTCAAACACAAAGTTAATGCGGAGCACAACTTTGTCTGCTTCTTGTGCAGGGGTTGCGAGGATGTCAGGACGCCGAGTTCTTATTGGCTGATTGAAATAAATTGTGGGTGAACCTCAAGGCATCTTGCATTGAGGTCTACCGACTATCCTTCCAATCGGAGCTCGGCGTCGTTTTGGACGTCACTGCAACTTCTGCGCAAAAGGCAGTCGACTTGCTCTCCGCATAGCCAAAGTTCACGGAATGCGCCGATTGGTTCCTTGCGACGACGGCGCGACGTCTCTGTCGCGAAAATCCTGTCGGCGTGCTTCATGAACCTCAACCACAACTTTGTGCTTGACGAGTCTAGCGCCCCTGGCTACATTGGAGTCTAAAGCATAAAAACAGTGTACAAACCACACAGAGGCATGAAAGTAGTAAACAGGATGAGCACTGACTCTCAATTGAAGATTTATGAACGGGACGAGCACGGACTCGACTGAGGGCTTATTTTCGGTCAATGACTAATTGTCTTGTTTACTTCTTGTTCCGCTCGTTCCGTTTCCCTCGTTCGTCTGTTCGCGCCTTTTGTGCGCCGTTTTTATATTTACGACCACGAGCCGCCCCGTCCATATCCCCGCTTTAGTTCAATGCCGGTGTACTGATGTGGGCGGTTTGGGCGTGTCGTTTGCGTGCAGCTGGTGATGAGTCAGCGGTACGACACGTCCCTCAAGCACCTGAACCTCTCTGGTTTCCACGAGGAGCCGTTCCTGAAGCAGCGTAACCTGTTCGTGCCCCTCTACCGCGTCAGCGTGCTCTCAGTGGCCATCAAGGTGGTCACCGAAAACATTCCTGAGGTGAGCGACCCTCGTGCTTGCAGTTTCTGAAACGACCTTATCTCGAGGGACGCGTGTGTGCCTCAAATGGCAGCCGAAGAACCCGTGTCCCCCTCGGCAACGTCACAATTGGGCATTACAGAGGCCTGCAGACTGTTAACGATAAAGCACATAAAAGGTTGTGTTTGGTTCGTAGCTGGGAACCAGTGCCTAGCCCAGGTGCGCTAAAATACTGCTTGAACCGGGAAAACACTTTGCGTGGGTACGATCGAGAGAATGTGGCTGTTTGGGGAGCCCTAGAAGGCACGTAAAACATTTTTTGGCCAGGTGTTCTGCATTTCATGAAGCCCGAAAGTGAAGCTTGGATAAAAGTGTGGCCACGAAGCTCGACACTGATTGGTTGGCGGGTGGGAGAGGAGGATTGAGGTGCTCGATGCTGATTGGTTAACTGGGAGGTCACGTTACCAAAGGGGTAGGTGAGGAGGAGCTCGACCACCTGTGCGCACTGAAGGAGAGGCGCTCAAGGGTATGGAAGGCTCTGGGAAATTGCCTAGGAACAACTATAAAGTATACACGTGGTACACGTTTATCTGATTAAGAGTGCCGTGAACGTAGCCGTCTGGTGTCTTGAAACTCTGGAGTATCGCTAAACGTTTGTGATGCAAACGTGTAGCGACGTTTCACGTATGCAGTGCAGTTGCCTAGCAGTTTGCCATATTTTTTATCTACCCACTGTGTCCTTCAATTAGAGCTTGGCACCGTAGAGTGTTTGGTTTTCCGTGAATCACGCACTATACTAACATCAACCAAACACCAACCAGATTGTGGTTCTTAGCACGCAGAAATTTCCACTACCGAAACTAGCCGAAATCTCGCTAAAGACGGTGGAGCAAGTACCGAGCCAATCACGAAAGGCACGCTGCGTCGACGCTCTCGGTTCCTTGTTTGCGTTGGCACGCAAGATCGGCATCGTTTCTTTCTCCATCATCACAAAGGATCGGCGTAGGGCTCCGTGTTTCGACGAGGGTCGTGCTCCGCGTTTTCTCATTGTGTTCCTTGCTTCTGGGGATCTTCGTGGGCATGTGGCAAAATAGAATTTATTGATTGGTTGGTGCACGTTTCTGTGTGCTGCAGCTCGTCTCTCTGGACCTCTCCAACAACAAGCTGTCGGTGCTGTACCCCTTGGCGCCCCTGCATTCCAAGTGCACTGGCCTGCTGTCGCTCAATCTCAGCCGCAACAAGGTGAGGCTCGTGCTCCCACACGAGCGTGGAGTCTGTGTGTGCCATTGCGGATAACATGAGCCGAAACGGTCCTTCGTGCTTGCCGGTTTTTTTAGAGAGCTGCGGCCTAAACTAGGAAGTCCCGTACTTCGGTCTATTTGCAAAGTTGAGAGACGGTAGAGATTGTGGGGACCGCAGTTTCAGAAAAAGGGCAGGATCTGGTGTACCAACTCGTATTGTTCAAGGGGGGTACCAGAAACAGCCGCATTCACTAGCCCCATCTTTGCAAATCGGTCGTGGAAGGGCAGAAATATTGCGACACGTGTAGAATGGGGCACTTTAAGAAACACAAATTATTTCCTAAGTTGGACGCTTGCACGAATTGGTTATGCGTAGGGTTCTGTGTTTCCAGTGTTATTTCTCTTCAAAATCAAGCCAGTAATTTTTTTTTACATTTTTTGTTTGTTTTCTTACAATTTTTGTTGATGGGAGGGGAATCTGTTTCTTGGTGCTCACATAAAACAAAACATGACTGGGTGTAGAATTCTCTACCTCCGGGGAAAATGCTTACAATTTAAATACTTGGAAATTGGCCCGGTGCCTATTAGGGAAGACAAGGGAAGGGGTGTAAGAAACAGCCTCGCAGAAAACAAAGCTGCTCACAATTTAAATACTTGGAAATTTGCCCGGTGCCTATTAGGGAAGACAAGGGAAGGGGTGTAAGAAACAGCCTCGCAGAAAACAAAGCTGCTCACAATTTAAATACTTGGAAATTGGCCCGGTGCCTATTAGGGAAGACAAGGGAAGGGGTGTAAGAAACAGCCTCGCAGAAAACAAAGCTGCTCACAATTTAAATACTTGGAAATTTGCCCGGTGCCTATTAGGGAAGACAAGGGAAGGGGTGTAAGAAACAGCCTCGCAGAAAACAAAGCTGCTCACAATTTAAATACTTGGAAATTTGCCCGGTGCCTATTAGGGAAGACAAGGGAAGGGGTGTAAGAAACAGCCTCGCAGAAAACAAAGCTGCTCACAATTTAAATACTTGGAAATTGGCCCGGTGCCTATTAGGGAAGACAAGGGAAGGGGTGTAAGAAACAGCCTCGCAGAAAACAAAGCTGCTCACAATTTAAATACTTGGAAATTTGCCCGGTGCCTATTAGGGAAGACAAGGGAAGGGGTGTAAGAAACAGCCTCGCAGAAAACAAAGCTGCTCACAATTTAAATACTTGGAAATTGGCCCGGTGCCTATTAGGGAAGACAAGGGAAGGGGTGTAAGAAACAGCCTCGCAGAAAACAAAGCTGCTCACAATTTAAATACTTGGAAATTTGCCCGGTGCCTATTAGGGAAGACAAGGGAAGGGGTGTAAGAAACAGCCTCGCAGAAAACAAAGCTGCTCACAATTTAAATACTTGGAAATTTGCCCGGTGCCTATTAGGGAAGACAAGGGAAGGGGTGTAAGAAACAGCCTCGCAGAAAACAAAGCTGCTCACAATTTAAATACTTGGAAATTGGCCCGGTGCCTATTAGGGAAGACAAGGGAAGGGGTGTAAGAAACAGCCTCGCAGAAAACAAAGCTGCTCACAATTTAAATACTTGGAAATTTGCCCGGTGCCTATTAGGGAAGACGAGGGAAGGGGTGTAAGAAACAGCCTCGCAGAAAACAAAGCTGCTCACAATTTAAATACTTGGAAATTTGCCCGGTGCCTATTAGGGAAGACAAGGGAAGGGGTGTAAGAAACAGCCTCGCAGAAAACAAAGCTGCTCACAATTTAAATACTTGGAAATTGGCCCGGTGCCTATTAGGGAAGACAAGGGAAGGGGTGTAAGAAACAGCCTCGCAGAAAACAAAGCTGCTCACAATTTAAATACTTGGAAATTGGCCCGGTGCCTATTAGGGAAGACAAGGGAAGGGGTGTAAGAAACAGCCTCGCAGAAAGCAAAGCTGCTCACAATTTAAATACTTGGAAATTGGCCCGGTGCCTATTAGGAAAGACAAGGGAAGGGGTGTAAGAAACAGCCTCGCAGAAAACAAAGCTGCTCACAATTTAAATACTTGGAAATTGGCCCGGTGCCTATTAGGGAAGACAAGGGAAGGGGTGTAAGAAACAGCCTCGCAGAAAACAAAGCTGCTCACAATTTAAATACTTGGAAATTGGCCCGGTGCCTATTAGGGAAGACAAGGGAAGGGGTGTAAGAAACAGCCTCGCAGAAAACAAAGCTGCTCACAATTTAAATACTTGGAAATTTGCTCGGTGCCTATTAGGGAAGACAAGGGAAGGGGTGTAAGAAACAGCCTCGCAGAAAACAAAGCTGCTCACAATTTAAATACTTGGAAATTTGCCCGGTGCCTATTAGGGAAGACAAGGGAAGGGGTGTAAGAAACAGCCTCGCAGAAAACAAAGCTGCTCACAATTTAAATACTTGGAATTTGGCCCGGTGCCTATTAGGGAAGACAAGGGAAGGGGTGTAAGAAACAGCCTCGCAGAAAACAAAGCTGCTCACAATTTAAATACTTGGAAATTGGCCCGGTGCCTATTAGGGAAGACAAGGGAAGGGGTGTAAGAAACAGCCTCGCAGAAAACAAAGCTGCTCACAATTTAAATACTTGGAAATTTGCCCGGTACCAATTAGGGAAGGCAAGGCAAGGGGTGTAAGGAACAGCCTCACGGAAAACAAAGCTGTGGTTAAAGATTTCTTCCGTGAAGCATGGGAATATCTTAATCAATGACTGCTCCGATTTGGGGTCTTTCGATTTCCTCCAGTTTTTATAAAACCGGTCCTGGGGTTACTTTCCAAGGTTCATCGGTATAATTTGAAAATGCAGAACCATCGTTACGTGGCATTTTTTTCTGTGCTCGTACACTGCGCGACGCTAATAACGCGAACGCGACTTTGGCACTTTTTTACGTTTGGGTTATGGCTGGGGTCGAAATTTACCACTTGGATTAGTACCTCAAATGAGCACTTTCTACCACTACTGTAGTTTTGAAGGCAATCCTTCACTACCGAGAAATAAAAAAAAAAATTGTGGTGGCTTAGCTCAGCTAAGCCAGGATATACGTAGCGTGAGCTTATGCGCACAAAATGAGAGGCGCTATCAAGCGGCTCAGGTGCAGCATCAGACTTGGCTACTGTGCAACGAAGGCGCACAGCTGGGCACGCGGCGGCGCCAGTGCGTCTGCCGCGGCTAGGACGTTACTCCTCTGGAATGCACAGACCGGCGAGGCAAGCATGGCGGCGGCAGAACGCACGGCGGCGGCGGCTCCGGCGCGCCAGCTGTGCGCCGTGTGACGTCACTGCTCCTCGCGCATGCGCAGCACAGAGCACGGCTCATTATGCGAGCCACGCGAAACTGCTCAACCTCGGCTAGTGTAGCTCACGCTGCAAAAACGGAGGGAAAATTGGTGACGGTTTTTACATACTAACGGAGCCGTGTGTGTATGCACATGTCGCGTTTCGGAAGCTTGTAGACTGCGTACGTGCGTTGTAACGGTGAGCCCGTTCCCGGGCCTGCCCGTGCCATGCAGATCCGCAAGATCACCGAGCTCGACTGCCTGAAAGGCACAGGGCTGCAAGAGCTGGTTCTGGACTCAAACCCCGTGTGCGACGCATTCACGGACAAGACGTCGTATGTCAGGTAAAGCGGTGACCGGCCGAAGCGACGCCTTGCCACACCTCTTCAAAGTGGAAACAACCGAGCTTGGAACTTTCAAACTGGCCGTGACCCACCCAGAGGATTCAAACTGGCCGTGAATGAGCTAGAACAAATGCCCAAGTGCTCGGCAGGTCTGATAGCCCGCTTGCGAGCTCGAGAAGTGCCACTAGGAACGTCGCAAACCTTCCTCAAGGTTTGAAGTTGGACGAACCTTCGACTTTTAACGTAATTCGAGGGTGATTCACGCTGTTCCCAGACTTTTTAATGGAACGTTTTAATTTTTAAAGAAAGTTGTTCAATAGTTGGTTTTAAGGTTTAGCGAGTTTATTACCGCATTTATTCAATATAATACTAGGCGTGAATTTTTCACTATTCTATTTACGAAACTAAACGATAAACGAAAGTGCCTGCTGTTCCACCATTATAAAACCCAAAATGCAAGGCCTCGTTGTCGCATCAGAAACTCCAGAATCAAGTTGCAGTTTTGTCCACTCAAATGGGACCAGCTGTCTGAAGGCTGTATTTAGAAACTCTTTTTTTTTTTTTTTTTCTCATTTTACTCTGAGAAAGATTAAGCCAAACGTTAAATTTTACTATTTAAACTGCCACAGACTCGCAAAACGAGTTGTGTATTGTCTTGATGCGTAACGCAAACGCACCATTGGCACTATTTCATGAGGCTAATATTGAGCACTAAGTCTTAAGTCATCCTTGAAGACTTATTTTTGCGTACTTTTCCGCTTTACATTTGCGATGCCTGCCACGTGTGCATCATACCCGGTGGCCAGACCTATCTCAGGCTTGCACGTGGGCATAATAGTGGAATGTCAGTTTTGACAAACTTTGTGTTAGAAGTTCAAAAAAGTCGAACTTGATCAAACTTCGTTCTCGGCAGACTTGTATCTCTACTCGCTGTACCACTTGCCATCGATATCCTCACCGCCATTCCACCTCCCGTGTGGCAGTCTTATCTACACCCGCAAAAAGTTAGTTCAGAAGATTTCATTGTTGAGACACTAGTATGACCTTATGTTAGGTTTACCCGAGACTACTGAGACAAAACCTTTCGAAGTACCCGTTTGAATCGGAACGAAACAGCCGGTGACCTGAACAACCAAGTATGATGGCACGGGCCTTAAACAGAGACACAACTAAACGACATCTCTAGGTTGGCAGAGCCGCTAGGCGAGCTTTGACCGTCGTCTTCCCTCGGCGTGGCCCGGGTCAAAAACGAACGGGGAGAATTCGGCAGGAACCTAGCTGCTCGGATTCTGCAACCATCTCCCCACACGACATATTCGGGTTGCCATCATTGCGAAAGATGCCAAGGTGTCCTCAGAAACTTCCTTCTGTGCGCGGAAGTTGCACCCCGAGGGACAAGCGAAGCCCTGCCGTCTCGGCGGCGCGTTGCACATTCCTCCATACCTTGGAACGACGGGGGAGTCTCGAGAGGCTGGACAAGGTCCGCAGGTGTGCCTTTGTCTTGAGACGCTGGTCGGAAACGTCGGGTCATGGTGGCATGCACAAGGCCCACCGAAGGGCACGCTTGCGTGAATTCGAACGGACAACAAAGAACACTGCTGTACAACAGAAAACTAGGGCCCCACACAGACAGCATCCTCAAAGCAAAGGTGCACATGAGAAACATGGCGCCCCACTGCCACAAATCTAGCAGACATGCGAGGCGTTACATTCGTGGTTGTAGCCCCTTCCTCCATCTCGACGTGCCGCCGCGGGCCGTACCTCAGCACGAGGAGAAGGGCCGTACCTCAGCACGAGAAAACCTATTGACTTCGACTCGGCGCCGAACGCAATTAGCCATTCCTTTTTTTCGTCCCCCTCGGTCGGCACGGGAGCGGCGCAAGAGGCCCATCCGCGGCGGGTAAAAGAGTGCCCTGCGGTCATCGTTTTTTTGCTAGGGTCTCGCTTTTTTTTTTTTTCTTTTCGCGGCGCACACGCGCGGAAGAGGAGGAAGAAGATGCATCTCCGGCACCCCACGACGGCCGTCGCTGCATCCCTGCGTCCCGGGAGCCGCGGCCAGCAGGGGCCGGCCCGCTTGGTTCGGATGTGAAAGGCCTCTCTTTGCCCCCCGCCGCCGCCATCCCGCTCTTTCTCGATTTTTTTCCTTCGTAACTTCTGAAAGTTGGGCAAGAGTGCCAGAGGCCTAACCTCGGCGCTGCCAGACCGCACCTGCGGCCGAAGAACCCCCACTGCCATGTAGCGAGACTGACAGTCCACAGAGTGAAGACCTCTGTAAGGCCGACCTTCGTACGTGTGGTTTGGGCTTTGAGGCTGCACGCCGATGAAGGAAGAGGGCTCCCAACGTGGGCCTCCTCAAACTGAACATTTTCAAGGCATTAAAAGGCCTTTGGCAAGTCATGAGGCACAATGTAAACTACACTTGGGGCTAAATTTTTCTTACTATTGTTACGGGGGAAAGTTAACGTGCTACAACATAAGACAGACGACACAACACAATGCACAACATGTCTCACGATAAAAGGTGCCATAAAATGGAACCCAAGGGTTTGAGGGGAGATGGAAATGACGTTGACTTTTCCTGCTTGCTTCTCGAGACAAGAGCACAGCGAGCAAACCTTGTCTTTCTTCGAAAGGCTCTTCCAGTCCATTCAAAACTAATCACCATGCCCTTGTGCGGACCCAGTGTTCGTGCCAAAATGACGAAACCATTTTTCTCGGGGCACCTTCGTCACGTTGGAAGCTTCTGTGGATTCATTTTCTTTCCTAAATATATGGACTCAAACTTGAGGTGTTCATGCGGGGAGGTTGTCCGAAGAAACTTCGGGACAGCGGGGAAAGAGGTGGTGGAATGACCAATGACTTTATCCCCGAGCCACGCTGGGGAACGACGACGGCAAGCACACTGGCTTGTTGTATTTTCTTTGTTCCGCAAGAGATTCGAAACCTGGCAGAAGAAGGTTTAAAGCAGGGGAAAGCTTCTCTAAGGTCTCTGGCCGGTACTGTGGCCTAAAAATTGTCTCTCGAAGTACTCCAACACACGAGCTTCCTAACATTCTTGTGAAAATTAAACGAAGAGCGTCTGAGCTTAGACAGCCAGCGATTAATTAATTGCTGCGCAGCCTCCTTCATAACGTATCCAATACATTAAGGTGGAGGCTTATTACCCAACCATCCACCCGGATGGTTGGGTAATAACCGTTCCCTTTGAATGGGGCAGCGACTTGCATCACCTAGGTAAGCCCACTGCAAATTAAAAACTTTAGATGAAATTGTAGTTGCGGCCATGCTCGCTGCTAACACCTGTACTTGTTACCTCGGTTGATTTCCGACCTCAGAGTGGCGGGATGCGGAGCGAATCCCAAACGGGCGCAGTCGACTGTAGGATGTCGTTTGTGGACCTTTACGGTGTGGTGGTGCCGTGTGTCATGAGTTGTCTGCTTTCCGGTGTGCCGCCCTGGTGTGCGGGATCCTGCCGTGCGTCGCCGGCGGCGGTCTCTTTCTCGGGAGAGGCGAGAGGAGTCTGTGAACCGGCGCCACGGGCCGTCTCTGTGTGTCTCTTCTTTTCAGCGCCGTGCGGGAGCGCTTCCCCAAGGTGCTCCTCCTGGTGAGTGCCCTTCCTCCTCTTGGCGGGAAAAAATATAACTATCGTGTCCGACGAACTTAGGAGACGTGCAAGATGTTTTGCGAATGAGCTGGGCATCTGATAAGCGTGCGTGTGAGGTCACGTGACTCTGTGACGGCACGGGATGTCATAGTGTAACTGACCTCTCTGTGGAAAAAAAATTATTATTGTGTCTGATAAACTTGGAGAAGTACCTAATCTGTTGCGAATGAGCTCGGCGCATGCTGTGCCTGTGTGTCACATCGCGTGATGTTGTCATCGTGCGGTTCTGTGACTCTGATGTCATCCGCGGTCAAGGGTGTGGCGCGGCGTCACTGAAGTCGTGATCTCGCATAATATTCTTGCGTCGGAATGTCGCATGACATCCTGATGTCAAGGTCACATAAGCAAAATGTAGCTTATATTAGCTTGACCTGCGCGTTGGTCGAGCTTTGCGTGTAGCTCTTTTCAAGAAAGCCAGCCGTGTAACAGAGTGCATGTTAAGAATTGTATCGCATCACAGAAATGGTAACGCTGTAATGGATCTAACGTTCGCTCGCCCCTAAATTTCGTGAGTGGGAAATTTGCAGAGTTTAAGGGCTTGCAAATACTTTTATTGTCTAGATAGGCAAGTTCCGACCTTTGGAATTTGCTATTTTTAATAGTCACAAATACATCCCTCTGCCCTTTTCAAAGAGCAATTTGATACGCAAGAAATAAGAGGTTCTGCGGTAGTATGACGTCTATTTTTAGAAATGCCGTCGCGGTGCCTCCACAAATTCTCTTTAATGCCGGCAAGGGCTTCGAGTGCAAACATGCGGTTTTCAAAAGCACTTTCTACGTGCTAGTGCACGCAAAACATTTCAACGGAACCGTCCTTTCACGCTCCTGCCTTTTCCGGCGTTGGTGACAACTTGTAGGGGAAGGGATAGTTGTCTATCCCAGCTGTAGTCTGTTGAAGGTGTGGATTGGCGGGACAAACACCTCATATAGCTCTCTGCTCGCCATGGTTGGTTGGTTTTCTCCTCTACAGCACTTGCCCCGCTAAACTGTGAAGAGTCAAGTGCTTTTTGGGAAGAGCCTGTCTTGCCATTCCAAACTTGCAACAAACTGTGACGGCATGGAATGGGGTACCCTTTTAAGTAGCCCTTAGGACTGTCCTGTGTGGCACTGCTTTGCTCAGGAATTACTCACCTTGTGTGTGCTCTCTCTCTTTCTTGTCAGGACCGGCAACAGCTTCCGCCCCCAATCTCCTTTGACCTCGGCAGTCCGGAGGTGATCCCCGCAAGTAAGGTGAGTGCCTTCGGTCTCACCAATGCTTCTCCCTTCCGTGTTCTGACCGTGAAGCTTGAGCTGGCGTTAGAACGACGCCACTACACTGGCCGTCGACTCTTCTGTGCCACATTGTCGAGGCTAGCTTAGTTTCCGCGGCGCTGCCGCGCAAGCACGTGGCTACTTCTTGCGCCTTGTTCGAATGCACGTGCAAAAGACATTGTTGTGGAAACTGTGCTAGCCTCGACACCGCGTATGAAAAACTTTGACATTGCTGCGGAAACCATGCTACCTTGACGGCGTAGCAGAAAAGAACTTGACAAAGATTGTGGGTGCGGCTGACTTACCTAGAGTGCCTCAATGTTGTTGGCTGCCGCCGTCCCAGAGTGGAGACAACTCTGTCGTCTGCTAGCGGAGCCGCCATATTGCCGCCTTCTTCGCCAGTCGAGTCTATGTGAAACGGGGCTTATGCAGCCGTTTATGAGCTCTCTACGCAGTTAGTGAGCATTCTCACCTGTGAAATAGAGCGTGACCACTTCAAAACACGTAACGTCATGTGTTTAGTCAAGTATGCGTTTGATTTCCTATTTAAAATTACGATTTAGTCCGCATACAACGCAAATGTGCTCGCGAAAGTTCCGTCGGCTGCCGCTGGCATTCTGGTCCAGTTGTTAGAGATGGTCGTTTTATGCAAGTACATTTGATACCGGCTATGTTCGTTATAATCTGCTGCAATACCTACCCATGTTTGGCCTTGCATTGAATGAAAAAAATGAAAGCGATCAACGAGCGAGGCGCAGATATGAGCATATACGTTCTGCTTTCTATCGCCTCTTATTCGCCGAGATTATTATCTTGATTAGTTCTGGATTAGCATTCAGAGCTTCTGAAATAAGAACTCCATAATAACAGACATTCCATCAGGACCTGTTGAGGTTTTTTGTTTGTTTTTTCATCGGAAGGGACTGAAATGCAGAAACCGAAACTATGCCAATATCGCTGGAATTCTGAGTATACTTGGACGCGCTGTCCTTCCAAGAGTTATGAAACTGAAATGGGTCATTTGATGCAAGAAAAACCACTGAACAGGCGGCCGCCGTGCAGAGTTTAGAGGTAATTTGACAAGAAAACATTTCCGTTTTTTCCATGGCTCATTTAGAATTTAAAAGTTCCTCACCTGTTGGGGTAGCTCTTCTAAAAAAACCTTACAACTTACCTTTAAAAAAAAAAAGTTGCTTGCCTATTTTGTGTGCGCTGGTGCCCTGTAGGCAGCAGCACACACACAGAAGTACACGCACGAATCAAGACAGATTCAAGTTTTTTTTCTATATTCCCCTAAACGGCCGCAGTAGGTATCTATAAATTTTGTTTGCTGGCCTGTTTTCTCAAAATACCTTCCGCAGACAGAAATCAGAATATTTTATTTGTTACTATTACAATATGTTTTCTCACCTGTTTCCTTTAAATGCACTGATGGCGAAAGAAATCAATAGATGTACGTTTAGTTTACAAATATCTTTAGGTAGTAACATGTCATATTAGATACGTTTAAAGTACTGAGGACTAAGATAAGAAAAGGCTTAACATTTAACTTACAGGCTCCCGTTTTCGTATGGAAGGTAATTCTCAACAGAGTATCAGCAACGTGCAGAAGTCTTACGAAGCAATTTTAAAGTGGAGAGAATGGAGATCGTTATGTGGTGCACTCAGTACAGGATTCATTACTTACAACACTTGTTTACTTGACATTTTGAAGGCAAAGATAAGGGCCGTAATTAAAATTAAGAGTATTGTTTAAACATGGGTAAGATTTGATGATGAAGACCCGAGACTAAGGAAATGGAAATAAAAAAGGCAGAGAACGAAGAGATCTCAAACACTAGGATTTATTTGACACAGCAGCTTGATATATACAAAAAACAGGACTCGCAAATGCCTGTAGAGGAAAACCCAGAAATAAAACACACACTAAATTCAAAAAGAATCAATCACACACAACCAAACACAGATTCCAGAAAGAAAGTGATAACACACCTAAACGAACCAACTTACCAAAATAAGTAATAGAAAAAATATATAAAAACATTTCTGGGACTGTACAACAATACCATACAAAAAACGGGACACATAGATGCCTGGATAGGATCCACAGATATAAAATCCACATAAAATAATAAAAAAAATAATCACACACTTTCCATGCTGCTCCTCGACCATGACCAGCGGAAGTTATTTGCGGCGCTTCATTGCAGTACCAAGTCGAAGAAGCCTTAATCTGAAGTAATTGATCACGACCTGAAATAACACCTTCTAGCAATCAACTGCGCGGCAAAGGACCCGGCGATTGCAAGGAAACAAAGTTGGTACTCACGCCGCACGCAGACGACAAAACGGCTCGGCTCCCAGTCGTCGCGCTTTATCTGTACGAGCGCCAGAAGCCTCCGTTTGGCGTTTGTTGGGACGCCGTACACCTTCCACCCATTCGTCGAGTGATTCGAACACTGCGGCACGCAGCAACCCGGCATTTGCAAAAGAACAAGCCAGTTCAGCGATCCCACGCGTGCATCGGCAGCCGATCGGGGAGGCAAAATGGCGGCGGCGGCCGGGAGCGAGAGGGGGAAAACAAGAAAAGGCGGCACTTGCCCTCCCAAAGGATGTCCCCACTCTAGCAAGGCGCAGCCGGCAAGCAACATTGAGGCACTCTAGACTTACCTACTTTTTCTCGTAGAAGGAACCTCCCTTGAGCAGAAGGAACCTCCCTTGAGCTCCTGTACCCATAGCGGGTCGCAAAGAGGGCTGTACAATTGCAGACAGAAGAAAAAAAATGGTTTCCAGCTTCTGGGAAAAAAAATTTTATGGTTCAGCCTCTTGATTATTCTTGGGGACACTGTTTTCCTTTCCCTGTATTGGACTTTGATCTTTTATGTATGGATTGGGGTGGGGAGTGGTGCTGGTTCGTTTTCAAGCGATAGCTTCACATGGGAACTCTGCATAGACTTGCTTGCTCGTGTTGCATTGGTTGCACCCTAGTAAGGTTGTGGGAGAGGGTTTCAGCAATGGAATGCAGCTGTGTTTCGCCTAATGTGTGCAACCAATGGCAGGGGCAGGGGTGGGGGGCAACCAGTGGCAGGGGACGCAGCCAATGCTACGATGTAATAGGGCCGATTAAGCAGCGTCAAAAGCTCCAGTCACTGGGTTTTTCTGTTCATGATTGGTTCAGCGATGATGAACACGTACAGAAACGTGACGGATGGTGCGTTTTTGATGCCGTCCGATAGGTCGCACCAGCTCGTACCTTTGGCCGCGTCTGGACTTAAGCTGAAACAAATTACTCTACAGTAAAACCTCATTAATTCAACCCCCGCTAATTCGGAAATTCGGATAATTTGAACTGCCGATCTGGTCCCGTCAAACGTATGTATTAGTCAATGGTAGCAAACGCTCATTGATCCGGAGGGAATGTGGTACGCTATGGTTAGTTCAGACGAATTCGGCAGGTGGCGCAAGCTACCGTCCGTTCCAAAGCCATCCGAGGGGCATACATGGTTTTTCCGGTTTCCCCATGGCTCTTCACTCTTCCGGTTCTCCGTGCGTGTTTTGCACCAGTCTTGCCCTGTATTGCCGTGCTTCAGCGCGTTACTCTCCTGGCATGGAAGTGGCAGAAGCATAGCTGCAACGAAAAAAGGGTAGCACAAGTGACCGACGACCGGAATGGCAAAATTGTGACACGCGGGGCTATTGTTCCCGAGTGTGGTGATAGCAAGAGTGACAGTCACGTTTTATGCCTCAACGCGGGGATCCTAGAGCCCGCCATTTTAACAGCTATCTTATCCCTCACTTTTTTGCCGGCCACCCCCGCGTTGAAAAATGCAACGTGAGTGGCACTCTCGCTATCGGCGCGCTCAGGAAAAATAGCGCCGGGTGTCGCGATTTTGCCGCTTTGATTATTGGTCCGTTGTGCTACTCGTTTTCCATTGCAGCTGTACTAGGCTAAGAATTTAGCGACGAAAGTGGAAATACTGAGGGCCTTGAAGGACGGCGTCTCCCGACAAGTGACGGAAAGTTACGACGTCGAGAGAAGCCGTTTGGCCACGTACGTGAAAATTGAGGCCAATATCGAGAGCGAGAAGTTCAACGCGAAAAGAAAGCGGCCGTGGAAGGTGGTACACCCGAAACTAGAAGAGGCCTTGCTGTGCTATATTGTCCGCACACAAGATGCGTAGCTCCGGCAGTGCGAGTGTGGTGGAGCACTCGACCGCGCTAAGGAAAGTTGCCGTCTCCGCCCAAGTATCGTCCGGAAAGCAGGCGGTAATAACAGATTTCTTCTCAAAATAAAGGTATTTCTAAGGGAAACGTTTTCGCACTGTTTTCTTTGTTCTTTCGATTTTTCGACTTTCGGGTTATTCGGACATTTTTGCTGGTTCCATGAGATCCGAATTGACGAGGTTTTACTGTAACACTTCTTCCCCCTCCCCCCCTCCCCTTTACCCCCAGTACGAAGGCATTCGTATTGTATTTATTTGCATTCTTATATGTTAGGTTCTGCAGGCCAAGGTCGGCATTCGGAGAAAATAAGAAGAAAACAAAAGTTATTTATACATTCACAATTCCTTTGCGTGTGTCAAATCGCACCTTATTTCGATAGCGAGTGCTGTTCATTAAGGACCACATCATGTGCTGTCGGAACTTTTTTGCATTTGACAGAGTGTCTCTGAATCAAAGGAGCATTTGGGACCTTTATCGCCCTTTTGTGGGATGGGGTTTCTGTGTTTTCATGCCAGATGTCTCATTCTCTGCCCGCAATTTTTTTCTGAAGCCAAGCTACTTCCCGTCGGAGGACGTCAAGCAAGTTGTGGTGCAGTTCCTGGAGCAGTGAGTTGTCGCCTTTCTGCTTCATTCTTCTGGCTCCCTGGAAGCCAAGCTACTTCCCCAGAGAGCTGACGGGCGTCTTGTCTCACAGGTACTTCACCATCTTTGACTCCAAGGACCGAAGCGGCCTCTTGGATGCATACCACGACAATGTGAGTCCTCCTTTTACGACACTTCTGGCAAGGTGTCAGACCTTTTTGCATGGATACACTATTTTTACACAGATTTTACATTGCGTTCCCATGCTTTCACACTGCTTTTTCATGCTTTCACATTGCTTTCTTATGCTTTCACTCTGGTTTTATGTTACTTTCTCATGCTTTTACATGACTTTTGCATGCTTTTACAATGCTTTTCCGTTGCTTTTTCATGCTTTCGCACTGCCTTTTAGATTAGTTGTGCATGTGTTTATGCTCTGGCACCGCTTTTATGTTGTTTTGACGCTGCTTTATTGCTGCTTTTACATTGCTTGCATGTGTTTTCATGCTGCTTTTACATTTCTTGCAGATACTTTTATGCTTACACATCCAAAAGCATAAAAGCATGCTTTGCATACTGCTTTCATGTTTGTGATACAGTGATTATTGCGGTCTGGGACTATGTTCACCCATATAAAAAGCAGCGGGACTGGAATTGCAATTATTATGCCAAAGTTTGTTATGTGAGCTATTCACAGTTTTTTTATACGCTGACATTCGTTACTAGGCGTAAAAATATATTTAAATAATTGATTTGTGGCAATTGTTGCTTTCATATGTAGCAGAGCCTTGAACCAGCCAGGAAGAATGGCTTGGCCACTGACTTCTTGTCAAATGTACTGCTGAACTAGGGGAATTGGAATAGTTGGGAGAGAAAGCTCCCCTAACAAATAACACTGCATTTTTAGTAATAATCACTGAATGGCTTTAAAAAAAAATACTTAGTTTAGCAGTAATCTATGCTTGTTTTCACCTCAAGAAAAAAGGAAGTTTTGTGCATTGTCCATGCACCGTGCGATGTATAGTCTTTACAAGATTTCGTTGTTGGACGAAAAAGAGATACTTTCGGCATTTGAAACGTGTACATCTTGTTTAGATAACATATGTATAATCGAAAATTCACCTACACATATCTTAATTTTCTACATAAGGAAGGAAATTAGTAATGCTAGGCAAGGAGCCTGACTTTTTTTTACTATGGTTCTTGAGGTGAAAACGAGTATGGTAGCTTTTTTCGTGGTTTTGTACTTGAAATGTGATAGGCTTACCCATAATTTTTTCGTGCAGGCCATCTTCTCCATGAATTCATCCAAGCTCCCCATGGCCAAGTAAGTGAAGTCTTTTCTAAGCTCTTTCGGGTTAAACATCCCACTAACCGGGGGTTAGGGCCCAATCAATTACTCGTTAAGACCCCTCTGACGACGGGTTACCTCTTCTTCCAGGACGGACGTTCGGGAGTTTCAGAGGGACAGCCGCAACCTCCTCAAGTTGTACCACTATGGTGAGCCGCCCGTGGCATATTTAACCAGGAAGAAACATTTTGGAGGAGGAGGGGAAAATAATTTGAAGCAACCTTTATTTTCAAGCTCCTCCGACGCATGGATTGCACTGTTTAAGGCACAGTTGTTTATAAATTTGTTAGAAGGTGTTTCGGGCAGTGGAGATGATCATATTGTTTATTAGTTTGCCATCACCAAGGTTATCGTGCACTATGGGGAGCACTTGCATGAGGTTAAAACACTAGGAGATGTAGGGCTAGTACAGATAGAGGGTTGTCTAGCCGGGATTAGAGGTAGGGCAACGGGCTGCCTCTAATTTTTCCGCTAAATTTAGCGGAAAACTTCCTCACTAAATTGAGCGGAAAAATTTTTATGCTAAATATAGCAAAAATTTCATGCTAAATGGGAGGAGAGGGGGAGGATGGGCATACCCTCCCCTCCGTACCTTCCCCTCCTCCTCCTCAGGAGCTGTGCTCTAATTCGGCATTACAGAGAATTGTAAACGTCTCTCTTTTTTTCTTTTTACTTTATTAAAAATATGCGTGATGCCGTAGCAAAATATCGAGTGGGTAGTCTTCCGACATTGCCTGGCAAAAAATAAACAAAAATTTAGCGGGGGGGCTGTCAGCGTCAATCTTTGTAGGCTAGAGAAAGTTTATTGTGCAGGGTGGGGTGTTCAATCTTAAAAATTGGCTTTAATAACCATCTCTTTTTATGTCATGACGTTTCAAGCTATACCGACATGTGAATGGGAACGTTCTCCTCTGGCAACACTCGCATGTGTACCTTTGGCGTCCATGTCTTCGGCACGGGTGCCCTTGATGTGCCTTAAGCACACGGTTGTCAACACACTCCGGTATTGTTTCATGCAGAGGCGAGACGGGAGAAGCTCAAGGTGGGGCGGGTGAACATCGTGTCGTGCCTGAACCAGATGCCACAGACCCAGCATGACCCCTCTTCGTTCACTGTCGACGTGCCCTTGGTCACGGTAAGTTTTGCCACTCCCTTTCTATGCACTACACTTGGCATTTGTTTGTTTTCACACAAACACGCTCGCACCTTCAAATGGAAATTTAAATCGAGCACCGGGAAATGGTCGCTACCTTTTTTGCGCGAGATTGGGTGCTCGGTGTCTGCGAGCATACTCACAAAATGAGCTGTCGTGTGAAGCTGCGTTCAAACTCTTGAGCATTCACCCTGCGTGACTCGGTTTCGCTCTTCTTTGCAGCCGACAATGATGTGCTTTGCCGTGTTCGGAGTCCTACGTGTTGGTGAGTGAAGGGCGTGTGCTCTCTGTCCCCTTTATTGTCTTGTGTCCTCCGTGTTGTAGGGATTTGGTTTCCTTTAAAGACCAACGACCAGTTGGCGCTTCCCACTTTCCCCCTGCTTCTACCCTGTCCACCGTTGCCCCATTTCCTCCTGCCCCATGATGAGGAGGATGTTCTGCTTTGCAGAATCTCGAGTCTGGTCGTCGGCCTTTAGATTCAAAAGAGTTTTTTCAAAGGGTTGTTTTTTTGTTGCTGTTTTTTTTCCCTTTTTGCGGTCTTTCTGTTTTTTGTGTAGGAAAAAGAATGCATTTATTGAGGCTTACGTCGGAGAAAATGCTATACAGGGCGATTCTGAAACTGAGTGCCTAGAAACCCAGATGTCCCGTAGCTTGCACTCACGGGTCCCCCCCTCCCAAGCTCCCAAACGTCCTCGACCGTCTCTGCTTCCAATTGAAGCAATCTTATAACTTGAGCACTCTTTTAGCACATCTGGGCCACCTATTTATGCATAATCAGGAGCCAAGCACTGCTCAGTATGTGCACTATTGTTGCTTTGGTGCACCAGTGCTGACTGAGACCAGGGGCCTTGGCCGTCAGTCAACCGAGTTTGAAAAAGAACCTCTTATAAACAGGTCTCCCCAAGCTCGAGGGAACATGCGCGTGACCAAAAGACCCTGGAAACGTCTAGGTACCAACTGGAGACAAAAACGCGGGGAGGGGGGGGGGGGGGGGGTTGCAGTACCGGAGAAAAGAAGCGCGGATATTTCAGTGCAAACTGGGCTCCGTGTCGCCACGAAAAAAATGAAAATGCAGGACGTAGATGAAGACTTCTTCCAGGGAGGCTTGGGTTTTTCTCGTTTGAGCGCACCTCCAATTCGGGTTTGTTTTCGGTTTTCCCGACTTTGATAGCACTAGCTCGGGAAGGAGTAACTTTTTCTGAGTTTATCGGTATGTGTGGAAAGCATAGGAAGAAAGAGGGAGGAAAGACAAATGGTGGTATTGGAGAGATTGGCAGTCTTAAAAACGATGCCGGCTGCTTCGTGTTGTAGCTAGGGTCCATATATTCAGATAAATAAAAAAAAAATTTTAAAAACTCCCTGGCAACTGTTTTGTCAATTTGGATCTATCCGAAAAACTCAGATTTTCAAGGTCGCAACGACAAAATAAAAAGTGAAAAAGACGGTGTTTTACAAATGAACTTTATAAGATCCTACTCAAGATCAGTGGCCCTGAGAAGATGCAACTTCAGTTTTCTTTGAAATCTCAATCTACTGACGAAAGGGGTTTGCCATTTAGCTCTTCGAGGTTCCTTCAGGAAAACAGGTCATGGTGCCTGGAATTTATTTTGTTTTGCTTTTGAAGGTTGAAAATTGGGAATACGGTAAAATGAACTCCAAATTTCAGAGAATTTGAGGATATAACATAAGAAAACTCCGATCAACCCCAAATGTTCAGCGAAAAATAGACTTTGAAGAACACCCTCCGAATTTCACGAGAAATGAACTGCAAAAGCGCGGAATCCTGGTCATGACCTAGTTACCCTATTTCCACCCTAGTTGTCTCGTTTTAGACTAGCCCAGAGGCAGTACTGAATGGGAGCACCTGATCTGGCGTAAATGTTTCATCGGTTTTGTGTCGTTGCAGTGCACAAGGATGTGGTGCTACCACCCCTCAAGAGCTTCACCAGAACCTTCGTGGTGGTGCCTCAAGGTGCAGGGTGAGTGTGGCATTCCCCTTCAGGCGAGCTCTAATGCAGATGGCGTTTTTAAGCCGAATCCCATTAGAGAACCGTCGCATCAGTTATTCGCTAGATATAGCGAAGAAATTTTTGTCACGTGATGTCATTTTCTCTGCCAGGTTTAGTCGTTGCTTCATGCTTTTGCTTCAGGACAGTCGGTACTGCAGACGCCAGCACATGCGGCATGTGGGTGCGGTGCGAGCGTAGTTTTTAATCACGCACACAAAAGATCCATGGAACCCTAGCCATAAACACCTCTGCTGTAAAAATATTTTTAGGTTCAGTGTCTTTTTAAGACATTTAAATTTTGCATAGCATTCATCGGGCCAGATCTTTGGGCTTCGATGTTCGTGGCCGGTTGCCTCTAAGGGGACGTCACGTCATATAAGAATGTGCAACCGCGTGCTTTTCCGGTGGTCGCGTGACAGTATTGCACCATGACGTCACAGAGGATTTAGAAATGCTACATGCTTGAAATGCCTTTGAGATACACAGAGAAGAGAATAGTTCTCTTTTTCTTTTTTTTTTTAAAACAGGGCGTGATAGTCATGAGGTGTTTCCTTGCTTTTTCTTGCTGCCCTTGTTCATGCTGTTGCTTCTTCTTCAGGTTCTCCATAGTGAACGAGACGCTGTGCATCACCGGTGGAACCGAGGAGCAGGCCAAGGTGCGGAGAGTTTCCTTAATTTAC
Organism: Ixodes scapularis; assembly: GCF_016920785.2. Classification (NCBI taxonomy): domain Eukaryota; kingdom Metazoa; phylum Arthropoda; class Arachnida; order Ixodida; family Ixodidae; genus Ixodes; species Ixodes scapularis. The sequence continues at coordinate 29,770,818 of NW_024609836.1, forward strand.
GATGCATGCGAGCATAAATTTTTGAAACTTCGGGGTAAAGGCAGGTTATGGACAGTGGTGCCCTGTTGTAAGGAAAGAGCATTGCATATAAGGGTAAAGGAAAATGAGACTAAATAATTTAAAAAGTTTCAATAATTGCTAGATGCAATTTCGACCGTGCAGACTTCTAAATCGTTTAAATAAAAAACTATGGTTCTTAATTTATTTTTTTTATTCTCATATTTCGTTTAAATTTGGCATGCCAATGTTGCGCTAGTATATTTTCTCGGAAAATTTGGCAAAATATGACGTCCTAGTTAGCGCCTCTTCGTTCGGGTCGTCTAGTGATTTTCTCATCGAGAATGTTTCAACTCTGCAAAGGTTCCCAAGGACTCGCCGTTTATACTTGCATAGTGCAGGGGCTTGCTCCAGTGAGTTTGATACCGAACGCGATCTGCCTGTCACATTGTCACTTCTGTTCATTCATACTGCACCGACCACACCTCCTAATTGCTGTTCACCTCTCCAACATTGAGTGAACCATACCGTGTTTCACTTACTCTTCGTCCTCGTGTTGCAGGCGTTCCCAATGCGCGACAGCGCGCCACCGACTTCGGCCCTGCCGAGCCCAATGGGTGAACAGGAGAGGCTCGTCTTGGAGCTGTGCGCACAGACGCGGATGAACAGGCAGTTTTCGGAAAGGTGGGTGGAGCGTTTCGTCTCGGCTCGGACGTTGCCCGACGCAGCTGTCCAAATATATGTTAGAGTATCGTACAATATGCATTTCAATCGTTCAATGCATTCGTGAAAACAACCGCTGGCAACTGATGGCAGGTGCTCACTGAACATCAAGAGAATGAACTACCAGTTCAAAAGAGGTTGTCTAGACCCGTTGAATGCATTTTTTTCGGCCCTAACCGCCCTGGGTGCATGCAATTTTTTTTTTGGGGGGGGGGGGGGGGGGGGGGGGGGGGGGTCTTTGTATTTGTGTTTTGCGACAATATTTGTTTTTCCCGTTACAGAAACTACTATAGCATGTACCTATTGCTACAAAGACTACTATGGTCTATTCTTACTTGTTGTGAAATGCGCTGAGTAGCTATATCCCCTCCTCTTTTTTTTTTTTTTTTTTCTAGGTGTTTGGAACAAAACAGCTGGGACCTTCAGAAAGCGTTTGCAGTGTTCACCGAACTCAACGTAAGTCTCGGTGCTCGAATTCCCAACCAGCAGTTATAAATTCAGTGCTGAAATAAATGCATGAAACATTGCTTTGTGCAGTTGATGAAGAGTGTAAAATAAATGTAGGCATATATTGAAGAAATTGATTTTATTCAATGAGTCTGGCCAGTTAGAGAAGAGGTCTCATATTTTGCAAAACTGGATGCAAAAATCAGTTTATTCTTTTAATAGGTCTTTTTACCTGGTGATTTCAAGATTCTAGCGTTCCTAAGTTGTTTTTATGTGTGTGTGTTTTTTTTTTTTTTTTAGGATAAGTGTGTTTTTATGTGTTTATACAGTAGAACCCTGTTGGTCCGTTTCTTGGGAGATCGTAGTAAAACAAACCTACAATCAGGTAAAATCTAGTGACCGACAGTGCTCTCGGTGAATCTATAGGCAGAACGGAGGGGTAACTTTCACTTAATCATTTTATACGTAGGTTTTCACAGCTTCAAAACATTTCGTATTTATTTAAATATAAGTTGTTGTTTTGTGTTTTTTTTTTTGGAGGGGCGGGGGTCTTTTTTTTTTTCCGGCACTGGCTGGACCTGAAATTGTAATCGAGGAATGCGAACCTATAAAGGCACAGCCACTTTTGCACTGATTTCGGTTTAAAGTGAGAGTTTTGTTGATTATTCTTGCTGCCAGTCTAGTAATTAGTTCTAAACAAAATTAGCAGAACCATGGTAAGCGAGTACAACAGAAATGCGTACTGAAGAATGAGATGGCAGGGGTAAATGGGATTTTGCGAGTCCTTTCCAAACCCAGTCTAGGGTCACGTCCGTCCAGGCAGGCAAAAGGTGAAAAAAAGGCAGTGCCAAGCAAAAGGAAGGAGTTGGCCCAAAACTTCAGGCGTCAGTTTTTGGAAGCGAGGAAGGCAGACGGAAAAGTAATGCATATACCCCTATGGGAGCTCAATGGAACCAGCATTTGTAAGCGCTAGACGCCAGGAAAACATATGAGTTGAAAACATCAATGAGGTTCTGCTGTATAGATGCATACTTTACCTTGTTTTCTGGATAGTTTTTTATTTTGAAGATTAATATTTGAGCCATTCTGTGTGGGACTGAAATTGCACAGTAAGCTGATGCTGAAACTACATTTTCTCAAAACTCACATTTTTTGGGATCGGAACTTTTCGGGGGAAATGTCTCTGCATCTAGGGCAGGTTGAAATATAACTTTTCTTAGCAATGTGGATTTAAGTGTGCAAAGCATACAGTGTTAGCAGCAGATTTTTCAATGTAAGTGTAGGAAAATGTTTCACTGAACTAATAGACCATTGGCAATATCCCCCAAGTGCCCCGGCCCACGCTAGAGGAATAATGGGAACGGTGTTACCTCAGCTCCTGAGTGATCGGTAATTTCGACCCTATCCTTGGTTACACAGTTTTTGAGCGTAATTCGGAGTCGCCCTGAACAAGCACCTGATATACTCCAATGACCTGTCGTATCGCTTTTAAAATTTCTCCTCAATGGCAGCGTTTTTGATACTGTGCATGCTGTCTACCCTTCAACCTGGATGGGCTGTAGAAATCTGAAATGTCTTACATTATTATCATTCTCATACAGCTTCAAAGACGCTAAAAATGCTATAAACAGCCCTGCTGAGTCCGAGCTAAATCTTGGTTTTTGTTGTTGTGAATTCTCAGCTTTTTAAGCAATTCCCGCTAAACAATCACAAGAATTATAATATTGTAAGAGATTTGTGCAGCTCAGGCCAGGTTGAAAGGCGGTCGCATGCACAGTGTCAAAAACGCTGACATTGACAAGAAAGTTTAAAAGTGATATGACAGGTCCTTGGGGTATATCAGTCGCTTGTTCAGGGTGACTCAGAATTACGCTCAAAAACTGTGTAACTATGGAATTGGTCGAAATTAGCGATCACCAAGGAGCTGAAGGAGCACCGTCCCATGATTCCTCGAGTGCGGGCCGGGGCACTTGGGAATATAGCAAATGGTCTATTGCTTCATTGCTCGGTAGCCACACATTGAGTGCTAAACTTTGATGTGTCGTAGTCACTAATAAAGGTTCAATCTAGAAAAGTGCCTCCAACATTGTATTCTTTATAATTTGTAGTGTCTGACCATAGGTTAAAACATTCTTTTTTTTTAAAAATGGATTTTCACTATTGCCTCTGGAAAGTCTGGTTAATTATCATCATCCTAAGAAGTAACTTACTAATTAAAAAAGAAAACGGATATTAGAAATCAGCACGAGAGCCTGAACATCTCTTTGCTGTTTCATCGGGCTTGGCTGAAAAATAAGGAAGGAATCTCCAAGATCGGTGTTCCCCCTTAAGATGGCGATTGAGAAATTGGTCCTTTGGTGGTTTGAATGGCCCCGGTACAGGCTGCTGTGGTGACTCCGAAAAGAAAAAAAAGTACAGTAAGCATGAGTTTATCTGACCCAAATACGTCCCCGCTCATACTTACCATGACGGTGCCACTCGCCATGCTTGTGCGTTTCACCAACACCGAAAACGACGCCAATGACTAATCGTCTGCATGCAAACCGATCGGGAAAGTGGTGGATACTGTTCGTCAATGTGGCGGAACGTGCCCCGCCCCCGCTGGAAGTGAAAAGGCTCTTCATGAAACTGCCTTGTAGGAAATAGTGTTTCCCACGTACTTCGCAACGGTTGCTGATAAAAAATTTTTCCATGCTCGCAGGTCCGAGGGGGCATACCTCCAGAGGCGTTTCAGTCCTAGCATCATCCTGGAGTCCGCCACCCTTCTAAAACCAGTTTGGAAGCTGGCTAACGAAAAAACAAAAATAAAATTGTTTGTAAATATGAATGAAACACATTGTAAATGCACATTGAAGAAACCATATGCAGGGTTGTACTTGAGTTGTTTTAGTTTATTTTTTATGTCCCCACATTTAATGGGGGTGAATAAATGTGTCAAAATCGATCTTGAGCTGTGTGTTTGTTGTATTGTTAATATACCCTTCCTAATTCTATTCTCTGGAATATAAAGAAGGGAACTTAGCACTGGTACTATGTTGGCCAAACGAGGACCAATAGTTTATGCATATGCATAATTTCATTCAAGGGCTGGAAGAGAAATGAAAGGAGGTAATACATAGAAGTAACCTGCAGTACAAAAGGATTTGGTGAAGATCTAGTGCTGCCCAAGTTTTAAAGCATACCCAAGATCACTGCTAGATTTAATTAGTGTGCGCAGCAGTGTGTGTGAACATGCCACGAGGCTAAACATTATTCTTAAAGTTGAGTTTTCGAGAAGCCTACTCCATCTTGCCATGACCCTTTCAATGCGCTATTTTCTGAATTAATGGTACAAGCTTTGTTCACCTCGGATGACCAGATGCAAATGTGAGCATAACTAAAAGTGGGGGACGTCCCGTCGAGCTCTAATTGGGGACCTGATGTTTTGAGGCCTGCTCTGCCTTTCCTTCAGAGGACTTTTGGACTGCCAGCATAAAAATACTGGCAGTCCAAAAGTGCTTGTTCATCTCGAGGTATCCGATTTACCTTGAAATGGGCTCAACAAACGAAGACACTGTTGGACTAGTAATGCAAACAATATGTCAACATAGCTTATTTAAACTTTTGGTTAGTATAGTGCAGTGGTTCTCAAATGGGGGTCCGGGAAGGTATTCTAGGGGTCCGTGAAGCCCATCCTCATCAGTCAAGCCCAGCAATAAAACTTGTCTCAGATTGAGAAGAAACGTTACAATTTTCGAGCGAGTTTTCTCGGGTGTATGTCACTATCCCACACTAGCCCTTAGTTATATTTATTTATTAAATCATTTTTGTAATTAAACCATAACTTTTCGTTCCTCTCACAACGAACAAGGTTTTCCATCATATCCGCCAATTCACAAGGGGTCAGCGAATCATCAATGCTTTAGAACCACTGGTATAGTGTAAAAACTTAACATAGAAGTACAGAACACTGACGGCGCATAATGTGTTCTGTCCTTCTATATCAATTTTTTTCCCCCAGCTTATATGATTTTCTGCAAGGTTATTGGATGTTCAAGCTTCATCGTTTGCATTTCTATCAACGAAGTCTTTGGGAAACACTGTAGCTTCACTCTGCTATAGAATCTGTTCCTAACTGCTTAAAGTTTCCCGTGAGTTGAGGCGGGTCGCTACAAGAAGGTGGGTGGGGGTGGGGTTGGGGGAAGTGCTCTGGCGAGATGTAGTAGATGCACATAAAATGAACCCCACTGCTGACTCTGCCCACGCTGTACCTGCAACCCTCAAATTGCTAATCCCCAAATGTCATCTCTGAAAACAAGTTATTTTATTGCAAGATATGGGCTTTAATTCCACTAATGCTGAGCATACCTCGGCAAACCTCACTCATGAGGGCCCTCACTCACCCTCACTCACCCTCATCTTCACAGGTGAGGTGAGGGTGAGTGAGTTTCTGATCCAGGAAAATTCATGAGTGTGAGGGTGAGTGAGGGCCGTGAGGGCTGTGAGGGCCGTGAGGGCGGTGAGGGGTATGAGTGCGTGAGGGGCGTGAGGGCGGTGAGTGGCGTGAGGGCCATGAGCGCGTGTGTGGTGTGAGGGCGGTGAGGGGTGTGAGGGCCATGAGTGCGTGCGGGCAGTGAGTGGCGTGAGAGGCGTGAGGGCCGTGAGGGCGGTGAGTGCATGAGGTATGTGAGGACCGTGAGGGCGGTGAGAGCGTGAGGCCCCCTTAGATCGAGCATCTTTTTCAGCAATTTTGGTGTTAATGACGGGTTGTTCTCTAGCTTTCCCTAGATTGACACGAATTGCTGAGATCGGGTCCTTCTCGAAATAAGCAAGCTACTCGGAGCAATTCGAATACGTTTGAAGCGGCTGCATCCAATCGGACGCAAAATTTTCACGTGATACCTCGTGCCGGTGATGACACCGAAAGACTTGATTCTGGTTTCAAATCTATCGTTTTTTGGAAATAAACTGTTTCAGGAAGGTCCATTAGTATTCTTAACGAGATTTAAATGCATAGGAACACGTTTATAACGCGTAATTGTGTCTAAATAGTGCAAGAAAAATAAAATTTTATGATGACGATGGCAAATTGCAGCAATTGGTTGCTGCGTGTGATCGTGGGCGGCCCGTGTTGCTGGTGTTGCGACGTAAAGTTTCTGGGCGAAATGCCCCATCTGAAGCTGGCCTGAGTGGCATGAGGGCCATCAGCGCGTGAGGCGCGTGAGGGGTGTGAGGGCCGCAAGGGCGGTGAGGGGCGGTGAGTGGCGTGAGGGCAGTGAGTGGCATGAGGGCGGTGAGTGGCGTGAGTGGCGCGAGGGCGGTGAGTGGCGTGAGGGCTATGAGTGCGTGAGGGCGGTGAGGGCTATGAGTGTGTGAGGGCGGTGAGTGGCGTGAGGGCAGTGAGGGCGGTGAGGGCTATGAGTGCGTGAGGGCCGTGAGGGCGGTGAGTGGCGTGAGGGCGGTAAGTTTCGTGAGGGCCATGAGTGAGTGAGGGGCGTGAGGGCCGTGAGGGGCGTGAGGGCGGTGAGTGCGTGAGGGCCGTGAGGTTCAGTGAGGGTGAGTGAAGGGCTGAAGGTGAGTGTAGCTGTGAGGGTGAGGGTGAGTGAGGGGCTTAGGTGAGTGTGGCTGTGAGGGTGAGTGTGGCTGTGAGGGTGAGGGTGAGTGAGGGCGACCTAAAATGCCGACCTCTGATGCTGAAGCTGTGGAGGAGGGTCTCAGACCATCCATGAAAATCAATTGGGGGTCTGAGGCCCTCTGAGAACCCCCAGACTTTAAGCCCTGTAAAACAGACGACCTGAACTGCCGCAAAGGCGCTCGCGGGTCCCCTATTACTCGCGGGCTTCTTTCAAAATATTAGTTCAGGATTGGATTGGATACTGCTGTTTGCTGGCAGTAACGTTGGCTGGCAGTATTGGCTTGGGAAATGTTTTGAACGATTTAAACATTTTAGCTGGAACTTGGCGGAAGAAAAAAATGGAGAACACAAATATCTTTTTAAGTTCTAAAAATTATTGCCCTAAGGTTGGTGCCCCGTTTTCTTCGCAATTATTTTTCACTTTCAACTCCTGGCTAGGTGGCACTAGTTACCGACTTTCTCATATCGAGCTTGAACTTGGCTTTATCGAGCCATCAGTACAATTCGTTAATGGTCGCCTCCACCAGCCTCCACTTTTCTCCACTACGCCGGTTTGATCGTTTGATCAACTGCTGTAACAGCGGTAAGTAGTGCGTCGTGTTTGTGGTAGCTTTAGCTACTGCCACCGCTCTTCTGCATGAAAACAGATATTGATCTGATCACGAAACGTGTTTCGCGGGCCAGTTGCAATTGCTGTTTTCTCTAAAACCGTAGCGGCCACTGCCACTGATCGTGTGTGCACCGGTCAACGCTGGTGCAGTTGTTTAATTTTGTACCGTTTTTTCTCCGAATTCCAGGTAACCTGCAATGAGTCTTCTTTTGCGGAACCTCGGCAAGCTCTTTTCCCAACTTACCTTACAAAACTCTGCTCCTGCAAGATGTAAGTTTTTGATCTCGCTTAAGCAGCACGCCGAACGCACGCTGGTTTTTCTTATTTCGATGTGTTTGAATGGGCTTGTTTCTATTCAGTCAACACGGAAACTATCCCCCTTCCCCAATGCAAACGCACACAGTTGCCACAAATTAACATTAAAAATATGGCGAACCGGCACCGCCAACCTAAGTTACGCTTTGCCTTGATGCGCCAGTGCTAGCTGCTTTTGCCTGCCTTGTCCACAAAACATTTCCAGCTTTTGAGGCCACTTTAATTTAGTTCTTACTTCACGCTGTCGTTAGTCTCTTGCTTTTTTAAGCTTACATATTTTACGATGAAGAAATAAGAAAAAAATGAACAGAAAAGAACACTCGACTTCATTCGTCGACCACCCATAATAGTACATGGAGGTAGGTGCACATTTGGCACGCCTTAGAAAACTCGAAATCCAAGCGTGCGTACCTGAAATTGGGCTCGCAAACGTTGTTTCGCTAGAAGCATTTAAATTTTTTTTTTTTTAGAGCCGATTATGGAGGTGGTGAAGTATAAAAAATAAAACAAAAACGGCAGCTGAGCTTTTCTTTTCTTCTTTATTTTCTTGTCCTCTACACTAGTTTGCAATGGGGTCATTCCATTTATCTGCACCAGCCTACACTTGTGTAGAAAAGTGTGGGGAAATCTACTTTCGACGTGCGTTCTAAGATAGGCTGCACTCGTAAATCTAATACGGCGGCATGCACCAAGTGGAAGTGGTGCAGCAGGCAGGGTGCAGCAAACCCTGAGCTCTGACATCAGTGGTCCAGAGAGAAAGAATAAGAAGGAGAGTGACAGAAAAGTGAAGAAGGAAAGCGGACGATAGGCTAGGCGTGTTTGTTTTGTCATGTTGAATTCAAGTTGCTCGAGTGATCTTCAATTTAAATTTTATGAAATGCGCAGTGCTGGTGTTTTTTTATTTTTTGTTTTGCGAAGTAAGCTAGGAACGAACTAGGTGCAGACCTTACAGGTGATGGTTTTGTGCTTCTTTTGTATAAATTAAGGCGTCGCCAGCAATTTGGGCGCATTGGGATGGCACACTGAGACCACCGATGTTTGCACCTATGCATCGTTGTTCCAAAGGGGCCAGAATGCGCGGGGCCTTTTCCTCTAGATCACTATATTAACTCCACGTTCTACGCTACGCACCACACTTTCCTCTCGCAGGCCTGGCCTCCGCCGCCACCCTCTTCCCCCCAGCGCGTCCTTCCCTCTTGTCGCGAGGCGTGCTGTCCGCATCTCCCCAGCAGCTTCAGGTGCAGCCGGTGCGCCACCTCTACTACGTTCGCATCCGGGGTGAGCGCCACGACGGCCTGATCTATGACCCCGTCCTGGAGGTGCTGAACGCGGCGGGACCCCCGCCCCCGCGGAAAAAGCGGCGCCACCCGCTGGACAACAAGCCCTTCATGAAGGGGGTGGTCATCAAGACGCTGGTCAAGAAGCCCAAGAAGCCCAACTCGGCCAACCGCAAGTGCGTCCTGGTGCGGCTGAGCAACGGCAAGGAGGCCACGGCCTACATCCCGGGCGTGGGGCACAACCTGCAGGAGCACAGCGTGGTGCTCGTGTACCGGGCCAGGACCAAAGACGTGCCGGGGCTCAAGCTGAAGGTGGTGCGCGGGAAGTATGACTGCGCCCATGTCATCCGGAAGCCCCAGTCGGGCTCCTGAGCCAACATCTCGTGTGTAACTTTAAAAGAATGTGGGGCCGTGCTCCATCTCGCAAACATCTGTGGTGTGGACAGGGGTAAAGGAGTGCGAACCTGGTTAGCTTCTACTATTCCCCCTTTTTTGTTTGGTAATAAACTCGTTGGCGCCGTCTGCCGGGTAGCCCTGGCATACTTTCGGTCCGAGTATATATATCCTAATTTCTTACGCTTCATCCTTTCACCATAAAAATTAATTACATCTTAGAGCACTAAAAGCGACTATTCTTCCAAAGACTATGCGTAAGCATAGTCTCGCAAATGCTACCAAACCCGCTGCTTAGTTCAAGGGTGGAAGTGTAAGTGCTATTTACACACCGGCACCATCTCGTTTTAACTTGCTTGAGAAAGAGCTAATGGTCGATGAGAGGATGAGGACGGTAGGGAGGTGCTTCACTTACACTGCCTCCAGTAAGACTTTCCTACCTTAGATAACGCTTCGGTGTCTCGCAAATGGGTCAAAGACCCATCCAGCGAAGCCGCCTAAAACTGCCTTGTCGTATGGGCCTTTTTTATCATTTGAGAGTGTGCCCGCACCCTTTGCATTTGTTGCAACTGCAGACGTTTATGAGATGGAGCATGGGAATGCCCTTGCAGCCTGTTCAAATGTGGTGCTGTTGCCATCTGGAGAAGGCGTTACCCAAGCAGTGTCCCAAGGGGCAGCAAGGTGTATTTGGGATGCTAGGAAGGCAGTTGGCAAATTCATTCTAGAGACTAAAGAAAGATGTTTGCCGCCAAACACTCTGTCTCGTTTTATTTTGGTGAGAAAAATCAGAACAGAACACGAATGTAGTGAAAGCTGGTATGAAGAGCTTGTGAAAGGACCTTCTCTATGCCCCAGACTGGCAGCTGATGTTTTGTTAAGAGACTTACCGTAAAATACCGGGCAAGCGCCCACTCGAAATTTAGAGATAATCACGAAGAAATGGAAGATGGGCGCTTGTCCGATCATCAATTTTACATATAAATGCAGGGTGCATATTTTTTCATATCTTGGAAATTTGGATATGGGCGCTTAATGTGGAATGGGCGGATGTGCGGTAATCTACGGTAGTGCTTTGAGGACAAAAGATTTTTAACAAAAAATTTGCTAAGACACTTGACTCCTTCTGGACTAAGCTTTTCAGCAAAATGTTTCCTAGGAGACTAGCTTCTTCATGACAAAGAGTCTTGGCGAAATGTTTGCTTAGTTTGCTTAGCTCCTTCGAGGCTATGCTATCACAGAATGTTTGCTAAAAGAAATTTCTCCTGCAAAGCACCATTTTAGCAAAAATGTTTGCTAAAAGACTAGGTTTTTCAGGCTAGATTTCTTGAGAAAATGTTGGTTGCTACTCTGAGACCACCGGGAGGTTTCTTTCGACCCAAGTGAGAAAACAGCCCCACAAAGTTTAAGCTGATGAATATTATGAATAACAAAATGGACTGAGATTGGCTCAGCCAGGGGTCTGCTAAGAGGATAAGATTGACAAATTAGAGCATTTTATATACTAAAGCCTTGGGTGTGAAAACAAAACAACTAGCTATTGACTGCGGCAATATATCTCAAGACAATGCGGCAGGCTGTTAAAGGGGTACTCGGGCGTTTTTTTTCATAGTCCCTAATTTGCGTGAAAATTTTCTAAGCACACCAACAAATATTGCTGAAAGAGTAACCCAAATATCATTTAGATAAAAAAGCGCCATCTGTCGCATGAAAAGGCGACTAGCCGATGACGCCATCTTGGATGGCATCACGCCAGTCTGCGCACATTTCAGTGTTGCCAAACTAATCACAATACAGTCTTTTTTTGTTGTGCAAAGTTAGATGGAAAGTGGTTTCGTTTGCCAGAATTAGAGAAAAAATCGTATTTCTCTTGCTCTGCAGTGATATCCAGGCTTAAAGTGAGCTGTGATTGGGGTAGCGATTGCCCATTCAATGTGGCATTTGACACGAAGATCGGCAAGTGAGACTGATACACTACAGATAGAGTTACGGCTGTTATTCATGAAAAGTGTGTGGCGATAGGTTTTGAATATGCCTTTATTCGTGTTGGAAGTTGCGTTCATGGACACGAAAGATAGGTAAAATTATGGCCTGGCGTTCTTGTGTGGCAGATTTATACAGCTGATTACAGCGTTCAGACTGCTAAGTACAATTCAAAGTGCCGTTATTACAATAATTTGGTAGTTAATATGTGTTCCAATTATTTTCTGAGGATTGGTCCTTTTAGCAAATATGTTCGACAAGGCTTGAGAAAATTATTCGGCCGTGAATACGACTTAGTGAACAATATAAATGAAAATTAATTTTGTGCAACAGATTTTAATCTAGATACTTAATTTGGCATGATAAAATCCCAGAGACTATGGGTAAAAATGAAACATATTCAAGATGGTCTCAATCATTTGTGTGTGCAGAAATGGTCGAATTAGTTGCATAACTTAGAAACAGTCCAGTCACCCCAGTGAGAATTGCAATATAATCAAATTTTGATTTTACATAACCAGTCTACACAGATGATGTGCTATTGCCATCCAGGCAAACGGAAAGAGACACTGCTTTCGCAAAACTGCTTCTAGACATGCAGCCTACCTGCTTTGTGTGCAATCTTCTAGCGAGTTTGGCAACTGTGCAATGTGTGTTACATAAGCTCGCGACCGATCGGGAGTAGACAATAGAACAACAGGATGATGCTAATGCCACCCTTCCGACTTGCGTAGCCACAAGCACTCACTTATCTTTCACAACAAGGTGGCTGTGAGCGCGTCACTGGAACACATAAAGAACGTTCAAGGAACTAATCCACTCTCACTTGTAATAGATGAATGGTACCACTCAGTCTCATGTTCTTACTCCAAGCAAAAAGAGAAAGAATTTCTCAGGGCGTGATAAATAAGCGACAGTTGTCTTGCACCCACACCCTCCTCACCACACCACCAAACTCGTACCGGGGCAACGTAAACAAAAAGGGAGCATCCTTCGAGATTGGATCCACTGCTCAGTGAACCCAGCCAGATCTAGCTTTTTTCACTGTTGTCAGCTTTCTGAGAAGGGTCTATTGGGCCAAAACTTTTTTTTTCCCGAAGATATTGAATTTACAAGTATGGTCCTAACCATGTTTTTCAAAGTGAAAGTCTCTACTGGTGACAATACGTGGCTTGCACTGGCATCACATCACATACTCTTGAGCACCATGTTGGAGGAAGAGAGGGAAGCTGCTTTTGGTAGAAAGTTTGAGTGACAGGTTAATCTTCTGGGAAGAAAATACCGACGTCTGTACAAATTTGGGAGGCACAAAAGAGGATCCTGGTAAGAGGGCAGCTCCTTCTTTTCCCCTTCTCTGGTGGTCATTGGAGCACTTTCTGAGTGACGTCATGTGCAAGCCATCTATGAAAAAGTTCCCAACTGATTACAGCACCCGTGCAGCAGCACGAAACAAATGATCAGCATACCGTAGTCCATTTTTAGACTGCCTGCTCTACTTACAAGCCTACCTTCCACTGACATCATGGCACTGAAAGGCATGGGTGTATTTGAATGTTGGTTTTGGCTTCATTTTCACTTGCTGATTTGACAATAAGTATTCTGAATTTCACAATACTAAATAGCATACCGGAAAAGGTAAAGACCGGTGGTTCCGAAAACATTGTCAGTTGAGGTAGCTAAAAAAGATCGCCAGAGTCAGGGCCGTACCCAGAAAAAAATTTCGGGGGGGGGGGGGGGGGGGGGTTTCCGGGGACAACGGCGGCCATTTTGAAAGTGTCTGTTGTCTTATTTTCGCCTATGAATCATGTGCATCGGTGGCATATAATGGAGAGTTACAGCAAACCGGAGAACCGGTCCCGGTTTGGTACCCGGTAGCCGACCGGCGCCACTGCGCGTGCGCAGAGGTGGAGATTAAAATCGGCTGGCTGCCAGTGCACCGGCCAGGGCCGTACCCAGAAAAAAATTTCGGGGGAGGGTCAGAACCCCCTAACCCCCCCCCCCCCCCCCCCCCCTGGTTACGGCCCTGGCCAGAGTACCCCTTTAGAAACTTCGTTGTTCTTTCTATTCGACAGTGCTGTTTCATATAGAGGGTCGCAATATTTACAAATGAGAACGCTTTTATATGTTCCTGCTAAAAGTTTCTGTTAATTGCATTTGTACAAGAAAGTGGCCTTTTTGATGCAGTTCAAATGTGCAAGGGTCATTCACTCGTCAAAACTGCAGACAGGCCCGGAAAGATATTTGTCTACAAACTCTGGCTCTGGTTTACAGCTTTTCATTAAATGTTTAAAAAATTAGAATGTGTTTGCAAAACAATTGATCGTATTTTTAGACAACGTTTTAACAAAAAAAGGTGAGCCTATACAGCTATATCTCTTAGTAATAGCCCAAAAGAAAAATATGTTTAATTTTATTAACGTTTTCATTGTATTGTAAACTCGTTTTTACAAGATGTCCACAGAGCTTTTTTTTGTATAATACATAACCAATTAAGCAACATGTTTTTATGTTCATTTAAAGAAAACAAAATATTTAAATGTAAATCTACACATACATTTATGCATATCAGTTCCTGACTGACATTTCTAGTTAAGAATGCTATGCGAGAGGTAATGCGATTGCTGCGACAAACTGCGCCGAGAGATTGGTGCCGCATAGCGACAAAAAATGATTTCACTTTCTCGCTGGTGAAACTAATAGTGATGGAAGTGTTGCGCCATATTCGTTGGCCACGTCATCGTCTGAACTTCCAGACGATGATGTCGGCGATGTCACGGAGCTAGAAGTAGGGAGAAATATTTATAATATGGTTGTATGGCGACTGCTGGGATAAGACAGAACCAGAGTCTCACGCTTCTGATGAGATTACTTGATTGTCATCTCAGCTAGATGCCTCTCCCGCGTGTAGCTGAGATGACAACCTCCACCACCTTGCGCGGGCGCGCGGTCGTCGAGCTTCACCGCGTCGCATCGGTGTGTTCGGAGAAGTGGCTTTCGCAGGGGAACACCCGTCGGTTACCGCGATAGACTCGGACGACCTTTTGACGTAGAACTATGTCTTTCTCCGCACTGGGAAGGGGGTGCAAAGTTGGGAGCTCGATGTCACGAAAACTTGGTCACGAAAGTGACGTCACGCGGATAACACCGGAGCGGAACCGTGCAGTGCGCACGCAAGTCCTTCCTTATCAGCTGGCCTGCTCGTTTGCTCGCTTCATCACGACGCGCTCGTCTGATTGAAACGGCGATAGACGCCGCTCCGGCAGCCGTGATTTCACAATAGAGCGGCCGAGCTCGCGTGCTCTGCGGCACGAACAGTTCACGCGACTCGGCGAAGCGTTAAAAACAATCGCACGCAATTCCGGATATCAGGGGTGTGACATCCGCGCCAATTGCGCCATTTTGATATAAACCGGATTTTGTGGCATAGGTGCGCCAAAAAAGCGAAATCGGTCGAAATTGCGCCACACTGTGCCAAAGTGACTCAAATCTAAAAACAAAAAATGTCTACAACGACATTGGATTTAGCGGGAAACGAGAGCTTGGGTGGCAACATTCAATCACGTCGTAGTAAAGTACACGGCACGGGTACAGGGTGGCGCAAGCAACCGCCGGTTTCGAAGATTTCAGCTGTAGTACCCTTCTCTACCTATGCTACGTGGTCGTTTCCCGATTTTCCTACTATTTTCCGCTGTCATTTGTGACTGCATGCCACCGGTGTGCTGTCACGCGGTCTCGCTGTCTGGCCGCGGGAGGCACGACGCTCAGGCTATCAAGATAAGCAAGTATTTCCTTCGTTTTGAGAGTAAACCTTTTCTTATTTATTTATTTATTTATTGCGCATACCCTTAAGTGCCGAAGCATTGTAGAAAAGAGGGGCAAAGCAAAAAAAAAGAACTGACAAAAAAAAACAAAAAAACATGAGGTAAGAAATTTAAAGATAAAAAATGCACTGCGATTGGCAAAAGCTTATGCAATATCTGTTACGAACGAAATAAACAAAATAAAATGACTCATGTTGGCTCATCAAGCAGAAATGTAGACAAAGATTGGCGAAGAAAATAATCGGGTATAGTTTCGATATCTGCTGGAAGGTGGTTCCAGTCGTGCTATTGAGCACCTTTATTGTGTAATTGTTCATTCGTGTCCGTAATCTTGTCGTCAAAATGGACGGCGCCATCGCCGTGAGTACTTTCGGTTATCCCAGACGTGCTTCCAGTGCGTGAACAATTGAATGAATCGGTCACACACCCGTAATTAGCGTACTGGAGCTCCTCATAGATTTTCTACCAATTCACTATTTACCCTGTGACTCATTTTTAGTGAGGAGTGTTTCTTTTTTTTATCTGCACGTGCTTTCTACGAGCGTCTGATCGATGTCTGGTTGTAGCAAACAGTTCTTCCCTGTTCATGCTCTCGAATCACCGTTTTGAAAGGTTTTGGACTACAATGGACATATCTCACCAAGCGTTCGGCGCATGCGTGTCGCCGCCATAACTTTAGTTCACAGGAGGCAGGCGGCCGTGCATGCGAGGGCTCGTGCCGTTTCGTGCTCCACACGCGCAGAGCTCCAGCCGGGTTGTCGCACGTGCAGGAATACTAAAGTTCCCTCGATGCCTTGCGGCAGCGGTGGCGTAATCAAACTGCCTGGTGAGATCGGTCTATTGCGATTTGGCACCAGTTCGTATAAGCTTGAGGTACTTACCTGGTGCTCACCTAACTCTGCAGCAAGCCTGTGTTTCTTGTACTTATCTATGCGCACTGGACTCGCATGTGCCTTTTCCGTTTTTATTATTTTTTTTTTTTATTTTATCTTGGTGCGTATTGACGCTGATGAGTTATTGAAACCAGGGTAGAAAAAAATAACGATTAAAAAAGAAAAATCAGATTTATGTGATTAAAATAAGATTTTTTTTTTGTGATTTAAATTGCTGATAAGCTGCTCTAACATTTTCTGCTCCTAATCTGCTCCAAACTGTAGACTTTTCTGCTCCGCAGTTGCTCCAAGATGCGTAAACTGCTGCTCTAAAACTAGAATTTCGTGCTCCTAAGCTGCTCCAAAATCCAGATTTTTCTGCTCCAAAAATTGCTCCAAAACCTGTTGCACCTGTCTCACCCCTGGGATATGCGCCTCGAAGATGGCGACGCGGGGGGCTGCACATTTGTCTCTACGTGATTCCGAGCCACTGGCATTCGCTTCTTGCGCATCGTCTTGAAACAGGAGCCCGTAAACATTTCTTGAGCCGCGGCCGTAGGTCTACGGACATTCATGCAGCATAGTAAACCAATGCACCGAGCAATATTTTGGTCTTGATTGTAAGTGGACCTCTAATTCTAAAGACCGGTGCCGAGAAAGGAAAACAAAACAAAAAAACGCAGACCTATATTTGAATAAGCACTCAAGGTATAGTTCCCGCTAAATTACAAATAGCGCTAGGACGAGGACAGACGAAGAAGTGGACAGGACAGGCGCTAACTCACAACTGACGGTTTTATGTACAACGTTAAAGAAGAAGGCGAAGGAAGTGTCTGGAGTTGAAAAAAGAAGAAAGAGGTCTTTTTCTAACCGGGGCGCTCTAAGAAGGTTGTTAGACTAGAAAGACTAAAGCACAGTAGACCAAAACAAAATCAGTAAAAATTAAACAAAGGTAATGATTTTGAACTCTATACGATACTATTCTGAAGGCTTAGAAAATAACCCCTGGACCGTGGGAGACAAAATAAGAATAAAAAATGAAAAAAAAATGGATAAAAAATGAATAGAAAATTCATAAGTGATTGTCCAAAGGCCGCCGATCAGTGCCTCGTACAGCTTATTTTCTTTTTTTTATATCCAACAGGCACCACAGCCAAAGCTATACCGGCGCGAGCGCAAAGACCCACCCGGTGCACCACCTCACGCGCTCACGTGCAAACGTGATTGTGTATAATGGTTCAAGTACTGAACCTTTTCGTCAGTCAACGCCAAAGATGGTGCGAAGACGCATTTTTCTCCATTGGCTTGTATGGTCTGTGCTTCGAAGATTTCCCTGTTCCTCTTGTCTTTAAAACGTCTGATCACTTTTGCGTTTGAAAGCAAAGGTGTGCAGGAGCAATCTCGCACATGCATAGCTAAATGTCCAGAAGGTGTTGACTGCAAGGTCAGGGCATGTTCTCTCAGTCGTGTATTTATGCAACGTCCAGTCTGTCCTATATACAGGGTGTCACAAATGAAAATTTACACGGTCTTTTTTACCGCAAAAATAAACTAGGCGTCGCCGAACGCTCATTCTCCGCCCAAAGGTAGAGCTAGAGGTCACAATCAGATGCCAAAGTTTCAGCCCGATCCGATAACTTAATCAAAAGTTATAAGTGATTTTCTGAAATTTTCAATGGGAAAATGGCGGCCGACGGCGTTTTTAAACACATGGGGCTCTATGGCACCAGAAACCGAAAACGGGCGAAAATGGGCTCCATTTTCCCATTGAAATTTTCAGAAAATCGCTTATAACTTTTGATTGAGTTATCGGATCGGGCTGAAACTTTGGCATCTGGTTGTGACCTCTAGCTCTACCTTTGGGCGGAGAATGAGCGTTCGGCGATGCCTAGTTTATTTTTGCGGTGAAAAAGACCGTGTAAATTTTCTTTTGTGACATCCTGTACACTTTCCCACATGTGAAAGGGATTTCATACACCACTCCGCTGTTGCAGTCGACATAATGGTGCTTGTGGTTTATGTTGCATTCATGATGTTGTTGCTTGACATTGTTATGTATATAGGACAGACTGGACGTTGCATAAATACACGACTGAGAGAACATGCCCTGACCTTGCAGTCAAGGCCTTCTGGACAGTTAGCTATGCATGTGCGAGATTGCTCCTGCACACCTTTGCTTTCAAACACAAAAGTGATCAGACGTTTTAAGGACAAGAGGAACAGGGAAATCTTTGAAGCACAGACCATACAAGCCAATGGAGAAAAATGCGTCTTCGCACCATCTTTGGCGTTGACTGACGAAGAGGTTCAGTACTTGAACCATTATTCATAATCACGTTTGCACGTGAGCGCGTGAGGTGGTGCACCGGGTGGGTCTTTGCGCTCGCACCGGCATAGCTTTGGCTGTGGTGCCTGTTGGATGTAAAAAGGAAAACAAGCTGTACGATGCACTGATCGGCGGCCTTTGGACGATCAATTATGAATTTTCTATTCATTTTTTATCAATTTTTTTCATTTTTTATTCTTATTTTGTCTCCCACGGTCCAGGGGTTATTTTCTAAGCCTTCAGAATAGTATCGTATAGAGTTCAAAATCATTACCTTTGTTTAATTTTTACTAATTTCGTTTTGGTCTACTGTGCTTTAGTCTTTCTAGTCTAACAACCTTCTTAGAGCGCCCCGGTTAGAAAAAGACCTATTTCTTCTTTTTTCAACTCCAGACACTTCCTTCGCCTTCTTCTTTAACGCTGTATATAAAACCGTCAGTTGTGAGTTAGCGCCTGTCCTGTCCACTTCTTCGTCTGTCCTCGTCCTAGCGCTATTTGTAATTTAGTATGTATAACCAACTAGCCCGCCAGAATATTTTAATAGTTCCCGCACTGCAGTCGATCAAAAGCAACTCTGGCTCCAGTGCTGCCAAACTCTAATGTTCGGTAATATTTCTTGGTGGAACATATTTTCATTGATTGACGTTTTTACATATAATTAATTATTTGTTAAAACGTCAATAAAGGAAAGAACTAGTTTAAACTAGTTCTTTTTTGGCTTTTGAATTTTACATAAATGATATGTGCAGGCTACATTAACTATGAGTGTAAATTATGGAGTGAGAGAAACACTTTATCTCAACTGAAGTTTCCTGCTATAATTATTGTTTTAACTTGTTTTTCTTTTTTTCTTAATTCCCATTGTAAACGAAACTTACTATGACCTGACCCTTATTTCTAAAAAGACAGTTCTACGTATTTTTTGTGATTATTTATGAGCATTATAATTACAAAAGGTAGTAAGTAATATCCTTCAATAGCAAAGATGAATTCCCAATTATCAAACATTGACTCATTTAGTGATGTCATCATCGTTTAATTTTCAAGTGATGTGCTCACAGATCTTGGGATCTGCTCCAAAGGGTTCAATGGCTCCTAACCAATCTTTCGCCTGCTACTAAGCCTACTACAAAAATTCCAATGCCGCTGCTATTACTGCTAATAGGAAGTTTTAGAATAACGTACGCAATTTTAGCGCACGCTGGTGCTAAATGTAGCGCTTGCGTTAGCGCACGCGACGCAAGAGAGTTTTAGAAGAGCGTTTCTCCGCCGCGACGCAAAAGCCCAAGCATCTCGCGCCTGCAACACCACCGAGATACAGTCCAGATTTTTATTTCATAGATGAAATGCTGTACCTTCAGAAAAACAAGATTTTTGGTTCAGAGTAATATTTTACATTTGTTTAAACGTGAGACTACGACGCGAGCGGTTGACCGGTCGTGCCCGCATGCGTCGCCTCGACAAGAGTGTACTGACCTTCGCCGACAAACGTTCGCTCGTCGCAAGCACCAACTTGCCGGTGATCGTTGCCAACCTTACTGGGTTTTTCAAACCGACTGCAATGTCGTCAATGTCATCCTGTATTGAAAATCGCAGTCGCGAGGATGTTGCCGATGTCGCGCTCATAACGCCGCCAAAGCGGCCGCAGCCATCGTCCTGGGGGCCGCCATTTTTTTTAACTGTGCTCGTCTTGGCTTAGCCAACTTCTTATCACGAATCCCCCTTGCAGAAGCGCAAAGACCCTTTGCGTACGCACGCAATTTCCGAGAAATAGCGTGCGCTAAAATAGCGCACGCAAAACGTGGTTAGCGTTTGGCGCATGCGCAGTGGTGACGACGCTATTCTTTGCGTACGCAAAGCTTTAGCGTACGCTCTTCTAAAACTCCCTAATAGCTCAGACCTCTCTGCACCGCCGGGGTCGTAACGCTAGGCTCGCGAGAATTTTCAGAACTTTCGATTGTTGCTTCGGATTAACGTAACGTCCTTTTTATAGCGAAGCTGTTTATGGTTAGGGTTCCCTGGACCTTTCGTCTGCAGTGACTAAAACTTTACGCTCGCACCGCCGCACGCGTTCCCCGTATAAAAGATTTAAAGTAAATCACGAAAATAAAGCATTGACGAACGCGCGTGCAAGATACCCTTTGTTTTAGGCTTTTTACTTTAGAACAGTTACTGCTGCAGACGCCGGCACGTGGAACACCATTCCCTGCATTCTCCTTGATGGTCGGGTAATTTAACAATAGGTTTATTTCACTTCTCTCGTCGTAATGGGGAGGCCGCGTATAGTCCGGACTCCCGAAGAGCAACGGCGGGAACGGCACCGAGAATGTCAACGGTGGCGGCGGACGGCAAACACCTCCGATGAAGATTGTCCACAAAACGCCAAGCGCATGCGGCAAACCAGACAAGACTGCGAACGTCGCGGGGTGGAGAACAGATAAATACGACACAGCTACATGCTGCTAAATTGGACAGCTTTAATAGAGCGTGCGCTAAATTCTGTGTCACGTCTGTGTCGTGTGCTAAACAGCTTCGCTGGTCATCCACCTACAGAAAGTGGAATGGCTCATGATTTTTTTTTATTCTTTTATAGGGAACCCTGACAGTGACAGTCAGGATAAAGAATAGAAATCAAGATGACTTAAATTGTTATTTACATCATGATTTAGATCGCACGGATTTGGTTATAATGATTTAAACCAAACACTTTTCCCGCAAGATAATACTGAAAATATTTTCTATTTGCCGTTTGTCTACTAGAGTTTGCTTTCCGTGGGCGTTTAATCCGTATTTGAAGCAGAGAATGATCAAGTAGGAAATATTTATATCGGGCAGCGATTAAAAAACGCCTATCTAGTGATAAAAAAAGTAACTTTTCTAGCCAGTGATTTAAATCAGGTAAGTTTGATTAATCAGCAAGATCAAATTATCTTATGTAAGTCAAAATTATTTGATATAAACCAAATAAATTTGATTTTTCTGATTTCTTTAGAAACAATCATAATTGTTTTCTAACCTGGTGACAGTACTCGGACGTTTCGCAAAACAATTGATGTTCGTGGCCTGTTCGGGCGGCTTAGCTGGCTCCTTTGAGTGCGCTTCTCATTACGCACTGGTGCACTGCGAAAAAGCGGCACCCGCAAAATTGACGCCCTTCTTCACATTCTGCTTCACCGCAATGCAGCCGTGTGCTAAGGGAAACAGCAGTTCTCCAGAGCAGGATGATTCGCGCGAACGCGTCGCGTCATCTTGGTGAAGGCTGATGTGACATTTTAAATCTACACTAATGTGCTCTCTGCAGGCTACTTGGGGACACAGTAGGGAGACTTCGTAGATCGCTTCCGCGACACTCGCCACAACCAGCTACGAGGTTCCGGAACTCTGCAAACAAAGCTAGTAGCGATGCGCATGCGCAGTACTGGTGTCTCCGTTGTGAAGAGCGTAGCATATAGGGGGGGGGGGGGGGGGATGGTAGCGACATTGTCCCATAATGCTTGAAGTGCATTATAAGACCTTGAATTTTCAATTTTACCCCTAAATTTAGCAAGGAAACTATATTGGTGTATAGTTCACGTGACGTCACGTTACGTGACATCAATCTCCCCTCCAAATTGAGCAGGGAAATTGAATTGGCGGGCAGATCACGTGACGTCAAGTCACGTGACATCAATTTCCCCGACAAATTTAAGAGCGAGACTGAATTAGTGTACAGGTCACGTGACATCAATTTTCCCGCCAAATTTAGCGGGGAAACTGAATTGGTATACAGGTCACGTGACATCAATTTTTCCGCCGTATTTATCGGGGAAACTGAAATGCTGTATAGGGTCACGTGACATTAGTTTTTCCGCCAAATGTCGCTGGGAGACTGAGTTGGTGTACAGGTCACTTGACATCACTTCTCCCGCCAAAATTTAGCGGAGAAACTGAATTGGTATACAGGTCACGTAACATCAATTTTTCCGCCGTATTTATCGGGGAAACTGAAATGCTGTATAGGGTCACGTGACATCAGTTTTTCCGCCAAATGTCGCTGGGAGACTGAGTTGGTGTACAGGTCACTTCACATCACTTCTCCCGCCAAAATTTAGCGGAGAAACTGAATTGGTATACAGGTCACGTAACATCAGTTTTTCCGCCGTATTCATCAGGGAAACTGAAATGGTGTATAGGGTCACGTGACATCAGTTTTTCCGCCAAATGTCGCTGGGAGACTGAGTTGGTGTACAGGTCACTTGACATCACCTCTCCCGCCAAAATTTAGCGGAGAAACTCAATTGGTCTGCAGCTCCTGTGACGTCACGTCAGGTGACATCAAATTTTCCGCTAAATTTAGCGGAGAAACTGAATTCGTATATACATCACGTGAAATCAATTTCCACGCTTAATTCAGCGGGAATTCACGAACGGACGGACGAACAAAAAGGGGGGGGGGGGGGGGTTGAAGGTCAAGCGTTACGATAAGTTGAACCATTCAACATAAATGCGTTCAATCATTTGTAAATTATAATCTGTAAATTTTAGAAGTATTTGGAGGGCGTAGGGAGCACGGTGGGGCGCAGGACTGACGGCGCGAGAACTCGGTGCGCTACCATTGATAGCCCGAATCACTCGGAGTACGAGACAAACGAGGGGCCACTTACGAAACACAACAACAACAGCATGTAAAAAGGGTGTTGAGCCGGAGCTTTGGTATGCCAGTGTGCCTATCATGTCGGAGCAATGCAACGCGGAGGTGGCGGGCAGAAAAGTAAGCGTGGCTTCCGAGGGGAGGCGCCAGCCGGTGAAACCTCCGTCGCGCGCAACGTTACTAAAGGGGTATCCACACGAAGGAGAAATCCGCTCCTTTCCTCCGCGGATCGCGCATCACGTGAGACATACGTCATTCCTTTTTGACGCCTCGCGGCGCCGTTCTCCCGTTCTCCTCCGTGGCGGAGGCGCGGAGGCTTCGTGCTGTCAGCTTGAAAGCTCCGCAGGTGCACGCGGCGGAGCCGGGGACGGAGTTTCCCGGGGTGTTGACGTCACGACATCCGTCCGCGGAGTTCTCCTTCGTGTGGATACCCCTTAATAGCGAGTTCGTTTCACGGCA
Organism: Ixodes scapularis; assembly: GCF_016920785.2. Taxonomy (NCBI): domain Eukaryota; kingdom Metazoa; phylum Arthropoda; class Arachnida; order Ixodida; family Ixodidae; genus Ixodes; species Ixodes scapularis. Next base: position 29,794,282 of record NW_024609836.1, read on the forward strand.
CTCGTGCCCACGCGTGCCCACTCGCAGCGTGGAACGGGTTCGTTTCGGCCGGCACTCCGCGAGCGGTTGCACTTTTTGAGTTCGTTTCAGCGCTGACGCGTGCATGCACTCGCTGCACCGAGAAAATCGGGAGTGCGCCAAAATACAATCCCGTCATGCCTCGCTCCGGTGGGGCTGGCGAGGAGCGGGAAGAGACGACGGGGGTTCGTCGGCTACAATGTGTCGCGGAACCGAACGGAAAAAAAAAAAAAAAAAAAAAAAAGTAGATTTTCTGATAGAAATTGCGTCCCGCGGGCAACGAAATCAAGCGCGAGCTTGAATTGTGAGTGTCTGCTATTTCACGAAGGAAGCAATTGACAACCCGTGAATAATTTGCAGGTTTTAAATCGCTCTGTTGCCGTACAAACGCTGAAATATACCAGTGTGTAAAGACATGCTCAGAACAAACGCAACAGCGGCCCCCGAGATGTCTATCACCATCCGTGTGCGGGTGAAAAATTGAACATTTGTCGACAAAACTCCCCCTGCAGAAAGCTCTGACTGCCAAATAAGCATCAGAGGAAGCTAAAGATGGAGACTTTACCAGAGGATTGGGAAACATCATCATGTTTAACATTTACCTACGTCAGCTAACTTGCCCCGTCGTATTTGTTCGAGAAAGCTCTCGTTCTCGACGCCCTCACCAAGGTTAATATCTAATCCACCTATAGTGCCGATCCAAATCGAAAGTCCCAGTTTTGCTGGATATTCCAACAGGCTAGTTTTAAGCCGTACCCTTTCAGTGGTTCACGCATAATACCATGCTCAAACGGATCAAGCTTCTGCTCGGACAGCATCATCAGTTTTCTGCAGTGTAGACGGTTATAAGAATTGAAAGATCGCAACGAGCTGCTTTGTAGACAGCTGGTTGCGGAAATTTACGCCGTCTGTAATTATATCTACGTCAGCCTAGCTGCTTGAAGTCATCGCAACTATAAACTACAGGTTGCAGCGACCAACGTTTGTAGATAAACGTTGGTAGCGACCGCATTCTCGCATTCCCACGCATCACTCCGAACAGAAAGGCGCTAGTTTCGGTTTGAAGTCGGTACCTTTTCTACAACATAGATGGCGGCAGCATCAGTCTTCCGCACTCGGTGCATTTGGCGGGTTCGTTTGAGTCCAGTTTTCCGTGCAACACTCTGTGAGTGCGATGCATTCTGGGAGAGAACTCGAACGGTGCCAGTGCGTGTGAAACGAACTCGCTATAAAACACTCAGTTGGCAAACTCGCCGTCGAATCTTGGGCCGCTGTCGTCCACCGAGACCGAGCTAAATACGACAACAGCGCCACTCTTTATCAATTGTCTGTCCTGTGGTCACCTTGAGCTTCTAGAAAGCATGTTTTTGCGTAAAAACATACGGAAAATACTCTTTTCTTTATGAAATTAATTGGAGTTTAGTACCAAATGATGGGCGCGTGATGTTTTTACAACTTTTAAGTTGCAGGGTTTTGCGGCAAAATTAATATTGTTTTTATACAACTATGCCTCAGCGGTGCTTTCAGGTAGCGCTTCCCGACCTAGGTGCATTTTAACTTCGGTAGTAAGTCGCGGCGCGTCCGCTGGGGAGAGGCGGGTGGCACCCCTGTGACCTCTTCCGCTGTTTCCGTTTCGGCTCCAAAATGGCCGATTAAAGCCTAAATAGAAGTAACGTAGAGTTCCTCGAGTGGCCGCGGCGGGAGAAATGGCGGCGTTGTGTTCGTTATTAGCTCGGTTCTCGAGGACAGATCGGGGCCACTTTTTCAGACAAGTCTCTATGGCAGTTTCCCAACTGAGTGTTTTAGTAACGTTGGTCGCGCGCTGCGTGGTGTTTAATTTGTTTAGTGGCCGGTAGGCGGCGCCACCGGGTTTCTTTTTGCTGAACCTCCACAAGCTTTTGCGAGAAAAATGAAGGAAAAGTGGGTTAGCAATTATTTTAATTTTGAACATCACTGGAAAGCTCAAACTTCGCTCTTTTTATTGAAGACGAATTCAATATAATGTCCGTGTACGTCTTCTGTAATCCTTCATCTTGTTTGCACTGTTCTTTCCTCTTTTTTTTAAAGATATTAATGAAAAAATGTTTTGGAAATCCAACAAATTCGGAACTGACTTTCTAAACAAAGGAACGATTTTTATATGCTTCGTGTTTTTGTTGGTATGATTATTATTTATCAACATTTTTTTTTAGGTAGGATTATGGTTTTCAGCAAATATAAACAGAAAATGCTATTATTTTGTTTGTATGATCGCAAATAAAGCTTGCATCTTGTCAGCTGTTCGTTTTGACGGAGTCCTCAGATAAGCACTATTCTGGCCAACATTGTAGCGTGGTATAGTTTGTTACCTAATATTCATATTTTAATTATCTCGTAACCTTAAAAGTAAGTAAAATTGTAAGTAATGCGGAGTAAAGAGTATTTTACTCCGCAGCAAAGCTCGCCGCTTTACAACGCACATCTGACATGGTTCAAGCATATAAACAAAATACTGTACATTATATTTATTAGCAAAGTATAATAAAGCATTATTATACTTTGCTACTAACAAAAAATTAGGCAAATAAAAAATTGGGATTTTGGGGAAATCGATTTCGTATTCGCTAGATTTTTAAAACGTTCGTTCGTTCGAATTCATGCAAAATGTGAATAAAAAGAAAAAAAAAACGCAAGTGAGCTCGTGAATTAACCCAAGACAAAGGAATAATAATAATAAAAAAAAAAAACGGACAGAACAACGAAGTCTTTAACACAGCTTTTAACTTTTAAGTTACATAGCTATTTTATTTTATGCGTATAATGGTCAAATCTGTATTAATTGAAAGGCCGAGATTTCAGATTTCTCGATATCGTAAATAGTTCGCACGTAAAAACTCGCTGAAAATCATCATAGGAACACAGTTCGATATTTCTTTTAATTATTCCAAATATGGGGGGGGGGGGGGGGGGGGGTTCAGTTTTTTATGCCTAATTATTTCTACTTCGAAAGCGTCACAAAAAGTATTAGTGCTTCAATTTTGAGAAACTAGAAAATAGTAAGGATTTAAGCATGCGATCCGTGACCGGTAGGAGAAACGTCGCCTCGGCCCCATCAATGGTCCCCCCAATAACTGAAAAACAAAACAAATAAAACAACATATCCACAACGCTTGCCGTTTGCAGCTTTACATTCCGAGAATGCTCTTGAAACATATATATGTTTGGTCAAAATGGCAAATGCGACTCCAAAACTGTGCCTGAATTGAGATGAAAACACCTACCAGACAAGGAATTCGAATACATTGCGCCATCATTGCAATGAGAGTAGAATTCTGTGTTTTCGGATAAATGCGAAAACTCCGAAAAACACCCGCCAGCCCTTAAAATTTCTCGATTCGAATTTATCCAATAAACTCAAAATTTCCAGTTTATGACGTTAAAAAAAAAGTAAAACATATTTGGCATTGGGGGGTTTTGTTTGAAAGCAATTCATGCCTTTAAAAGCTGTAATTCACAACTATACTTACCTTACGTCCGGACCAACGTTATTAGATTAGCTCAGTTACGGAACTGCTCATAGGCGCCGCATACACGAACAGTACCCCCCCACACTCACCACGACTCGCCAAGCGTCGCTCGACGCGCCGCCAGACGGCTGCTTTGGTAACTGAATCAGGATACGTACGTTTCAACGTTACTCAAATGTAAAAACCAACGGAAAAAACTCTTTTTGTAGTAACTTTTATTGGAGTTTAGTACAAAATGGGGGGCGCGTGATGTTTTCTAAAATATTTAGTTTGCAAGTATTTGCAGTAGAATTAATATTGTTTTCATACAACCATGCCTCAGCGGCGATTTCAGGCAGCGCGTCCCGACCTAGGCTCATCTTACCTTCGGGTCAAATTCGCGGCGCGTCCGCTGGGGACCCGGGGGTGGCATCCCTGTGACCCTTTCCACTGTATCTGTTTCGGCTCTGAAATGGCCGATTGAAGCCAAAATAGATGTTACGTGCAGTTCCTTGAGTGACCGCTGCAGGATAAGTGGCGGCGTTGTGATCGCCATTTGGCGCTTCAGCTGGGCTCTTGGGAACGCATAGTTATGAAACGAAATTATAGATGGCGCTTCGATCGACGCTTGGTGGATTGGAGTGAGTGAGGGGGGATACCCCCCTCCGCGGGAGTTCCACATTTGAGGTAATCTAATAACGTTGGTCCGAACACAGCGGACGCTTCGAGCTATCCCAGCCAATCCCGCTTTGAGGAAGTAGGCTGTGATACGCTTTTCGCGCGTCGCTGTGCCCCCTCTCTAAGGTCACGTGACACTGACACGGCCTCCGATTGGCTCCGATAGCTCGTAGCATCTGCTGTGCTCGCACGTACGGTGAGGGTCAGTAAAAGTGATCCTGAGTAGAGGCCATCTCCAGTTTCCTTCCAAATCTCAGACCACTGACGAAAGTGGGTGTACTGTTTGTTTCCTCAGATGTTTGTTCAGGACTACGGATCGTTGTACTTTTGGGCTCCGGCAAAAACCATTATTTCAATTTCCGAGTTGGACCCTACTATTTGTGCGTCTGAGAGGGAGGAGGGCTTTTGTTTTTAAAGACCGAAGGCTATGAAATCGCACACTTCATTGGGAAGGGAGGGGGCAGTAGAAATCACTTCTGCACCCCTCATCGCGCTAAGGTCACTGGATTCAGTGCCAGGGCTGGGCAAAGACACTCTAAAAAGTATCCTGGAATGGAAATAGGCGCGTTCATACCAGCAAGGCAAAGCTGTCGTGTGACACCTTTTGTCGCAAAAGCGAGAGCGACACGATTGGAGCAATCGCTTCAAGAACGAATTTTGAGACCTGTCGCCGAGTCGCCCGGCGGCTGAGCCCATCAGTGGCGCCTCGGAAGTGACGTGAGTGCACCTCGTATTTGTTTACATCCGGCTCGCCGAACTTCCGTGGGAGATGCATCCAACGTGTCCGTTCATCGCCTCAGTTCGCGGTAGCGGCCGTGGATACAAAGCTACGGACGGACGTCTCTACGGCGCGGCTTTGGTCAGCACTATTAAGAATACCCGTTGCTTCAGAAACGCAGCACCCCGATTTGAACGAGCGCCCTAAAAAGAACTCGGCCTGGCAGGAAATCCGTGCCACTTCTTGACGTGCTGCGACGCGGCAGCTCGAGCGAGTGCACGCCGATGTAGCGATTGAGCTTCTTTGTATTGTTCCGAAGGACCCAGGTCAACATGACGAGTGTTTTCCATATGGCAACGACGACGAATGTGTAGCTGCAGGACAACGAAAATGTTAAAGCAGCGAAACCTGAACCCGAGCTGTGGCGGGGTACACTGAATCGATGGCGGCTCGTGGGTATAGCGACTCGCCGATCGCCCGCAGTGTGAACGTCGGTGGTCACTTGTCGTCCCGCGACTGTCGCTTTAGTCGTCAGTGTGAACGCAACTTTTACTAAAACACATTTTACTTCTTTTTTTTTTTTATGTAGCAGGACATTTCCGAGTAGTGGCATAGCCAGGGTGGGGCGCTTATGGAACTTCAGTTTCCACCCACGACATCCAGCCGACCCTGAAATATGTACACGCATTTCGACTCCCCCTACCTTGAGAAACACTTCCTGGCTACGCCACTGTCCCTGAGATACTTTTGCAAGAACGTTAAAAATGTATCCCGAAATGCAGATACAGATACATGGCACGAAATAGGAACATTCGAATTCTCAAAAAACGCGCAAGTTTATTTCATCAGAAAACGAATTTGCAAACTCCGATGGAAGTGAACTAATTACACTTCAGCATGAGTAGTTTTTCAAAGAGCTTATCATCAAGCTACCGACGATTTGGTCGGAGTACCAGACCAGCGAAAGAGAAAAATACCTCTACAGCCGCCGAAACGAATAAATATCGCCTTAATGAAGAAAAGTCCTGGAGCCTTGAGACGTCTTTCCTGGGGGATCGTCAAGATAGCGAGAGACTTTCGCCCTTAACATGGGCGTGTCCTGATCTTGTTAAAAAAAAAAAAGGAATCACCGTATTCGAACTCATAGAAGACGTGGACATGGTCTGCCAGAAATGAGCCCTGTTTTGCGCCAAGGTACCATTTCAAGGAGTGTGTACTCCTTGAAAGAAAAAATAAACCGATTGATTGATTGATTGATTACCTCATTTCCTGTCTGAAACATTACGATTTTCAGTTTTGCCGGTAACTTGAAATGGCGAGGTTGCTTCGCAAACTGTCGTCTTTAGTGATTCTGAGTAACCTAACGGAGGGGAGTAGGAGGGAGGAAGTAGGAGGGGGTGGGAGATATAACAAGAAAGCCGGACCCAGGGAATATACACAGGAAACTGAAGACCAGAGAAAAACGACCAAATTCACTGGCCACTTTTTTTTTGATGACTGTGTATTATGCTCTCTCTCCCTCCCCCCCTCCCTCTTTTCTCCCCACTTTAGGAGGATGATATGTGACGGTTTTATATAATAAATTCTGGGAGCCCCTCGCACTCGTCAATTTTTGACAACAAATATGTCGAGATACCCAAACCTGACAAAATATCGTGATAGAATTGATATATCGTAAAAGTATTTCGCTCCATACAGAGATACAGATACTCAAAAGTATCTCTAAAATACAGTCGCGAAACATTTATATCGCGATACTGGCCAGCCCTGCCCCGCGCACATAAATGTTATATCGTATTTAAGTTAGGGTGTAGAAGGAAAAAAAAATCACTATAATTTAAATCACAAAAAAGCATGATTTAAATCGCGATTTAAATCACACCGATTTCCCTCCGATGATTTAAATCACACAGTTCCTACGTGAATATTCCCCCAGATATATTTTTATTTACTGTCTGCCTGTGATATCTTGCTCTCATTGTATTTAAATTATCTTTAAATCAGATAATCATTAAGCAAGAAATATTTATAGCAGGATGAAAATTAGTAATAAGTGGTGCTCTTCCGGTCAAATCGGAGTTCGTCAGTTACGCAACGTCGTAGAGGGGGAAAAATCGGAAAGCGAGCGGAAGAGTTAACTACAAGGAAAATGATTTCATATTGTAAGCAAATAAGAACACGAAAAAAAAAAAAAAACACTTTTACACACACACAAAAAAAAGTATTAAGCTGCATTTGTTGAAGCGTAGCGGTGTAAACATCAACCAAAAGTTGTTAATTAAGAGTAATTCCTTCTTCCGCATTGTTCAGCGATCGCACGGATTGATACGTCAATCTGCCATAATAAAAATACATAAAAAATGTTTTTTTTTTGTTTGTAGCTACTGTGATTTAAATCGAATTTTATTTTAATCGAATCTGATTTAAATAAAATAAATCTGATTATTTAGTTTTAAAAATATCACGGATTTATTTTTATTTTTTTCTTTTAGTATACCATAACTACGCCCAGGAGTTCACTGATTTTAGACTATTGAAGGTTTGTAAGGCAAATATCAAGGGCACCAACCCCGAATCCAACTGGAGAAATGTCACTTGATACATGCGAGTTCCTATAAACGTAGTGCACTTTTATCTCGGGATATGTTCTTTTAACAATTGGGAGCACAACACAATTAAACTCCGAATTTTCGGAAATTGTAGGTCTAACAAAATAATCTGCGTAAATCTCCGAATGTATTGCAAAAAAAAAAAAAAAAAAAACTGCGAAAGCACGGAATAAAACTGCATATATGTTTCTGTTTTTTCACATCATACAGTCGAATCTCGTTAATGCAAACTCTCTTAATTCAAACTTGCGGATAATTCAAACTAACTTGCAGGCCCCATCCTATGCGTCTCCCCGATGGGGCGATACTCCCGATAATTCAAAATTTTCTTTATTCAAATAAATTTGCGGTCCCCTTCGAGTTTGAATTAACGAGATTTGACTAAGTTCAGTTGCTAGCAGCGTACTGCTTGTCCTCTTTCTAGTCCTTGTTCCCTGGCGCCTTCGGTATTCTTGGCTGACGCTCTGCCACGAGAGAGCTTTAGTCGGTCGTTTTGATACCTCCGATAACGCGCAAGCCTTGAGGCTGTCTAGAAAGGGCCTTTGAGCCCTTTCTAGACAGCCTCAAAGCCTGCGCGTTACGTCACATGACGTCACGCCCGGGAGGCCTGCACGTGTGCTGATTGGATGCGAGTGCCGCGTCAGCGTTCGTGTGGGGCTCCTTTCCTATCATAGTCCCACGCGAACGCTGACGCGGCACTCGCATCCAATCAACGCCCGTGCGGGATTCCCGGATGTGACGTCATGCGACGTAACGCGCAGGCTTTGAGGCTGTCCAGGAGGTGCGTTGCCTTTGCGCACGCATCGCCTCGTTATCGGAGGCGTCGGAACAATTGACTAAAACTTTTTTTTTTCTGGAATTGCGCGATTCCGTTTTATCTACAGCTCGTGGTAAGTAGTTATGAAATCCCTGTTCTCGCTGTCCCTACCACACCAAAGTTTCACGTCGTTTTCGCTAGGATGCGTCTTTATTTTGTCAGTAAACTGTTACCCACTCAACTTTTTTTCTTTCTTTTTTTTTCAGAACGGCGCGTTTCATATATGCTTCACCCGTATTTAGTTATATTTAATTGGTATGGATAGCAAGCCGCCGCCCGATTAAAGGGGTTCAACCTGTAGTTATATCCATCCATTCATTCATTCGGTTCATCTGTGCGCAGACGACACATGAACCTGGAAGTGTATGTGACTGGTCACGCGCATCACAATGTGCGCACTGCTATTTGTACATTTCACTATGGAAGCGAAAGACTATCTTTGTGCGCCAATATGCTAAAAGTGGGTTCCGACATTTGCTTTGACTGCGCTGCGACTCGTTCACATGTACGATACGATGCGCGGCCCTCTAATTCCCATGGTCATCGTAAGTGGTGCGCTCCATACAGAAAGGAATTTTCGCGAGGGTACAACAACTAGAAAACTAGGCGGCCATCTTTGACATCTCCGAAAAATAACAACAAAAATTTGAAAAAAGAGATCACGAAGAATAGGAGGAGAAACAGGCGGAATCAACACGTTGAAGAGCGCTGCGCCTTGACTCAAGATTTTCTTTTAAAAAAGTTAAACAACAACAACAAAAAAAAGAAAAAATGAAATGATAAGTCTTGTTTCCTCAAAACGACACTCTCAAGTTGAAAGGTGACCGCCGACAGGACAAATTGGCCGAGGGCGACCCGAAAAATGCCAATGTTTGTTGGTGTTTCTTTTAGTGCTCATCTGGGACAGGGGCTTAGATAGAGGAGAGCCATCAAACGCTTCATCACTGCCTCCACCTTCGAGTAAAAAAAAAAAGAAACGTGAAAAAAGAGCGGTGTGACATAAATGTATTGCTGCCGTTGCGACTTCCCAAATTGGACGCGAGCGTCCCAAGAAAGCGCCAATGGGGCAACGGGTCGGTCGCATTGGGGAGCGCCTTTCTTGAGTGTCCCGAGGCTTTATGGTTTTATGGCTCCTTTTCACTGGACGCGGTAGGCGTCGACTCCTTGTTTTCCGGCGGGGGTGACCCACAGAGCCCAGATTTCAGAGAGGGAGCAACTCATACAATGCTTGCACTTTAACGGTAGACGCCTTCCGCGCACGTCGGTCGTGACTCGTGAGTGCGCACGCGTTGCGTTGTCGAATGACCCCACCTGAAAGCGCGGCCCATGAACCACGCGACTCCGATTGAGCGGTTGCAGACACTCTAAAATCTAAGCTCTCCAGGTTGACCGCTCCTTTGTGTTTCACGGTTAGGAGGGTTCCGCAACGGGGAGGGGCGTCCGCTTCTTTGGCGATAATTAAATTTTTGGTTGAAAATTGTTTTATTTTTTTAATGGGAGAGGTCGCTCGATCCTGGGAAATGTTGGAACTCGATGGTCAACGAGACTAACGCGTTCGCGACTCAAGTGGTCGAGATGACTTAGGTGGTGGTGCGCTGGTCCGGTCACCTCCACGTGCTTCGGCTGCTCTACCGGAACATCGCGCGTTGTGTGAGTCTCACCCTACTCTCCTTGAATTCGCCTTGGGTAGAGATGGCTTGCACATGACGTCGTCGCATCATGACGTCATTCCTACCTGTTTTTGTTTGTTTTATTTTTTGCTTAGGAAAACGAATATGATGGTGCGAAGTGCATGCTGCAGAGTGTACCCGCTCAGCAGCGAGGACACCAGAATGGCCGCTGTTGGAATGTCAAGGGAGTCACGTATAGTGTAATCGCTGAGACTTTCCAGGCAGAGTCAAAAGCGCGCCATGATGATGTTCGTTCGTCGTGTTTGTGTACGTGTTCTATCATCGCTGAGCCAATCGTACACAGAAAAGACCTAGTGACTTGCACTTTTGGAGCTGCTTGATTGGTATACCATTACCTCGTAGCGTCGACTGCGTCTAGGCGTAGGCTGAAACGAAGTATAGCGTTTTATTTTCTACCATTACTTCTCGCGACGGCGGTTTGTCTTCGGCAGTCGTCCGACTTTTATCGATGTTGAATTCGCCTAAACTTAAAGGGGTCATGAAACGATCTTGCTACTTTTGCCTCCTTAGCTTTAATCCTCAACTCAATTGTTAATTGTGAAATCACGTGGTCGTGACATTCCTTTGGCACCAGTGCGATGACTCCTAGCTTCCACCGTGCTTTTTATGCACACCATAAAACTTGTCATTCCCCAGTGACAATAAGTTCCGTCCGGGCACTCATTGGCCACGAACGCGAATCCAAATATTCGTCGACGGATTGATTGTTGACGAGCGTATACGTCCGAGTGACGCAGTTCTCGTGTCCAATGCGTGAGCTGGGCTCTGCTGACGTCAGTTTGGCGCCGGTGACGCGCTTTTGGAACCGCGGATGTATCATAGTGAAAAGGCGGAGAACTTTTGAACGCAAAAAGGTAGAAAATAGTCCGCTATATTTTCAAATGTTCGTACCGAAAAGCTGGCTTTTGACTTTCTAGCCTCTTTCTTTTTTTGGCCAACTAAACGATATGCGATTAGTAAAGCCCCAATTTAAAATCCTTCATCCCAACCCAAAATCCGTTTCATGCCCCCTTTAAGCCCGTTAAGACTATACTTTGTTTCATTATAAGTTAAAGGCTGTACTTCGTCTCACCCTACGATGGACTACAGGCAAGAGCTACGAACCACCAGATCCAATCACGAGACACTTAGAAATTGCCTGGTATTTCGCTCCGAGAAACGTTATACTGAGTGACTCATTCATTTTATATTGCGAAGCCACGACATACCGGCTCTTTGCAGAGTCGAAGCTATAGAAATGATGCAGCGCTTTTTGATTCAGAGCATTATTCGTCCTCCCCTAATCAATGTTAAGCATGTCATAGTAAGCGTGGAACGTAATTGGACCTGGTGGCCCGTAGCTTTGGCCTTTAGTCCATCGTAGCAGGAGAAGTATAGAGCATACTATACAGACGCAAGAACAGACGTTCTCAAAGCGCAATATCATATCGTGTGCTTTTTTTTCGATCGGCGGTGATATACGCGCAGAAAGACTACGAGCGCTGTGACCCTGCACTTTTTGTGCTGCTCCATTACCTTTACTTGCTGGCAACGCGTCGGCTAGGCTCTAACTTAAGATAAACCAAAGTATGGGATTTATTTTTATTTATTCTGCAATTTTATCCGACTACCTTAATGTTGCTGCGTCCGCCTAAATGTATAAAATCAAGAACCCGCTAAAGAAATCACAAAAAAAAAACTGCTAAAAAACACTAAATATAGTGCGCACAAAAAAAAAACAAAAAAACTCAACACTATTTATTGTTGTAATTCGCCTAGACAGAGCGCATTAATTACAATAACACTATACTTTCCTGTTTGATTCAGAGTGCTTCCATGCACAGGATGATGTCTAATTACGGTTAGCAGGTTTTATCAGGCGTGATGTCTTGCCATACCGACTAGGGCGTAAGATAGGCAGGTAGGGAAAATACCAGATTTGTACGTAGTTCAACTACTCCACTCAAGTTACTGTAGTTTAACTACCTTTCTGAGTAGTTTAGTAACCTTCATTTACATTTATATTTCGATAATTAGTAGTTTACTTTAATTACATTTTTTAGTAACTTATACTCAAGTTACAAATTACTTTTGAATTTTAGTGGTTGTTTTGTCCATCAACAAACATTCCTGCACAAAGGAGATAAGATGTTCGAAGATCAGCTGATATTTGCAAAAAGGGGAAACATGTGGCGTAGGAAAGGGGGGGGGGGGAAGAAAGTAGTTTGGAGTGTCCGAAACTTCCCCAACAATTTCACAAGCCCCCCCCCCCCCCCCCCCCCCTCACTGCAACAACACTGCTACGAAGCGCGGGGAGCGAACAGACACGACGCAAGAGAGGCCGAGTAACTGCGGGATTTGCGCCGAAGACTGGCGTTTTCTGTGTCCCGAAGCTCAAAGAGACTTGACCCTTTGAAAAAAAAAAAAAAAAAAAAAAGGCTGGTCTTTGTTGCTCCCCAACGTAGACACTCTCGCCCACTGCAGGAGGTGCACTCACTGCATCCTCACTCAAAGGAGGCAACAAAATGCAGCACCTGCTCTGAAACTCATCTTATGCTCCCGTAGTTTCTGCTGTCCTCGAAGAATCGCGTGATAAAGGGCACCGCAAAGGGGACATTTTTGTGTTAGCTTTCCTCCCAAAACCCAGGATATGCAGATCTTCAAAGATTCATAGATCGTTCGAGAAACTTGTAGTAATTCCCCTAACGTTTTTATATAAAAAATAATAAACAAGCAGTGTTGGGAAGTACTATATGTACAGGGTATTTAAAGTACTATTGTTTAGAAAAATCGTACTTTAATTGAAGTAAATTCTCTGAACGTGTACTTTTATTTTCCGAGGAAAGTAAAACTCCCGACTTCAATGTACATTCCCCGAATCTGAAAACAAAAAATTGCGGTATCATCGGGTGAAAACGCACTCTTTCGAGACGTCATCTGGTCATTTCTCTGAGTGAAGTAATGGCGGCTGCAAGACCGATGGAAATAAGTGCCTTTAAGTTGGTTGCGTCAAATAGTTCGTCAGCGGGAATAAAGCAGCTACTCTGCAGCGACTTGACCATGAAACAATATTTCCTGTCATTTCCGTAAAAAACTGATGCACCTCCGATTACTCCTGGAGCAATGCATACCAGTTAAAAAAAAGAACACTCTGTAGAGAATAAAAGGACATCATGAAAGATTGTTTTAGAAGTTATTGTACTTTACCTTTACACATATTGTATTTATATACATTACTTCATGTACATTGCACCCGGTGTACTTACTATACTAGAAGCACATAACCTCTAATTGACTTTGTACTTCACTTCAAGTACTTTTTAGATGCACTTTACGCAACATTATAAACAAGCAAACACTGTCTAAAAAATCAAGCTTAGACAGTGCTAAACCTCAAAGTACAAATGACACATTCGCAGTGCATCATTGACCAAACAAACAAGAAAGTAAAAAACAATTAGGCACGCAGAAGCAGGACCAGTTATTAAAGCATTTCTGTTAAAAACAAAAACAAAAAAACATTCATATTTGGCGAGCAGAATTTTGCTAACGAATCAAAACCTCTGTACTTTCTTTTTACCATAAAAACATATAAAAGTAACTTCAAAGTAACTTCAAAAGTAATTCGCTACTTTTTTGCGGTAATTAGTAATTTACTCAATTACTTTCTATTTGAGTAATTTCTACTCTACTCAAATTACTTTTGACGTCAATACTCAGTAACTTAACTTAATTACTTTTTTTGAGTAACATGTACATGTGAAATTGAACTGGTAAAAATAAGGACGCAGTGTTGACAATCTTAATTGACACAGAAATTCAATTTATTGTGACACGAGTTTCCCAAAGTTAAATCCATTGGCATAGATCTATTAGTACATCATAGCAAATGTAAGTACACGCAGTGCTTAAAGTCTCCCGTAAGTTGAGGGGGGTCCCTACGAGAAGGAAAGGGGGGGGGGGGGTTCTGACGAGATGTATTAGATGCACATAAAATAAACCCCACTGCTGACTTTACCCACGCTGTACCTGCAACCCTCCAATTGCTAATCCCCAAATGTTACATCCCTAAAAGCAAGCTATTTTATTGGAAGATATTATTTTTATTTCACTAATACTGGGGCTGTGGAGGGGGGTCTCAGACCATCCTTTAAAATCAGTGGGGGGTCCGAGACCCCCTGAGACGCCCCAGACTTTAAGCCCTGAGTACACGAATACACAACTTTGAGCTCAATAACATGCATAGAGGTTTACCATTTATTTGGAATAAAACCTCCAAAAACAAATCTCGCACACTTATCCTACGCAGCAGGTGGAGAACCGATTACTGCTGTTTAACATAAAAATGGCTGCGAATTAGATAACGCTTCAAGTAAAAATGGCTCTACAACACTGGGAATGATACTCGGCGAGCAGATTTCGAGCGTAAATCTATTATTTTCAAAATATATTGCTGGTTCTGGATGTTTTGGTAGTGAACGCGGTTATGGTCACTCGTAAAGTTGCCTAACGCGAGCATGTTTTTATACCTCTCGAATCATGAATTACAAAAGGATTGTGTCCTCGAATGCAAAGTGATATCTTGCTCGCCATTCTGTGATCTCCTCCGATAAATCGCAAATATTCTCTACGTACTGCACTGATTCATAAACGTGCCAGCTTTTTACCAAAATTGTCTTATTTGCGGCTATGTAAACAATTTCAGGGATCATAACATTGTATAGGAAATTAGCTCAAAAATTAACAATGCGCACAGCTATGTACCTGATAACGTTGATGGTCTATCTAGACCATAATTATAAACGCGCCCCCCTCCCCCCATTCAAAATGAACTAAAGAAAATTGCGTTGGGGTAGCTGGAAAATTGCGTTGGGGTAGCTGGAAAATACTGGCAAAAACAACTGGTTCTAGTTGAGACCGGCAACCGGCCTTTTATAAAAAAACGAAAAAAAAAATACCGTGTTGGTTAAAAACCGGGCAGGTGGTTGTATATGATCGCGCTAAAATTAGCTTTTAATGTAAAAAGTGTTTGTGTAATCTCATGCGCATAACGTCAGTATTGCGCAAAGAAATCGGAACTACGATTTTCGTCGGCAGCAGGGTGTAAGATAGGCAAGTAGCGAAGCGAGAGTCGATTGGGCGACCTCTGTTTTGTCCCCACTTCAGGAAGTTTTGTGGCACTCTGCATAGGTGGCGCCCCGCAATAAAGAAGCGAAAAACAAAATATCCTCATTAATTTTGCAGGCAATGCGTCGCAGTGGCAATTTATTTCGTAAACTGTGCGTGAACCACGCGAGTGTAATAGAGCGAACTAATAATATAAATATTAGTTCACCCCAGTTTCACTCAAGTGTACACAGACAGATCTACCGATGATCAAGGATCAGCTTCTGCATTTGTTTTATTATCTTTAGACATACATCGTTCCTTCCGGCTATCATATCGGTCCTCCTCTACAACAGCTTAGTTACATGCTGAACTGTCAGCATTACAATTTATTCGGCATGCATGCACGACAAAGAAGGGTGTTATATGCAGTGGCTCAAGTGGCTCTGACACCCATGCATACAATCAGTGAACTGTGAAAGCAACGACGGCGGATACATTTACGAAGTTCTGATTGAAATGACGGCGCCAATGAAGCAAGGCCACGACATTGCATTTCATTCGGTTCTAGGAGACTGTGGCCTCACGGGCAATGAAGCGGCAGACTGCCTCGCCAAAAAGTCACATTGGGACGGGCATTATCAACGAGTTCCCCTTTCCGGCGAAGACAATCGGGAGATATTAAAGGGGCTGTGCAACGACATTGGGTAAGAATATTTCTTACTTTTCAGCAGCTTCCTGGCACTATAGTGGGACCGAAGAATACTCGAATGCAACACCAGTGACCAAAGAAGCGGCTTCGTCGCGGCGGAATTCAAAGGATGAAAGCGGAGCTTTTCTTTCAGTCTCTCCTGCCAAAGCCGCCTTTTGCTCCTTCGCGAAATTTGATGACGGAGCTGTGGGGACAATGGCAGCAGTACGATCCCCGGGAATGCGTCATCGAGCTTGGCGGTGACGATATTCAAATGCTGCTCACACAGTGGACGCGAAGACTGCGTGCGCATTCGATCTGGGCTCGTGACAATCGATGCCTCGACATGCATTCGGGTAATGGTCCGTGTCCAATCGCTGCAACGACGACAATAGCCAAGCCATAACAATGTCTGGAACTCAGCGCGTGTCCTGTGCTTTGCCAACCCCAGCGTTTTAAAAACCGTAGTACGCAAAACGTGTCTAGTTCTATGTTGTTTGACGAACTGACGAACAATCTAATGCTCCCTTCTTTACGAAATCGACCCTTCGATAAACTTCCGCGTGCCCACTTCTCTCACACGCAGCATAGAAACACTACTACATAGACTTCGTCTCAATGACGCTTACACAGCTATCAGTTTACACCATATCCATCGCACAAATTCTCAAGAATGGGCACGTTGAAAGTAGGTCGAAGGCAAAACTCACCTTCTACTAGAATGCTGGAGATTAGACAAGTGTCGGAAAAAGCTCAATTTACGGCTCATGATACTTGACGACTGCCCCTTGTCGCTAGAGACGGTGCTAGGACCTTAGCCTACCCCTGTTTTACAAAATAAGACTCTGTTTGCTTTACGCTATCTTATCTTGGAAACTAAAATAGCAGACAGTTATTGAGATTAATATATCTTCAACAAGAACAACAGGGACGAAGCACAAAAGTAGAAACGTCATTATATGATAAATTGACATTATATACATTCTTCAACTCTAAATTCTGTATGCTAAAATCATATACCTTTTGTTGTAAATTATCTCGCTAAAATTAGCTCTTTATGTAAAACATGTTTGGGTAATCTTATATGCCTAACGCCCCCTTTAGTGTATATTGTACAGTACACGACGTACGTTTAAGTGTAGGAATTATATATAAATAGCATGACAAATCATTGCACCCTGATGTAAATACTAAATGTAAATGCATTGGCTGCTGTAGCAGCAGATGTCTCTTTTTTATTTATTTTTATGAGTTATTAAAGAAAGAAAGCAACTGGGCGATGAAGCCCTTTCGGATCAAAAAGGCACCATAAAGGACACCTCATAGGTTTTTTTGGCGAAGAACCCTTTTAGGGGGTGCTTAAAATAACCTTATAGTGTGCAAAATATGGACAAGCTGAAGAACTTTTGGCAGTCCTTTTACGACCAGACTTTTTTTTTTTTTCTAGAGTGAAAACTGTGAAACTGACAATACTGAAACATAATATTTGTCTACTGATACACACTATTTACAAACGAGTCGGGCTTTTGCCCGTACCAGGTCAGATTCCCATGAACTGCAGCGACGTGTGCGCGTGTGCAGTGCCGACAGTAGCGGCACCGCAGTGCCGTGACGTCAGAGAGTTCAGTGTTCACCAGGAACTCGGCCCTCACTGAACTGTTCGGAAGGCTGCTAGGCTTTTTGATCCTTCCCTCATCAATACCGAAATGCTTTTTTTTTTCTTTCTTGATAAACGTCGATTTTCGGTCTGACACCATGACTGTGACCCTCCGTTACGACTGCGCGTTTTACTGCCGACGCGTTGCGCGGACTTCGACTGACACCCCGTCGTCGTTAGCAGTCGTAAGCGGTCGTAACTTCGTAAAATGTGCGTCTTCGCCACTATCGATATTGTGTTCGATATTGTGTTCGCGCGCCAACTGTATCGCGCAGTTTACGTGACAGGGGACGTCAGCTTCGTGAGAAAATAGATGTGAAGCTTAAAAACTGTGTCGTAGCTGAATTTTGAGACAGCGTGACAAATTTATTAACTGGCAGCACCGAACATTTGATTTCACTACCCTAATAAAACCAAGCCCTACCGCTCTGTCAATCTCTCACTCAGTACATCCAGCGACATTTTCTGCCTCGGACACTCCATCGTGGGAGAACTGACCTCCGTTTCATTATGCAACAAACTACTGGTAACGCTACAATCCACGCGTCGGAGCCAACCCTGCGCCGCATAAGCATGTCACGTGACCGAGATCTATCGCAGCAGCGCTGAGCGGGAGCACAGTCACGCGACATTGATTGATTCAGATGACCCGTAGCCTTTTCCGTGATCAACCTAGAGCCAAAAGGAAACACAGAACGTTAGAAAACACCTCCTATAGACGTTTGCGAGTACGGCCTCTAAGCGCCGACATCTTGGTGCTCATGCGAGTAGATCGTCTGATAGTCAAGCATTGACGAGACCGTGGGGACGACTCAGCGATGCCAGTGCGGGACGCTCACTGGACACTTAGTGGTGCGTCAGTGTTCGGATACTATTCCTGTCCAATCGGTGAGAACACGACCCCCAGACGAACGCTGACGTCACCCTCGTGTCCAATACGAGCTCAGATCGCGTGCCAAACAATGGCGAACTCGGGTAAGAAAAAACCGGAAATGCCTCTCAGAGGAAAATGTAATCCTACGCCGAGAAACGCCAGCCAATCGTTTTCATGACGTCACGATTCCGTGGACCAATCGCGATCCTTTTGAAAAAAAAAAAGCTCAACATGGCTGCTGGCCTTAGCAACGCGACGCTAGTTTCTCGTGACAATTATTCTGCTTTTTTGCACCGTGTTTTACGTGCCCGAGGTTACGCCACGAAATCTTAATGGTATCGGCTTGCGTTTGCAGCAGTTTTTGCGCGACAACGTGAGAATCCAGCGACGCTATTGAGGAGTTTCAGCGAATATAGGGGGCGCTCCGATCGATCCAACATGGCGGACAAGAGGGGGATAGATTTGCGACGCCCGTAGACCGGTAGTATGGTGTACTAGAACTGGGCAGTGTGTCGTCCGCGCCGAGAAGCAACGGAGGGAGGAGGTCGGCGCAGCGATGACGGCGCGCAAGAACGCCAGGGGGCGCTGCGGGTAACAGGCGTGCTCCTTCCCGCTCGGATTGCCGTGTGGTCGTACTGCTTGTGATCGCGTGGTTCGCATCGTCGCCTTGTTTTGCTGTAGTTTTTTTCTTTTTTAATGGTTGAGTGAAATGGATTGTGATCGGCGCCGTTCAGTGTGATGTAGACAACGCGAGCAATGACGGAAGAACGGCGGGACAAGAGAGACGGGACGTGTTTTGTGTCGGGGCAGTGATTTCCCTACACCCCTCTACGGGGGTGTACTCCCATCTTGTTTTTCCGAATGCAACCCTTTAATTCGCAACGACTCTTATATTCTCAATGCCCCCCGAACACCCCCTCCCTAACCTCAATTCCTGGGGCCCGTGCCGGGTTGCAACAGTGGCTACCGGTCCTGCAAAGAAGACCGTTCCCTTTTTCGTGCCCCTCTCGAGTTCGATCGGCGTCAGTCGTCGTCCCGCAACATTAAAAGGAGTGACAGGGAGACTCTGCTTCATGTAATGCAGGCAGTCATGACAGTCGTCCTCTACATTTTTTTTTTCGGACTTTTTGCACGCTAAAGTATCTGCTAAATCGGTTTTATAGGCACTGGTTTGGACACACCGAAGGGTCCTGTGCACGCTGACTGCATCAGAAATGCTTGGAGAAGTGACTGTGAAAATGTGACGTTAAAGGTTATGGCCTCACATCAGCAAATTATTTTTTTTTTCCTAACAGCTTTAAAAAGATGAGGGTTGGCCCAGCACTCCGTCTCTCCAATAAGGAGGTGCTAAGAGGCCTCTCTTTTTTTTTTTTTTCACCGCAAGAAAATTGAAGGGCCTTATGGCCCAGCGAAAGATACTGAGTCATTTATCCTGAAGATGTCGAAGCTCATCAAGATCATAACCTCACGTTAAAGAATGTAGAGCAGGGGTCTCAAACACGCGGCCCGCGGGCCGCATGCGGCCCGCGACTGTTTGGGATGCGACCCGCAAGCCTCCCGCGGATTCGAACCTCAATTCCCATGCCTCGAGCGCCATTAAATATAGTTTTATATTTTCGATTCATTTTCGACCGAAAAAGCTCTGCAGCCTGCAGCCTCTGCTCATATAACATGTACACACATTTTATACTAATCTGTTGTGTGTGTGTGTGTTTGTGTGTGTGTTTGTGTGTGTGTGTGTTTGTTTGTTTTGACGGAGTATTTCTTTTGTTTAAATATTTGCTTCTTGGCCTTTTCTCATGTAAATTAACCGGAACGGCACTTCCACTAGTAGGCCACAAGTGCGAGATCTTTGCTCACAGAGGCACATCGGCTGCACGAACTGTTGCTTAGCAGAAGCAACTGCCGAAGATAAAGCTATGAGCTCGGGCTTCTAGCTGACAAAAAAAGAAAACATTTAAAATGCAAGTATTTTCTCCCTTGGAAAGAAAAGAACTGCCATATGAAGATATTCTTTTTATGCCCGTTGAGCCTAGTGAGTTATGCGACGGGTCAAGGACGGTGTGCTTGTTCTCGATTTAATGAAAACTGCCAGTACGTTGGTGTCTTATAACATCAGGAGTTGTCCCAAAGTAGTTGTATATGCAAATGAAAGCTAAAGATGGCAAAACGTTGGAGCTTACAAAAAGCGGAAAGCATAAGGTTCCTTCTCTAGAAAATCTCTGGGGTGTTACTGTTACAGTTGACGTTTGCAGCGTGAAACAACACCGCTGATTGTTTGTTTATATTTTTATTACAGAATAGCAAAACATTGCCCCGAAGAAACGGGAGCCAACGAAGAGGAGGGGGGGGGGGGGGGGGGGGGTTCTGCGTTGTTTCTTGCCCTTTCGGGGGAGAGCAATCTGGGCCCCACACTCGAATGAGTTTGAGACCCCTGATGTAGAGGTACAAAACGCCACAAGCGCCGACTACGGGGGAGCTCGGGAGCCCCCCTCTCCCGAGCTCTTGGGAAAATACCGTCGCCTCCGGAATCCTTGGGTGCACATCATTATTCTCATGAGTGCGCTGGTGCCCAGTGTATAATTAAAAATTTGTCTGTGCGCCCTGGTACCCACACATATCAATATATAGCTGGTGCTCAGTGGATAAATAAGAATTTATCCACTGTGGTTACTACCAGAGATGGTTGAGTAGATACATTCGCTGTTTCTTTTGTGTAATGATTTTTCATTTTTGTTTATGAATTTGTAAAGTTTCATTGTATAATTCCTCTGGTGCCTGCTTTGCGACTGCTTGTTTGGGGTGGCTAAGGGCCAGTCAAGCTGTTTTTACAGCTTTTTTCCTCAGTCGCCTTTCAACTTTTTGTTGGAAAAATAAAGGAATTATTATTATTATTATTATTATTATTATTCTAACTTCGCACAGTCCTGTCTGAAGACCTTACGCAGTAACAGCAAACACGATAAAGGCTAGTGCTGGAAATTCCTTCGAAAGCCCGTGGAAGTAGTTGCGAGAGTCGAAAGTAGCACCTCCATGCAGCTTACGGAAGTAGACGTTATAATACGTTTTGTAAGCCCCATTTTGTTTTCCCAAACGCTGGAACAATGCATTAGGGTAGTGCGCTTCAACCACGGAATTCATTGATCACAACTACAGTGACAGCGAAATTATAGGGTCACAAAAGCACATATTTGTTTAGGTATCATGCCATCAGCATGCTTATCCTACGTTATCCAGGGGATTACACACGTTTGGGACGTCTCTTTCAAGAGACTTCCCCAACGTTTTCCTGGGGGATGGATTTCCTGCCTATTCAGAACGCAACATTGTTAGCGCGAACAAGCGATCGCCGGTTTTTCTATGAGAAACCAAAGTATGTCAGCAAAGTTCTAATTGCTGGGGAGAAAGCTCATTCGGGTCTCTAATGCAGGTGATAAAAGTTCGTCCTCACTAATACTCTTTCGAAGTAAATCCGAGAAAGCGCCAATGTCTTGTTCGCGCTAGCAGTGTCGGGATGTGTACTGTGGCGTCCTGCCCGAAGATGCACGTCTCGGGCAAAGCATTTGGCAACGAATTAGTGCGATAAATAATATGTGAAACAGCAGAAATAAAGAATACTGTAAAGAGTTAGCCAAACAATATGAAACAATCGAACTCGTGCGGAACGCCAAGCCAGCCAAGCGCTACCGCTGCCTGAGCTCCGCACTCCGGCAGCACGCGTACTAGACGTTGCGCCCTCTCGCGGCCACCGATCCGGTCATCGCAGAAAGAGCCCCCCTTCCGCCGGCGCTCGCTACACTGCCCAGTCTTCTAGTACACCATACCGGTAGCGTATAAATTAAACAAAGCGTGTCGTTCTCTGTTTGTTGCCGTGTGCGAGACGATCATCGTTTCAACCAAGACCTACCGTGATGCTACAGATGAAGTATTCAAGCCAATCGAAGGCAAGAAATCTTGCCATAGTCAAGATATGTGTGCAAGTGTTCGACGTGAGCTCTCACGCTGGTGCAGCTGTCATCAAGTTGAACCGAATGTACGCGGGTCCAAAGAAAGGTACAGTGCCCCTCAAACCTAACGCCGCCACTCGGTTACACCCCGGTTACGCAAATATTGATCTATTGCATGCTACCCAAGGATAAATTGGTCGCTGCAGCTGCTCAAATACGTTCCCCTGATTGGGTTCTCATCGGGGACGCGAACGTTCACCAAGTAGTTCGACCACTAGGTTCAGGAATAGCTCGACAAGTGAATAAACCGAACGATCTAGTGGCGGCGTTAAGTTTGAGGGGCACGTACATATCAACAATGTTCGCGCGTTGAAACTATGACGCATACTTCATCTAAGACTAAACTTATCGGTCTGCGGCTACAAACATTTTCGTTGACGTTGCTTAGATGATGTAACCATTCAGGTCTCGCATTAAAAGGTGTTGCGAACTCTTCGGTTGTTCTAGTTAATTGTGCTAAAACGCGGTTGGATGGAAAGTATGATAACTACAGCATACAAGGGACGATTGAGGTCTTTATCCTGCGTTCTATGTATCGAAACATCGGTATCCTTGGTGTTATATTGCGATCAGCTGGTCGCCGATCGTCCTGTTTTTACGCATAATGTAAACAAGCCCCGGAAGCGCCAATCTCATTTCGATGTGCTTGTGCACCCCTAAAAGCCTCGTTTTGGCTCTTATGGAAAGCTTTATTGTAATAGCAATAGTCTCATCGGTCATTCGAGTTGTATGTGCCACGGTGATATCTGCTGCCAAACAAGTCTGTATTAAATGCGAGAAGGAGAACGAAGGTAAAGCTTTTTTAACTCTTTTCTTTTTACAGAACAGGGCAAAGCTTCTAAAACAAGAGCAAACTAAGCTGATATTTGAGTGTGCTCAAGAATGAATGCCAAAGGTGCTTATAATAAGTGGTAGATGTACGCAGTTGATTTTCTGTTTGCCTCTGCATTGTAAATTGGAAGATATGTATCAGCAGAAGACACATGTCCTTTCGAAAATGTCTTTTATTAGGGCAAAAATAGGTTTTCGTACACAACCGAAGAGTTCGCAACACCATTTAATGCGAGGCCTGAACGATTACATCATCTAAGCAACGTCAACGAAAATGTTTGTAGCCGCAGACCGATAAATTTAGGTTTAGATAAGTATGCGTTATATAGTTTCAGCCTCAAACAAGCAACATTGTTGATATGTACCTTTCTTGATAACTGCACCAACGTGAGAGAGCCCACGTTGTCGAACACTTGCACACATATTTTGACTATGGTATGGCAAGATTTCTTGCTTGAAGTGAAGATCATCTCGCTACAACTAGCTACGACCACCCACCACAGCGATGCAGGCGTCGAAAGGGCGCCACGCAGTCAGTCGCCGTCACCCGACGCTGCTCGTTTGGCATTCACGGCTTTCTGCCCAGGTGCTTCGTTTGTACTTGGCACCGAGTGTTATTTTCTGTGCTTGTGTGCGCTCAGTGGCTAGATATGGGCCTCAAGAGCAGTTCTTCAGGCTCAATAGCGTTCGCTGAAGAACTTCTGAAGAAAATGCCACCCAGGAAAAAAAGCACGAAGACGCAACACACCAGCTTGGCGGACTATGCACTGCGCACGGAAATTGGGCCCTGCGGATTATACACCAAATTCAAACTATCTAAACAAAACAAAAACATTTTTAGGCTCAAATTGGCTTCTGCAGACTATACGCCTGGACACTGGTGCCTGTTATTATGCATTGTATATTCACTGCTGTTTGTTGCGGCTTGAGACTGCCTTCCTGTAATGATGCAGAGGGGTCCACTGAACCTTGAAATAAAGATATTTAAGCACATCTAGATGCAATGTCCCTTGAAGCCAGATGGTCAGGGAAAAGGTGTGCCATTACCTAATTTGCCAATAGCACACTAATGGTCACGATCAAAACTCACCGAGTCAATGGGCAGTTTTTCACCACAATATTTATTGCCGTGTAATCACCAATTTGGTCTATTAAAAATCTTGAGGCTGTAGCCTATAGCACATCCATTCTGGATCTGCAAAGCTTATGCTGTAGACATGCATCATCACATGAGCATGTTTCTTATCAATCTTAAACGTAAAACGCTGGTTATGCAACGGAATTCCCACATCACCACATTTTTAGCAAATTGAATGGTCCCACCTGTCACACTGTTAGCTTTGGAAGTAAACCAATTCACAATACCACCAGTGGCATACATCGTGCCAAGCATTAGTGCCGCATGTGGCACAAAAATGTCCTAACTAGGGAAGCAAACTTAATCGATCATGTTGATAAAAGCACTTAAGTACGGGAGAAATTATCAATCAGAAGTTCACTCGAAAGGGAAGTTTTCTCGCTGAACGAATATGACTTTTTATTGGGCGTTCCGCAATTTAAGGCCGAAGACATTCAATCCGTGATCGGCACAAGAAGCATTTGCTTAGCAGTCGGTCGTGCGTGCTAAAAACAACAAAAACAAAGGTGGATTACAAACGCTATAGATTCGCCTTTGCACGGAGTACTTACACTCTAAGTCGTGTCAACATAAAGCGACTATGGCCCACCTTGCTAGCAGCAATCTTAAAATTTATCTGTGTAGTCGTCGCACCCGTGCACCAACAGAAAGCGTTGCTGCAAGCCCCTCCGCCGTCAACTTTGAGTCGCTGTTGAGTCAGAAGAACTGCTCTATGAGGTTCATATCCAGCCACTGAGCACATACACAAGCACAGGAAATAATACTCGGTTCCAAGTACAAGCGAAGAACCCGGGCCGGAAAGCCCTGAATGCCAAACGCCAAACGACCTGCGTCGGGCGACGGCAACTGACTGCGTAGTACACAGGTTGCGCTCCTTCGACGCCTGCATCGCTGCGGCGGGTGGTCGTAGCGAGTCGTAGCAGATCGTGTCACCTCTATTGCGCGTACCGAAACACTAGAGCCGCGTAATATTCTTGCTGCCGAAGTTTATAAGCCTACGTTCGCGGCCAACGCATGTACACAAAGCCAACGCCCAGCGAACCTATCCCCCTCGTTCTCTTTCGACGACCGGCCGCCAGGGCGGTGACACCGTCGCTGAAACTCCTCAATCGCCAACGAAAATTTCGAAGCGGGCGCAAGGCTTAGCACTGCTGAGAGCTGGAAGACGGTATGTTAGACAGTATCTTGGACAGAAAATGAATTGGGAAGACGGTACATTGGACATGAATTTCTTTCTTGCTTTACTAAACAGCTATTTCGTTGACAAAAACGTATTCTAACTTATTTAAATGTCCTGAATGAATTAAATAAATATTGTAGTAGTTTAAGACACGTTTCCTGGAGGAAGAAAAAGCAACGTTGCTAGCGAAATACTTTCTCGACGGTGGAGGCACTTCAGATGGGCGCAATGCGCTTGTGGGTGGAGCTAAAAGATTGTTCTTAGCTTGCAACCGACTATAGATGGCGCTCGCAACTTTGAAAGAAAGGCTTCACTGCTTTCTGAGCTTCGTCACTCGCTCGGATCCTTCTTTCGCTCGCCGTGATTCGCTGTCTACGTGTTCTGCGGAAAAGCGAACTCACAGACTTTAGTTTTTAGGTTGTGGCCTTCAGCAGGTGACGTGGCAAATCCAGCTCAACGGCCTTGTTGTATCAAATGACAATGAGGTCCTCCCCATCCCCTTTCATCCCACGTGATCGGTCACTCACTCACCTCACCCCCGAACCACTCCTGCGAGTGACGCACGCTTGGCCAGCTTGACCGGCTTGACCGGTCCCCCCCTTCTTCTCTGCCTGTCCGTCACCCCTTTGGGCCCCGCCGTCCTCTTGCGCCTGCTTGGCACACGAGACGACGCAAGACGAACCCTCCACGCACCTCTGGATCCCCGCCGGTCCCCTTTTGTCGCGCACATGGCCGGCGGCGCCTGATTGCGGGGGCCGGGCCCCCTGACCAGTGTCCGGCCGGCGGTGGGCTTCAAAGGGGTTCGGCTCGCAAATAATTGAAATCCGCCGCACTCTCGTCTGCGTCGCAGAGTGAACCCCACCTCGGTCTGGGAATTGAAAAGGGCTGCGGGTTTTAGTCGGGACGGGGATAAGCCCATGTGGTCCGCGGCTCTTACATGCTCTGCTTGGGCCCTCTTGCAGAGAGAGAACCATTCCGCTGATTCATTTTTGTTTGGACTGTTCCGAGTGCAGGTTGTTTTTGCCGAGTTGAATGACCGTCAGCTGTCACTTTTCTCAGCTGGGAGTGCTGCCCTGGGTGTACGTTTTGAAGGGGTTCGTTTTACGGCTCGGTGTACATATTGATGTTGGTTGTTTTTCGTGCATTTATTTCCGAGCAAAATAATACGAGCACATGTTGTCGGCCTAGGAATGCAGCATTATGGTTGTATGTGGGGCCAGGAAACTTGTCTGTCTATCCATACTCTACCACTCCCGCGCGCACGCCTATCACTCGTGCACGAATTCTGAAAACATTTTTAAAGTTAAACTTCGCTGCATTGCAAGCATTATCAGTTCTAATATTTAGGAGCCCACATCTGAAAGTCGGAAGTCGCACACGTCCTATACACACTATAGTATGTATGATGTCAGTGTAGCATTTCTCAGGAATATTTCAAGAGTTGAGGGGGAGGGAGGGGGGTTATTTTGCAATCTTGCAATTTTCACAAACGGTAGATTTTTTTTTTTACATCAATACCCGGGATTGTGTTTTCCGCCATCGATATCATCACTTCACGTCACGGTATGACGCGACCTCATTGTGTCGCGTGACATAATGGCGTCACATGACGTGAGGATGTGACGTTACTACGCTAGTAGTCACGTGACATCTCATAAATAGTTTTAGAGTAGTTGAAGCTGATTGTGTCACTATCCGAGCAGACATTGGCGGTGATTTCTCCACTCTAAGTGCAAGATACATAAAGATACACTGTGTTAGGTGCAAGATTCGTAAGGATATATAATGCGTTGCAGCTGTCGATGTGTCTGTACTATAGATTCACAGGGAAGTTTTCGTTCTTTATACCATCCTAGTGCTTGAAACACGTATTTCAGCTATAGACGCCTTGCAGACGCGCCAGATTACAGCCGCAATTGCTGACCTTCACTAGTCTTATCAAGATGCCGAGCAACTGAAGCGGGCGTTGACGAGCCTCTACAAAGGCCAATGCTGCGAAGAAGTACACAGCAGAATCTAAAATGGCAACAACCTGTCCTGCTGTGGTCATGATGAAGTGAAGTAAACATAATAAGATGGAAACAAAAATTGAAGGTCGGTAATGACGGCGTTCATGCAAAGCTGCGGCAAAGCGTCTATACGCTGCCTGAGACGGCCCCCAGCTGCGGACACTTATGCCGAGTAAACTGTCTTGACTGAATGAACGAACGCATCAGGTACAGTCGCGGACGACATGAAAGAGCCGAGGCGATCGCGTGGCTCCGAACACCGCCAGTCCTATTCAATAAAAAAAAAAAGCAAAAAAAAAAAAAAGCTGCGTTATCATTGAGGTTATTGCGTGAATTAAAGTCTCTGAGGAGGATCCAGTGACTTTAGTGTGAATGGAGTACATTTCAGCGGTCATTTGACTTTTGTCGTGTGCTTGGCCGGCAAACGATTGCTGAGTCAACACCGATAGTAGCGTAGTGCTCGGTGAAATGAAATAAAACTAGCTTATCGCCATTCAGATCGCTCAACCTGCCGACCCGGTGGATTTAGGCACGCTTAATGTGGTCTTTTGGCGAGGAACGCTTCTATAGATGCCTTGCACGTGGCGTCATATGGCACCGTACCAGCCGCCACTGCTCCGTACCATTCATGTGCCCGTACCACCACCCGTACCTTCTGCAGCAAACATTTCGCACCATCGAATATCTTCCTCTGGGCAAGGCTTGCCGAGAAGAAGAAAATCGAGGGTGCCAAATGTATGCTGCGGGAAGGGCTGGCACCGGAGCATGGTCCGGAGCAATGGCGGCTGATAGGAAGCTGAAGCAGCGCCTCAGTGGACTTCCGATACTGCGTTTATTTGCTCTTGCGTGACGCACCGCGACCTGACAATATTATTTTTTTCGTCGGCAACCAATGATTGTAATATGTTTATGAGAATACAAAACAGAATGATACGAAACAAAAATAAGAGTGCACGAAGAAAACAGGAAGTGCGCAAGGGTCCGCCGATAGCAACGTTAGCCGATATAGTGGTCGGTGGTGAGCTTGTTTGCAAACAAACACCAGCGATCAGCCACTGCTGATCTCAAACAGGGAGTGACAACAAAAATAGCTGCTGAAGCCTCGATAATGGTTGAGGTTTCTTCTCGTAGATAGCGCGGCATGCCCCACGCGCTCGCCTCAGCTTCTTGATATCGTGCGCGAGTGTACAAATTATCAGCGCCAGCTTTGGCACCACGTGCCGTGCTGCTGAGCTGAGGCGACTAAAAACCCGTTCGTTCTTGATTTCATGGAACGTGCTGGAAGCTTCTCAGCGGGTGGGCGCGTGCCGGGGTGACGAAGAGAGGGAAATAGAACGTTTCGGGGTGCGGCGCAGCGGCGAGCAACATCTGCTCCTCAGACCCGCGATCCATAACTTTGCTTGACGTCTCGTCTTGGGCTTTTGGTGGCTTTTGCAGGAAGAGGGGGGGGGGGGGGGCGTTTTCGGCGAGGAGGAACCCGTGTTTGCCTGGTTTGCCGTGCGCTAGAAGAGATGACCACTGACCCTTCAAGGTCACGCGATGTGATGGCTTCTTCCCCGGCCACCGGAAGTTGGGCCCTGGGAGGCCCTTTCCAGAAGCTCTGTAGCGGTAAACATTAGTGGGGTATTATTATTCAGAATGAGCGGTTTGGCTAATCGATTCAAGTGTTGTAGGGACATGGCATAAAAGGAAAAACGGGAATCGTGTCTGTCCGTCCTTTTATGTCATGTTTCTATAATATCTGAATAGTGTGATAAGATGTAGAATGACGAAGCACATTGCTTATGTCACATATGTTTTTTTGATATAATGGTAAATAATTTTTTTCTATTATTAAACCGGAGTTGCAAGTAGCGCTCTCTGCGTTGTTCGTCGCCCTTTAACTTGTCCGTCGTCCTTTTAGTGCTTTTATTCTATACAATGGATCACCTACTAGCACAGGGGCCAAACTCTTTCCTGTATTTCCCACGTGTTCGAACCCTCTTCTCCCAAAATGGCTCACGAATCGGGAGTTTTCCTAGATCGCTTCCGCCGTCTGCAACCCTCTTCGCAACCCGCTACGGATTCCAAACTCCACAGGCAACGCAAGCGGCGCGCATGCGCAGTGGTAGTGCCTTTAGATTTTCTTGTTGTTGTTTGTTTAGTACACCGTACGCTAGAGCTTCGCGTTGCTAGTGGGAGCTCGTACCGTCACTTCTAAGCATGAATTCAGCATGCTTCCACTAGGCCCGCAAAGTACGGTCCACTAAAACTTTTTTTTATCGCGAAGAGCGTAGCGTAGCGCAAGAGGAGAAACAGTATACGAAACCTATCTTTCTATAACAGACCTGGCAGTTTTAGTAGGTCGTTTTTTAAAGGTCGGCTACCGCTATGGCCGAGCGCTTCAGGACGCGCATCGAAGTTGCAGCGCGAGCTCCCGCTACAAATAGCGTGGCCTGAAAACATGATCTACTAAAACTCTCTACTGAGTAAAACTCTGATAATTTGAATCAATAAAGGGTTTTAGTAGACCGTTTCAGTATAGGGACTTTTAGCAAACCGTTAGCGTGTTCCGCGTACCGCACCACCGGAGCCTTTGAGTGATACCGTGACCGCGGGGCGCGCGCTTAAAAGCATGCTTCAAAGGCTCACGTAGTGCGGTACGCAGGACACGGCAACGGTTTGCTAAAAGTCCCTACTAAATCAGATAACACTACCCAATACAACGCCGACGCCTTTGCGCATGCGGCGTATCGTTATCGGGGATCGTAATTGGAGGCATCGGAAGGGCCTGCTAAAACTCCCTATTTTAGTAGGTCCTTACCGATGCCTCCGATAACGATACCCCATAACGATACGACGCATGCGGAGCAAAGGCGTCAAAGCAGCATCGGGTGTCGTTATCGGAGCGATCTACTAAAACTCTTTAATAATGTTCCATGCTTCTTTATAGCACCGATTTGTCGGACGCATCTTCTCGTTCACTCTTCAAGCAATAACTCTGTCTTTTGATTTCTTTCTTTATTGAAACCACAAAAGAGAGTGAGAGTTTGACCTCTGTGATTGATGCTAAGAACTCAGTATAGATGGTCCGCCTCTAGCCAACACCGGCTAGGATAATCAAAGCCTTTGAACAGCCTCCTCCGTCTCCTCGTGACGTCAACACGCTCGGATGGCGCCAAGTCAGCGATTGGATCCGAGCTCGACGGCCCTGCGCGTTGGTTGGACACGAGGATAAGCCGAACCCTGACGCATCACTCGTGTCCAATCTGCGCTCGCTCTCACTGTGATGACGTCGAAATGCCATGTGCACAGGCTTTGGATATTCTAAATTGTGTAGCTATTTTTTTAAATACGTAGAGGGGCTGCTTTTGAGGCATACATGATGCTACAAAGCCTGTGATATGAATGAATTGATGCAATGTTGTGTGATATTTGTTGTCATGCGGCCGAGCAACGGACATGCGCTCGTTGCCTTCCAGCGAGCTTTGACAGCGCGTGCGAAGAAGTGTTATCAAAGACAGAAAGCTAGCGCTGCAGTCGGATCACCAACTGCAGTGGTTCTCAACCACTGACGTTTCGCGGACCCTTTGTGAATCGGCGGAGATGATGGAGGCCCCCGTTCGTGGTGAGGGGAAGGGTCAAGTATAGGTCAATTATGATAATTATTTAATAAATGGATATACTAAGGGATAGTGCAAAGTCGACATCTCTCATTTACGTACCCCCAGAAAACTCACCCGAAAATTAAAATGTTTCACCTCAATTAGAAAAAAAAAAAAAAAAATACAACCTTTATTTTCAGGCTTGCTTGATGGGCAGGGCTTCGCGGACTCCAAAGAATCCGCAGATTCACATTTGAGAACCACTGACCTACTAGAGGACGAGGAGATTGAACATATAGGGGGCGCTATGTCCAACTTGTTTTCCACTGAGCGTTGTGTTTACCCAGAACAAGGCCCGTGCATTGGATTCGCGAAGCTGTCGCGACAGTTGGATCTCCTTCCCGGTAGATATCACCTCAGAGGCTAAGTGACTGTACCGGGGGTATGATATATGCAGGCCATAGTTATTCCGATGCCTATCCTTAAGAAAAATAGGCGGATGTTTTTCGGTGGTTATTTATTTCCAAGCATCGGTGTATCTCAGTTATCTGTTTCAGACGGACGCTAAAAGCGGCGATTATGCATTAAAAAGTATCCCGAGAACCATGAGAGTTCAAATTAAAGAAAAAGGGTTTCGAAAAAAAGATGAAAAGAAAGTCCTATAGAGGCAGAAATTTGTGTAGAAATCTGTTTTTTTAAACCGATTGTGTATTTTTAAAGCTAACGGATGTTTATCGGTCTTTTTTGGTATATGCCGATTTTCTGTTCTTGACC
Source organism: Ixodes scapularis (assembly GCF_016920785.2). NCBI lineage: Eukaryota > Metazoa > Arthropoda > Arachnida > Ixodida > Ixodidae > Ixodes > Ixodes scapularis. The sequence goes on from NW_024609836.1 coordinate 29,826,128, forward strand.
CCGAGGGATGCTTATCGGTGTTTCTTGATTCAAACCGGAATATCTACGGCCTAGATATGCAACGATTTTCACGCACAAACTCAAAATAGCAGTAAAAGAATAAAACATATTGAGACTGCACCAGAACTGTGGAAACCCGCGTCGCACGTGCCTATCGGTATAGACCCATCAGAGAAAAAAGCGCCACCTGTCGTACGCAACAGCAACTAGTGGCAGCCGCCATGCTGCAGGATAGTGCGCGCCGCTGCATATACGCTGCGTTGGCCGTAGACGCTGGTCAATTCCTGCCCACGATGCCAACGTACTGCTGCGTACCCCTCTGTAAGCAGAGTGGGTGTCTGGACAGGTCTGGCATTAAGGTACAGAGCGCGACACTGTTAGCGCGAACAAGCGATCGCCAGTTTTCTGTGTTTTTCTCTTTGAACCGAGAGGCTGCCATCAAAGATATCATTGTTTTAGAAAGAGCTCATTTAGGGCTCTAATATAAGGGTTAAATTGTGTGCCCACTAATACTCTTTCCTAATAAAATGCGAAAAGGTGCCGATGTCGTGTTCGCGCTCACAGTGTCGCGATGTGTACGTATTCGTAATTGTACTTGTTATCGGTTGACGGCGGTGTAGCCGCGGAAACGTTTCCCTGCTGAAGTGCAAAAACGGAACAAGAACTGTTCCCACGCTACGCTCCTTGGGTGTTTGAGTCAGGTGTTTTTAATCTCACTTTGTTGCGTTTGGAGGTAGAGTTTTCAAGTTTCAGCTAGTCTGAAGAAATCAAAGCGTCAAATACAAATATAATGTTGCTCGTGGTATCACTTGCGGACGTGACAGCTTCGCGAGCGCCTAGCTTCAGGTATGCGCGAGCTCGCGGTGCTTCAAACTTGCGCGTGTAAATTATATGTTAGGTACGCATGAAGCCATACGACCTGACGCTTTAACCTGCCTGTAGCGCAGACATCTGTGCAGCGCGTGCTTTATGGAAAGCAACATGCGCGCGCTTGCAACTTCTACTTCACTGCAAAATTTGCTGCTCTACATTTCAACTCTAAAATCCCCCTCAAGAAAAAGGGACTCGACATATAAAGTAGGAACTTGCGTCGAATACGTCCTTTACTGGTTAATTTGCGCATTGAAATTTTAAGTCTTCATTCCAAGTAAAAAACGCGATTTGACGAGCGACGAGTCGAGCGACGGCACAAGCGACGAAAGTCGGCTACGAGCGACGAAAATGTTTCACTGTCGCTTGTCGCGTCGCTTGGTTTGGGATTTCTAGAAAACGACGCTCATCGCCTTGGTCGCTCGCTCGTCGCTTTTATGCGGTGTGCTTCATCGCGCGACTGTCCGAGCGACAGCGAAGCGGGACCCCTGCGCCTGTTTCGTCGCACATCCGGAGAGTATACTGGCGACTTCTAACTACAGCCCGTAAATTATAACCCGTTCCTCTCATTTTCTGATGCATACTAACACATGTTTGATGTCTACACATCAAACATGTGTTTGATGTGTCTACTAAGATTACTAAGGTCTTAGTAGACTGTGATTACTAAGGTCTTTGTAGCTACAAAGGCCTTAGTAATTACCTTTTTCTTGCGTAGTTGGCCTTTATAGATGCGGCGACCACGAACCCCTCAACGAGGAAGTTGTAACTTCTGTCGAATTGTCGTTCCGAGTCCGATCGGCTCTTGAAGAAGCGATCTACCTCATCATCTTTAACGGCTGGGAGCTGGGAAAGGTCGTTTACCCAACCCGTGATCGGGGAAACGCTACCTGCAGCCATACAGACGCGAAGGGATCGACGAAACAAGAACGCTACAGTCAAAACAACTATGCCGGCCGCGACGAGGTCCTTCCCAATGGCGCCGGCCGCCCAATGTTGTTGGGTTCGTTCAGCGGATTTTCGCTGTTGCCAGATTTTTTGAAAGGGGCCTATACGCTCGCTGTCGATTTTCGATGCAACGTCAAACTTGACGTGCACGTTTTTTTTTTTCGCAAGTATGTGTCGCGCTTAGCCTCGATTAACGATCACGCTATCGGAGAGCTGGAACGAGAGGCGCCGATGATGAAGGCGCCCGTTTGGGGGGGTTCGCCCGGGCCGGAAGCACTGACGGCGACTTCCGGTCAGTGCGCGACGCGTCGTCGCCGTCGCAACCTCGTTCAGCGTGGCGTGAATCGGCGACCCGTGTTTGACGGCGCGGGCGACGTCCAAACTCCATTTACGAGCGTGACCGATGGTGACTGCATGCGCCGCTCACGTTTGCCTCCGATACTCACACAACAACACGCGCGGGCTCCGGATCTCGGGGCGTGGTCGAGGCATCGACCGGCAAATATATTCAACGTTGCATCGGTCTCGCGAACTCCTGGCAAAAACAAAAAAATAATTAGGACATTTTGCTGCGTGTCGACAACGGCATTTTTGAGAAATGATGATTGGTTGGGTTGGTTGGTTAACCTGGCAATATTCGCAACTCCGACGTTTCATATAGATGGCGGGGCGGTATAGTGCCAAGATGGCGGAAGAGACGGGGATAGATCATCCGCCTGCTCGCTGACGCTGGTCACTGTGGTAAAATTAATATATTTGGCTGCAAATACGAAGCGGCCAGGGCCGGAGCATGTCATGGGTGACGGCGATGTTGACGTGCGTTAGGAAAATGAGTATGTTTGCTTTTTAAAAGATGCGAAGCGGAACACGACAATTCCTGAAGTAATGCGCTCACTTTATCCATTAAAGGCCCGTTCACACTCTTGCGACCGAGTACGACTGAGAGCGACTTCTTAGGACCGGATGCGAGGCAGCGGAGCTGGTCCTAAGAGATCGCAAGAGGCTTAAAAACCGGTCTGGTCTCTCTCGGTCGTACTCGGTTGCAAGAGTGTGAACGGGCCTTAAGACTGCACGGTGCATGAAGGAAGCAGCCCCTTGCCGATATTTCCTGCCACCGTCTCCGCGCGCCGTCCGCACCCCTCGGGTTCTTCCTTCGTCCGCGAGAGTGCGAGCGGCGGGCTGGAGTTGCGAATAGCAAACGCACAGAAAGGACGAACGCCATGACGATGCATTTTTGGCCATTCTTAACATTCTCCATCATATCGTAGTGTTACTTATGGTCACACCTAATGGGAAACGGAGTACAGTCACACGAGAATGCCCAATGAGATTCGAGCAAGAGTGGCGCACAAATTACTTAAAGCTCACCTCGCTTATTGTGGACACCTATACAGCTACACGGTTTAGATTAAAAATAACTATATAAATGCCGTGAAAGCCACGATAATGTGGCTTGTTTAGGCGAGCTATACGGCCATGGGGACATAGTATTTTGGGATAATCGTCACGACACGTCCCATAGTTAACTAAAATGTGGACTGAACCTTTAATTAGTGAAAATAATCAGATGGTTCTAATTAGGAGTAAAATTTAGAAAGACCCGAAGCACGAGAAAAGCACTGGGGTGCCCTAAAGTTACCACTCGCACTCGTGGAACACGCTGGTCCAAAGCTGGCGATGCGAAAACACGGATGGTAACAGGCGGAAAAACCGCGTGGTAGTGTTTTCGCACCCGCCGCCTTGCGCCTGTTACATGAACTTAGCACGCACTCCAAATCTTTCTGAAATGAACTGATTTAGTAAAATACAGTCAGTGCGCAGGGGAGCTAGTGGAAGTTTATCAAGATTACTTTAATCCGAGTTTTCGACGACGCTCACCAAGTGTGTAATAGGAAACATACGTTTTATGTTCACCGATTAAAAAAAAGTTAATTAACTCATTTTAGTTTATTAAACAACTTATCGCGGTAATTAGCCACCTATGATATGTGCCCCTGGCCGTATATCTCACTTGCAGAGACCGGATTAGTGTAGCTTTCACGGATTTTTCGAGAAAAGTCTGAACCCTTTTAAAGAAAAACACCCTATATATCATGGGAAAGGTCACAAACGAAAAGACATGACAGCCTCCATAGTTTCGTACATAACTTGGTTGAACTTACTGGGCTCTTATATTTCCTCACAGAAACATCTCTTTATGCGGCGTTCAACCTGCAACGTCACCTGATGTGCGACAGTAAGGGGACATCCGGAGTGGTCAGGCCCTTTATGGAGACGACGGGGCGCGACGCTTCACCGGTTCTTGTGGGGTCCCTCGTCGGGGGTCTTTGAAGAGACTCGACATGTGACGAGGCCACGGAAAGGTCTCAAGGGGTTAACGTACGCCGCTCTCTGCCACAGCCTTTATGTACGGGAACTACGTCTACTTTTTCTTTTTTTCAGATGTTTACTTTTGTTTACGTCGACGTCGGGGGTTTGGTGACGCGCTGGACTGTCCGTCTTCTCACGGTCTTCTCGTCTTCGACCAGCTGCTACCGGGTTCATTTCGCATTTATGAACTGACTGCACAACGTACTACTCCCCCCCCCCCCCCCCATGAAGGGAGCAAAGATTTTACTATACTCAGATTCACGTTAAGAGTGCGAAACACTCACACCTTCACAGACGCTGCGATCCAACGGAATCAGTCAAGTAGATCCAAAAGTGCACCGTCACGGTGCGTAGAGTAGACATTCTTAATCTTGGAACCAGAACGAACTGTTCGGTTCATCTGTAACCAAAGTTCCTTACAGCCACGCGCAAAATTGACAATGCTCAGTGCACGTGCTGTGCTCCGGCTATTGTTGATTTGGCAATTTCCGTCACCGCTCTAATTGGCCATGAAGACGGAGCCGAATATTTGCCGAGGGATTTATTTATTTATCCACCCTCAAGGTACGAGGTACCTTGAGAGTAAATACACGAACTCAGCTCTGTTACGTCACGGCGCGGTAGTGGCGCGTTGGGCGCACTTCCTGTCTGGGGCTGTGGGCGGAAGTCACCTCGGGACATGGATTCCTGTGTTGTTTAGAAGACACTGGACAAAATCCTGCCTTTTCGTCAAAACACCGCGGTCGCGGTTGTACCAAAAACGTCGAGAAAAGTTCAAAGGTCAGTTTTCATGTGTTTTGTGCCTGCTCGGTTCGTCCGAGAACGTTGATAGGTGCTTTGGAAAATAAAAACCTGACGCCGGCGGACTACAATTGCTTGGGCGGGAAGCACTTTGGGTTGAATTCACGGATACTTGTGGTCGTCAAATTTATTTGTTTTGTTCCAACATGAACGCGGGACAACCGCAAAGTTGTACGGATCACCTGCGCACTACGTTTAGTGCGTCTTCCAGTTGAAACGGCCGCCTGATCGTTCGAACTGCCGTCTGCTCTCGAACGTGTCTGCTTGTTGTCGTCTGCTCGTTCAAACGACAGCGGCCCGTAGACCAAACGTCCGGTCATTGCGATAAAAAGTAAGTGCAGGCCTCGAAAGTCTTTTAGGTTTGAAGATGGGTTGAGGTAAGTATAGGCTCGGTGTAAACAGTAGGTATACAAGGAGATGTTGATCATTGTTACCAGTGGCCATCACAGACTTCGTATGCCTGATTCACTCGGTTCGATTCTACTTGCGATTTTCAGTATCGACGTCGACCATCTCAGCTACGGTCCACACTTTTGCAGCCCGAGCGACGTCGTGACTGAAAATAGCGAGCAGAATATCATCATACGAACCAGGCTTCAGCTCCAATTCTGCGGTGTCCACGCGGAATGAATCGCGGCATGTCGCATTATTTACGCGATGTTTGGCGGTGCAACGTGCCTCGTTAATTTTGCCGAGGCCGCTAAAGTTGTGAGACATTTCCAGGAAGACGGGAAATCAACAATTCTAACGCGAAAAAGAGCACGGGGACTCACACCGACGCCGACAACATCGCCTTCCAATGGTTTGTTTATGGGCGACGGCGAGATTCTTGCCCACACTCCATCGTGCATGCGCGGCGCCGGTGGCGTCCGCTTGGGGCGCTCCGGTTTATTTGTAAGCATGATTTGGTCTATAAATACTATGTACATCCGATCCTCATCCGCAGACTTTGTATCCACGTTCGAACCGCATCCTCATCGTCCTTAACACCTTGCCTTCTCATTTTTTCTTCAAAAAACCTAAATCAAAAATTTTATTTTAAACGGGCAATATCCAATAAAGTAAGACAAAATATTTTCTCAACTGTCAGGTGTCATGTCTCGCTCTAAATCAAAACTTCTTGTCTGAGTCCCACTGACGTGCAGACGCGGAAGTTGATGGAAACGCTTGCAGGATTCACATCGCTTTTATTGCTTTTGTTACTGCCCATCAAGCTATCGTCTGATTCCTAAAAATCTGAAAGGTTGAAAGATTCATTACATAAGCCTGAACATTAATTCATTTAAAAACGAAGGTTTTGTATATCTTTGTCGGCTAAAGTGGACCTCCTTGCCAAAGTCATGTTGTTTTAGCGTGAACGCTCTCAAGCGACTGCTTTTTTTTTCTCTCGGCTAAATGAAGCGTATTTTTTCCTGTACAACAGCAAAACAAACGAGCAAACTACCCAAGGCAAATGGAGCAACAAGGATGGTTTTGCCATCTACCAGAGAGCGCACTAAACAAGCACCTAAACCGAAACGCGAGTCACTCGTGGACGATCTTTACGGCCCGTAGAGGGTGGCACGAGTGAGACTCATTATTAGGAAACAAGTGATTAAATTATTGTATGCGCATCCGATCCACATCCGCAAAATTCAGAACCGCATACGACTCCGAATCTGCGCATTTATGTTATATAATAGAACCAATCGATCTATAAAAAAAAAAAAGTGCCTCTACATTTGTTTGTTTATGTTTGTGCAAGACTTCTTGCATGTACGAATATCGTGAAAGTCATCGTATCTTGTTTTATCGTATTTGTTCTATAAGCCATCCTTCAGACACTTTGTGTCGCTGGAAAGCTCATAGTAGTTATGAGATCGTCCTGGCATTTACGACATTCTGCCCAGATGATACGCTCAAATAGGAAAAAAAAAAAACATTTTCGTCTATATGTTTTTGTAACAACTATTTCAAGTAGACGCGTATTTTAGAAACATGCAAATTATTAAATTACAGACTTTAATAACACATTTTGTCATTCTATTTAGGTCAAACTATAAAAAAGAGTGGGAGCGGAAAGGTGGTCACTCACCGCAGCGAAGTACTCGTATATATACGTGGCAAGACGCTAATAGATCACTGGGAAAATATCACAATATCGAATCATGGCAACACCTCCTATCGGTCGCAGTTTTAAACATGAGTCAGAACTGCGTGGTCCGAACCGCATCTTTATCAACAACTAACCAACTGTCAAAAAAAAAAAAAAAAAAAGCACACACACACACGCACACATTACATTTTATTTGTCGAGGAGGCTTCTTCTGCTTTCCTTTGGCTTGTACTTTGCGTTTTTTGTTTTTTTTGTGCCACAATACTTTTTTTCGCTTTTTCTCTACCAAACTAAAGCACGCCTTTCCAGGACGATTGATGCCCCTGATTTGTTTTTTACTTTTTGTAGAAACAGCTTTTTTAGCGACATAGAATGCTCTAAGCGATCTTTGACGAGAATCAGATCTTTCTTGGCGTAGGGAACAATATTCTTCTTATTGGCCCCTTTCTTTTAAGACAGCAATTTGCTCCCGCCAAACACTCGAAGATGCATTTCATAAGAGCGCTTATTTATTCACTCCACACTCTGCGGTCGCAAACAGTTCTGGACCGCCCCAGCGAAACCGTAGATCTAGAACCGCGTATATCCGCATCCAATCCGCTTCCGCAGCCCCTAGCATCCGCATCCGAGCCGCGATCCGCCAAATCTCGTTCATTTTTATCCGTATACGCCAGTTGACCGCGGATATCCGCGGGTAATTCGCAGATATGCAGGGCTCTCTCTATATAAGCTTATATAGGGGGCTCTCGTCCGACATACATTTCCGGTGTCTCGGTAAAGCGGCTCTATGTTGATAAGGAGGGGAACCGCAAAAAAAAAACAAAAAAACGTGACGTCACGAGTGGTGGTTGTAGTATCTTGTGACGTCACAAGTTTCGTCAAACGACGAAAGGAAAATATGTGTAACAAAATCTGAGCTTCGAAAATTGATTTCCCGATGAAATCTTAGTCATTTTGGTTTGATAACTTAGCAGCGTAATCGAAGGTATATGCAAACTAGCGCGAGGCGTGAAGAACTACGATCGATGATATTAGACAGGAGAGGCCCTTTAAAGTGCCATTGACAACCCCAACATCGATATATATCTTTTTATTAATATTGCAAACGCCTGATAATGATTCCCAGGTATCGCCATAAAAAAATATCAATCTTGAAAACTGCGCATTTCCAGACCAAAAATAAAGGGCCACGATGTGGATAGCAAGCATTCTTTATCTACACGTTTTAAAAATTTCAAACATATAGGTCCAACATTAAACTCGGCCGATTTGTAGTACCAAACCATGTACGGCCCAAAGCGTTTTTACAGATGTTCCCAGCGACCCGAATTTCTAATATAATCATAAATTGTTTTATATCAAGATGAAGACTATTTCGTACTCTATTTATTCGCATATAAAAATTCGGCAGCGACACTTAAGACAGCTTACGTGTAGGAAAGCAAACAGGATTCGTACACGCAGCGCATTCCTACAAGCAGCGCGCCATGTCTTCCTTTTTCACACGGCACCCCGGCGGTGACGTCACACTCCCCCACTGCGCAGGCGCGGCGAACCTCGCCGGCTACGGCTCCTGTGAAGAAGCATTTGCGTTGCTGTGCTTTTCTTTGTGTTTTATTTCTGAGGCGCGTCCGCTTTCCAGCCAGTGGGAATTTATGTGCCGTTTCGCTCAGCCAATGGGTAATTAGGTGCCGTTTTTCGCTGCTACAGACATCAAATAACGCCGGTTTCGCTCCATGAAACAGTTATTGCTTTCGCATTAAAAATATTTTCAGAAAGCATGATTTGAAACGTCCGCCCGAGTCTATGACGTAGTTAGCGAAATGGTGCGCACCTACTATTTGAATGACATCAACCCGGAAGTGTCGTTTAACTCTCTCTCTTTCCTCTCATCGTTCATGGGCAAACAAAAAGTATTTGGGCACACGCACGGGCCACCTGTTCAACCGCGAGTGTATTTCTCGAAACCTTTCTTCGCGTGCAGACGACGCGTTATTTTTAGTGGCTCATCTTCTAGCAGTATTGGTCTAAAACTATTTTTTAAAAGGCAAGGAAAAAACGACGTGTAGCAGCCCTTGGTGAGCGTCGTGAGGGGTGATGTCGCAAAGATGCTGCGTGAGAGGTTATCCAAAAGATTATCCTGCTCCAAAAAAAAAAAAAAAAAAGACAAAAAAAAAAAAAAAAACGCGCCCGAGTTGTTCTTAACATCCCCGTCGTGCGCATCCTTCTCAACGCCCTCAGCACAGCCGCCGGGTGCCGCCATCTTGAAAGTATGAAGAAAAAGCAAGGATACGGCCCATGTTTCGCCATTAAGACTTCTGGTCTCTGATTTTTATTTTTCAAAGGCAGCATTGCAGTGCATTTTACGACAGCCGTCGTAAAAAAAGTATTTTATGAATGGCAAAAATATTTATTACAGACATGGAACTTGCTACACCTATAACGTTTTCAAAAATGCATTCGCCAATTACGTCACACACAAAAAAAAAAGAATAAAAATAAAGAAGTGAGGAGGAGCTCGAATTGGGGGGGGGGGGGGGGGACACAAACTTTGAGGGACCCTTTCGCGCGCCAAAATTTTGTACTTAAAATGGAAAGAATAAAACACGGAGGACAAGCACAGGACAACCACGTTCTTTCATTTAGCACCGACGTTTATTTTGGGCAGAAAAATTGCACCCAGAACAAATTTTGTTTTCCGCGATTATTTTTCTTTGTTTTATTATGTGCAATTAAAGCGTTTAAGACGATAAAAAAAAAACGATCTTGGGGTTGTCAGTGGGCCCTTTACAGGGGGTCATGAAACGTTATTAAGTTGGAATATTCATGACTTTGTAGAGGCGTACTGGTCCTATAGTCTGGCCCAAGTATACTCGCACAGACCGCCACTGATGCAGAAGCTTCTTTGTCATGTTGAAGTTGCGATGATAAAAGGGGACTATTTCTTTGAGTCTTGCCTTCGCAAAGCTTGATGACGTAATTGGGGGATCAAAACCACTCACCTTTCGACAGTGAAGCGCGGCTCGTTGATTAGACACGAGAACTGCGTGAGCACTCGACTTCGGCTTGTAACAGTCAAAAGCTCGATGGACACTCGGGTAGTGGCTCGTGTCCAACCACGGCGGTGATCAGAATAGCCGAACTCTAACAATGCCTGGAGCTCAAGACGCGTTTTCTACTTTGCCAACCCCAGCGTGTGTATATGATTAACGTTGGCAGCATAGGATAGGCACCAGGCCATGTGACCGGTTGTGCTGGCTCCAAGTTGAGGAGATAAACAAGGCTAAGTTTTTTCGAATTTTTTTGGCGACTGCCATTGCCTAGAAATATAAACAGGCAAGTTTTTTTTTTTCAGTTATTAACGTTAGGGAGAGATTCTAAGGATTATTTAGCGAACAGAGAAAAATCGTTTTATGGCTCCTTTAATATCTGACTGATGCAAACGTTATGGGCTTTTAAAGAGACCGTGAAAAGAACTTCGGGCTGGAAGAAATGGAAATTTTACTAATCGCATATTGTTTAGTGCGCTAAAATAAAACTAGTACACGCGGGTAGAAAGGCGAACGCCTGCTTTTCGTTACGAAAATTTTAAAATAAAGTGGCCTATTTTGTACCTCCTTTCCTTCGAAAGCTGTTCGCCTCTTCACCGTGGTGTATCCGCTGTGCCTAAGCACGTCAGCAGAACCCAGCTCACGCAGTGGACAGGAGCAGTGCGTCACTCGGTCGTATGCGCTCGTGAACAATCAATACGTAGACGAACGTTTGGATTCGCGTTCGTGGCCAATGAGTGCCTTGACGGCACTTATCGTAACTTGCGAATGGCAAGTTCCAAAGCGTGCTTAAAAAATGAAAGCCGTTTACAACTCCCTGTAACGCCGAATTAGAGCGCAGCTCTTGAGGAGGAGGAGGGAAGGGTACTGGGGGGTGGGTCAAGTGACCTCGGGGGGCGGGGGGGTCACGTGACCTTGGGGGTCACGTGACCTTGGGGCGTCACGTGACGTCGGGGGGTCACGTGACCTGGGGCCACGTGACGATACCGATGACGTCATCAGTAGCGTCACTGATGACGCCATCAGTGATGATGATGACGATGCGGATGCCGGTGACGTCATCAGTGACGTCACTAATGACGTCATCAGTGATGATGACGATGACGATGCGGATGCCGGTGACGTCATCAGTGACGTCACTGACGACGTCATCAGTGCCTATGACGTCAACGGGGGGTCACGTGACCTCGGGGGGTATCCCCAGGTCACGTGACCCCAGGGGGGGTCACGACCTGGGTAACCATCGTGACCCTCGTGAGGGTAATCCTAGTAACCCTTGTGAGGGCAACTCTCGTGACCCTCGTGAGGGTAACTCTCGTGACCCTCGTAAGGGTAACTCTCATAACCCTCGTGACCCTCGTGAGGGTAACTAACCCTCGTAACCCTCGTGAGGGTTACGAGGGTGAGTAACCCTCGTGAGGGTAACTCTCATAACCCTCGTGACCCTCGTGAGGGTAACCCTCGTGAAGGTTACCCTCACGAGGGTTACTAACCCTCGTAACCCTCAAAAGGGTTACCTTCACGAGGGTTACCCTCACGAGGGTTACTAACCCTCGTAACCCTCGTGAGGGTTACAAGGGTAAGTAACCCTCGTGAGGGTAACACTCGTGAAGGTAACCCTTTTGAGGGTAACTAACCCTCGTAACCCTCGTGAGGGTTACGAGGGTAAGTAACCCTCGTGGCCCTCGTGAGCCTCGTGAGGGTAACCCTCATGAGATTAACCCTCGTAACCCTCGTAACCCTCACGAGGGTTACGAGGGTTGCGGTTACGCCGACGCCGACGCCGACGCCGACGGCGACGCCGCTCAAGCCGGGAACGGGCCCCTAAGAGCTGCGCTCTAAAAGCACGGTGGAAGCTTGGAGTCATCGCATCCGGTGCCCGAGCACGTCACGACCGCGTGATTTCTCAGGGTTAAGGCTAAGGAGGAAGATGTGGAGAGATCATTCCATGGTTAGGGGAGGAAGCAGACTTAAATTCTAGGTTCGGAGCAGACAGTTTGTTTTAATACATTGGTAGGTGGAAGATTGTAAAAAGACGGGCGAAGGCAAAAGAAGACTGGGCGACGTTTGGACCGAACGGTGTTCTTCGAGCAGAAAAACGTTCGGTCGAGGTGTCGTTCACCCGTCTTTTCCCTTAGGCCACTTCCTGGAGTCTTCCCTACACTATAGTCCATTACAACTCAAGAAGGTAGGGCGACGGACAGGAAGGCCAGAAGGAAAAAGCAGATGGAAGTCTGGGGAGAGGAGGAGATTTTTCCTTCTCCTATTCAGAGTTCCGTCTGCTCCTTCCTCCCCAGCCTTCCTTTGCCTCGCTCTACCTTCTTGAGCTGTAATTTACTATAAGGCAGTAAAAGTGACCGGCTTTCATTGTTTTCATAAAACATTTACGATAGCCTGGTTATGATGACGAGGACCTGGGAGCACGAAACACGCTGTGGATGAGCTGGGCACATGGGCGTCCGCAGAACTGTCATCAGGGAAAAGGAGCACACTTATCCCCCCCCCCCCCCCCCCCCCCCGGAATATCCTGGCGGTACCACCATGAAGGTTCGTCATTCGGCATTGGGGAAACAGCTGCTCTGTTCCCCCAATGTGAGTTGTTTCGTCCACAAGGACAGAGAAAGCTACAGCTCTGTTAGCATCGGACATTATTTCCTGTTTTAGCATGTTGCCACAGATGCTG
>NW_024609836.1:29839044-30039422 GCF_016920785.2 Ixodes scapularis
TGACATGGATGAAAACGAACGAAAGGCTCGGCATGCTGCAGCTCACCGTCTACGCAGACAAGCACCACCAGAGTTTCGTCCCAATCAACATCATTCACCACGTAAAGATGCGTTTTTTTTTTTTTGTTGTTTTTTTGCCCTACACGAGCACGGGAGCACGTGCTCAAGTGCTCGTGAGCACGTGAGCGCGTGAGCTCACGAGCAGGAGCACGTGCACCCGACGGCGGACGGACATACGGACATGGCTCGCCCCTAAGGAGCTTCGCCCCTAAAAACGCAGACCTATATTTGAATAAGCAGTCAAGGTATAGTTCCCGCGCTGTAGTCGATCAAAAGGGCCCCGAGCAACTCTGGCTCCAATGGTGCCAAATTCTAATGTTCGGTACTATTTGAGGTTAAAGGGGGGGGGGGGGGGGGGGGGGCTGTTTATTATATTAGGTACTTGAGTTTTGTGTAGGTTCATAAATCTTGGTGGAGCATATTTTTATTAATTGATGTTTAGCAAAAAAATACTAGATTTTATTTTTTTCTCTCTTTTTTTTGCTTTGGAATGTTGCATAAATGATATTGTCAGGCTACATTAACTATGAGCGTAAATTAGGGGGTGAGACACTTTATATCAGCTGAAATATATTGCTATAATTCTTGTTTCAACCTGTTTTTTTTCTTAATTCCCCATTTCTGAAAAGACAGTTCTGTCTCATGACGCACTTTTTAGGATAATTTATATGCATTATAATTACAAAGGGTAGTAAGTAATATCCTTCAATAGCACAGATGAACTCCCAATTATTTAAGATTCAGTCATTCAGTGATGTGCTAACACATCTTGGGATCTGCTCCAAAGGGTCAATTGCTGCTGCAAACCAATATTTCGCCTGCTACAAAGCCTACTACGAAAAGTCCAATGCCGCTTCCATCACTGCTAATAGCTCTGACCTCTCTGCACTGCCGGGTCGTTATGGTAGGCTCGCGAGAATTTTCAGAACTTCCGATTGTTGTTTTGGATGACGTACCATTCTTTTTACAGCGAAGCTGTTTATGGCTAGGGTTCCGTGTGTTTTTCGTGTGCAGTGACTAAAAACTATGCTCGCACCGCCGTGCGCGCACGCCTTCTCCGTATAAAAGATTTGAAGTAAATGACCAAATGCCGTTTGCTTTAGGCTTTGGATTTAGAACAGTTACTGCTGCAGACGCCAGCACGTGTAGCGCGTGGAACACCATTCCCTGCATTCTCCTTGATGCTTGTGTAATTTAGCAATAGGTCTATTTCACTTCTCTCGTCGTAATGGGGAAGCCGCGTACACACGAACTCATCTCTGTTACGTCACGGCGCGGTGGTGGCGCGTCGGGCGCACTTCCGGTCTGGGGCTGTGGGCGGAAGCCACCATGGGGCACGTGAATTCCTGTGTCACTTTGGAAGAAACCGGACAAAAACCTGCCTTCTCGTCAAAACGCTGCGACTGGGGCTTTGCTAAAAGAGCCGGGAAATGTTTGAATTTCAGTTTTTATGCGTTTTCTGCCTGCTCGGTTCGTCCGAGAACGGGAACAGGGGCATGAAAAGGGAAACACAGACGCCGTCGGACCACGATTGCTTGGGCGGGAAGCACTTTGGATTGAATTCACGGATACTTGTGGTTGTCAGATTGATTGATTTTTTCCAACATGAACGCGGGAAAACCGTCAAGTTGCACGGATCACCTGCGGACTATACGTTCTCATCATGTGAATCAGGCTTCAGCGCCCATTTTGCGGCGTCCATGCGGAATGAATCGCCGCGTGTTACATTATTCACGCCGAGATTTGCGATGTAACGAGCCTCGTTAAATTGGTTGAGGCCGCTTAAGTAGTCAGACATTGCCCAGGAAGACGTAGAATCAACAATCCCAACGCGAAAAAGAGCGCGGGGGCTCACACCGACGCCGACAACATCCCATTCCAATGGTTTGTTTATGGGCGACGGCGAGCTTCTTGCCCACACCTTCATCGCGCATGCGCGGCGTTGGTGGCGTTCGCTAGGCGCGCTTCGGTTTGTTTGTAAACATGAGTTGGTGTGTAGTCAGAACTCCCGAAGAGCAACGCGTCTAAGAGGAGCAACGGCAAGAACGGGCACCGAGAATGTCAACGGCGGCGGCGGACGGCACACACCTCCGATGAAGATCGTCCACAAAACGCCAAGCGCATGCGGCAAACCAGACAAGACTAGGAACGTCGCGGGGCAACACATAAAAAAAAAGTACATGCTGCTAAATTGGACAACTTTAACGGAGCGTACGTTAAATTCTGTGTCACGTCTGTGTTGTGTGCTAAACAGCTTCGCCGGTCATCCACTTTCGCATAGTAGAATGGCTCATGAATGTTTTTGTATTCTTTTGTATGGAACACTGACAGTGACAGTCAGGATAAAGAATGGATATCAAGACGACGTAAATTGTTATTTAAATCATGATTTAAATCGCACCGATTTGGTTATAATGATTTAAACCAAACTTTTCCCACAAGATAATACTGAAAAGATTTGCTATTTGCCGTTTGTCTACTAGAGTTTGCTTCCCGTGGGCATTTAACCTGTATTTGAGGCAGAGAATTATCAAGCAGAAAATATTTGTGTCGGGCAGCGATTAAAAAACGCCCATCTAGTGATAAAAAAGTCACTTTTCTAGCCAGAGATTTAAATCAGGTAAGTTTGATTTAAATCAAATAAATCACATTTAGATCAAATTATCTTATGTAAATCAAAATTATCTGATATAAATCAAATAAATTTGATTTATCTGATTTTTTTAGAAACAATCATAATTGTTTTCTAACCTGGTGACAGTACTCGGACGTTTCGCAAAACAATTGATGTTCGTGGCCTGTTCGAGCGGCTTAGCTGGCTCCGTTGAGTGCGCTTCTTGCCACGCACTGGTGCACTGCGAAGCGGCACCCGCAAAATTGACGCCCTTCTTTACATCTTGCTTCACCGCAATGCAGCCATGTGCTAAGGGAAAAAGCACTTCTCCAGAGCAGGATGGTTCGCGCGAACGCGTCGCGTCATCTTGGTGAAGGCTGATGTGACATTTTAAATCTACACTAATGCGCTCTCTGCAGGCGACTTATACGAACAGGGGGACATAGTAGGGTGTCTTTGTAGATCGCTTCCGCGACATTCGCCGCACCCGCTACGAGGTCCGGAACTCTGCAAACAAAGCTAGCAGCGGTGCGCATGCGCAGTACTGGTGTCTCCGTTGTGAAGAGCGTAGCATATAGGGGGGGGGGGGGGGGGGGGGCGGTAGCGACGTTCAACTTGAAAGTTCCATAATGCTTGAAGTGGATTATCGGACCTTGAATTTTCAATTTTACCCCTAAATTTAGCAGGGAAACTATATTGGTGTATAGTTCACGTGACTTCACGTTACGTGATATCAATTTCCCTTCCAAATTGAGCAGGGAAATTGAATTGGCGTGTAGATCACGCGATGTCAGGCCATGTGACATCAATTTCATCAATTTTCCCAGCAAATTTAGCAGGGAGACTGAATTGGTGTACAGGTCACATGACATCAATTTTCCCGGCAAATATAGCGGGGAAACTGAATCGGTGTATAGGTCATGAGGCATCGATTTCCCCGCCAAATTTAGCGGGGAACTGAATTGGCGTATAGGGTCACGTGACTTCAGTTTTCCCTCGAAATTTAGCGGGGAGACTGAGTTGGTGTACAGGTCACTTGACATCACTTTTCCCGCCAAAATTTAGCGGGGAAACTGAATTGGTCTGCAGCTCCTGTGACGTCATGTCAGGTGACATCAAATTTTCCGCTAAATTTAGCGGAGAAACTGAATCCGTATATGGGTCACGTGAAATCAATTTCTGCGCTAAATTCAGCGGGAATTCACGGACGGACGGACGGACGGTCAAAATAAATGGGGGGGGGGGGGGGGGGGGGGGGGCAGTCGTCACGATAAGTTGAACCATTCAACTTAATTGCGTTGAATCATTTGTAAATTATAATCTGTAAATTTTAGAAGTATTTGGAGGGCGTAGGGAGCACGGTGGGGCGCAGGGCTGGCGGCGCGAAAGCTCGGTGCGCTATCGTTGATAGCCCGAATCACCCGGAGTACGAGACAAACGAGGGGCCACTTACGACACGCAACAAGAGCATGTGAAGAAGGTGTTGAGCCAGAGCTAAGGGTGCCAGTACGCCTGTCATGTCAGAGCACGTGCAACGCGCAGGTGGCGGGCAGAAAAGTACGCGTGGCTTCCGAGGGGAGGCGCCAGCCGGTGAAACCTCCGTCGCGCGCTGCGTGGCGTTTACTTTGTTTAGTAGCCGGTAGGCGGCGCCACTGGGGTTCTTTGCTGAACCTCCACAAGCTCTTCCGAAAATGCGACCGGGGGGTGAGAAAAAAGAAGGGGAAGAGGGGGTTAGAAATGATTGGAATTAAGGATTAAAATATTTGAGTTATTTTAATCTTCAACATCACCGGAAAGCTCAAGCTTGGCTTTTTTATTGAATACGAATTCAATAAGATACGCTTAAACTGAAGTATGTCCGTGTAGGTCCTCTCTAATCCTTCATCTTGTTTGCACTGTTCTTTTCTTCTTTTTTTTAAGGTGTTAATGAATGAATGTTGCGAAAATTCGACAAATTCGAAACCTATTTTATAACCAAAGGAACGATTTTTATCTGCTTTGAGCTTCATTGTTGGTATGATTATGATTTTTCAATATTTTAGGTAGGAATATCGTTTCTCAGCAAATATAAATAGAAAATACAACTACTTTTTGCATGATCGCAGTTAAAGCTGGCATCTTGTCAGTTGTTCGTTTTGACGGAGCCATCGCATAGGTGCTATTCTGGCCAACATCATGGCGTTAATTACCTAATATTCATATTTTAATTGGCTCGTAACCTAAAAACTAGTAAAATTGTACGTAATGTGGAGTAAAAAGTATTTTACTCCGCAGCAAAAGGTACCATTTCAAGGACTGTGTACCCCTTGAAAGAAAAAACAAAACTGATTGATTGATTGCCTCTATTCCTGTTTGAAACATTACGATTTTCAGTTTTGCCGGTAACTTGAAATGGGGGGGGGGGGGGGGGGGGGGCGAGGTTGCTTCGCAAACTGTAGTCTTTAGTGATTCTGAGTAACCCAACGGAGGGGAGTAGGAGGGAGGAAGTAGGAGGGGGTGGGAGATATAACAAGAAAGCCGGGCCCACGGAATCTACGCAGGAAACTGAAGACCAGAGAAAAACGACCAAATTCACTGGCCACTCTTTTTTTTTTTGGTGACTGTGTATTATGCTTTCTCTCTCCCCCCTCCCTCTTTTCCCCCACTTTTAGAGGATGATATGTGACGGTTTTATATAATAAATTCTGGGAGCCCCTCGCACTCGTCAATTTTTGACAACAAATTATTGAGATACCTAAATCTGACAAAATATCGTGATACAATCGATATATCCTAAAAGTATTTCGCTCTATACAGAGATACAGATACTCAAAAATATCTCTAAGTTTACGTCGCGAAACATTTGTATCGCGATACTGGCCAGCCCTGCCCCGCGCACATAAATATTATATTGTATTTTAGTTAGGGTGTAGAAGGAAAAACATCACGATAATTTAAATCACAATAAAAAGCATGGTTTAAATCGCGATGTAAATCACACCGGTTTCTCTCTGGTAATTTAAATCACACAGTTCCCACGCGAATATTCCCCCAGATATATTTTCATTTACTGTCTGCCTGTGATATCTTGCTCTCTGTGTAGTTGTTTTATGTTTAAATCAGATAATCATTAAGTAAGAAATACTTATAGCAGGATGAAAATTAGTAATAAGTGGTGCTCTTCCGGTCAAACCGAAGTTCGTCAGTTACGCAACGTCATAGAGGGGGAAAGAAAATCGGAAAGCGAGCGGAAGCGTTAACTACAAGGAAAATGATTTCATATTGTAAGCAAATAAGAACACGAAAAATAAAAGAACTTTTTTACACACACAAAAAAAGTATTAAGCTGCATTTGTTGAAGCGTAGCGGTGTAAACATCAACCAAAAGTTGTTAATTAAGAGTAATTCCTTCTGCCGTATTGTTCAGCGATCGGACGGATTGATACATCGATCTGTCATAGTTAAAATACATTAAAAATTGTTTTTGTTTCTAGCTACTGTGATTTAAATGGAATCTGATTTAAATAAAATAAATCTGATTAATTAGTTTTAAAAATATCACGGCTTTATTTTTTTTTCTTTTAGTATACCATAACTACGTCCAGGAGTTTACTGGTTTTAAAGTATCTAAGAAAGTTTTATCTTGGGGTAGTCTGTATAAGGCCAATAACAGGGCACCAACGCCAAATCCAACTGGAGAAATGTCATTTGATATATGCGAGTTCCTATGAACGTAGTGCACTTTTATCTCGGGATATCTTCTTTTAACAATTGGGAGCACAACACAATTAAACTCCGAATTTTCGGAAATTGTAGCTCTAACAAGAATAATCTGCGAAAATCTCCGAATGTACGGCAAAAATAAACTCCGAAAGCACGGAATAAAACTCCATATATGTTTTTTTTTTTTTTTTTCACATTATACATTAGAATCTTGTTAATGCAAACTCTCTTAATTCAAACTTGCGGATAATTCAAACTAACTTGCAGGTCCCATCCTATGCGTCTCCCCGATAGGGGGATACTCCCGATAATTGAAACTTTTCTTTATTCAAATAAATTTGCGGTCCCCTTCGAGTTTGAATTAACGAGATTTGACTTAGTTCAATTGTTAGCAGCGTCCTCTTTCTAGTGCTTGTCCCCTGGCGCCTTCGGTATTCTTGGCTGACGCTCTGCCACGAGGGAGTTTTAGTCGGTCGTTTCGATATCTCCGATAATGAGGCGATACTTCGGCGACGCCTTTCAGCCCTTTCTAGACAGCCTTAAAGCGTGCGCGTTACGTCACATGACGTCACGCCCGGGAGGCCTGCACGGGTACTGATTGGATGCGAGTGCCGCGTCAGCGTTCGCGTGGGGCTCGTTTCCTATCATAGTCCCACCCGAACGCTGACGCGGCAGTCGCATCCAATCAGCGCCCGTGCGGGACCCCCCCGGACGTGACGTCATGCGACGTAACGCGCAGGCTTTTAAGCTGTCTAGGAGCTGCGTTGCTTTTGCGCACGCATCGCCTCGTTATCGGAGGCGTCGAAACAATTGACTAAAACTTTTTTTTTTTTTTTTTTTTGTGGAATTACGCGATTCCGCCTTATCTACAGCTCGTGGTAAGTAGTTATGAAATCCCTGTTCTCGCTGTCCCTACCACACCAAAGTTTCACGTCGTTTTCGCTAGGAGGCGTCTTTATCCTCTCCGTAAACTGTTACCCCCTCAACTTTTTTTCTTTCTTTTTTTCAGAACGGCGCGTTTCATATATGCTTCACCCGTATTTATTTATATTTAATTGGTATGGATAGCAAGCCGCTACCCGATTAAAAGGGTTCAACCTGTAGTTACATCCATCCGACAATTCATTCGGTTCATCTGTGAGCAGACGACACATGAACCCGGAAGTGTATGTGATTGGTCACGCGCATCACAATGTGCGCACTGCTAGATATTCGCACATTTCACTATGGAAGCGGAGGACTATCTTTGTGCGCAAATATGCTAAAATTTGGTTCCGACATTTGCTTTGACTGCGCTGCGAGTCTGCGACTCGTTCACGTGTACGATATGATGCGGGGCCCTCTAATTCCCATGGTCATCGTAAACGGTGCGCTCCATACAGATAGGAATTTCTTCGAGGGTACAACAACTAGAAAACTAGACGGCCATCTTTGACATCTCCGAAAAATAACAACCAAAATTTAAAAAAAAGGGATCACGGAAAATTAGAGGAGAAACAGGCGGAATCAACACGTTGAAGAGCGCTGCGCCTTGACTCAAGATATTCTTTTAAACATGTTAAACAAAAAAAAAAAAATGAAATGATAAGTCTTGTTTCCTCAAAACGACACTCTCAAGTTGAAAGGTGACCGCCGACAGGACAAATTGGCCGAGGGCGACCCGAAAAATGCCAATGTTTGTTGGTGTTTCTTTTATTGCTCATTTGGGACAGGGACTTAGATAGAAGAGAGCCATCAAACGCTCCATCACTGCCTCCACCTTCGAGTAAAAAAAAAAAAAAGAAACGTGAAAAAAGAGCGGTGTGACATAAATGTATCGCTGCCGTTGCGACTTCCCAAATTGGACGCGAGCGTCCCAAGAAAGCGCCAATAGGGCAACGGGTCGGTCGCATTGGGGAGCGCCTTTCTTGAGTGTCCCGAGGCTTTATGGTTTTATGGCTCCTTTTCACTGGACGCGGTAGGCGTCGACTCCTTGTTTTCCGGCGGGGGTGACCCACAGAGCCCAGATTTCAGAGAGGAAGCAACTCATACCATGCTTGCACTTTAACGGTAGACGCCTTCCGCGCACGTCGGTCGTGACTCGTGAGTGCGCACGCGTTGCGTTGCCGAATGACCCCACCTGAAAGCGCGGCCCATGAACCACGCGACTCCGATTGAGCGGTTGGAGACACTCTAAAATCTGAGCTCTCCAGGTTGACCGCTCCTTTGTGTTTCACGGTCAGGAGGGTTCCGCAACGGGGAGGGGCGTGAGCTTCTTTGGCGATAATTAAATTTTTGGTTGAAAATTGTTTTATTTTTTTAATGGGAGAGGTCGCTCAATCCTGGGAAATGTTGGAACTCGATGGTCAACGAAACTAACGCGTTCGCGACTCAAGTGGTCGAGATGACTTAGGTGGTGGTGCGCTGGTCCGGTCACCTCCACGTGCTTCGGCTGCTCTACCGGAACATCGCGCGTTGTGTGAGTCCGACCCTATACTCTCCTTGAATTCGCCTTGGGTAGAGATGGCTTGCACGTGACGTCGTCGCGTCGTGACGTCATCGCGTCATGATGTCATTCCTTTCTGTTTTTTTATATTTTTTGCCCAGGAAAACGTATATGATGGTGCGAAATGCATGCTGCAGAGTGTACCCGCTCAGCATCGAGGACACCAGAATGGCCGCTGTTGAGACATCACAGCAAGTCACGTATAGTGTAATCGCTGAGACTTTCCAGGCAGCGTCAAAAGCACGCCATGATGATGTTCGTTCTTCGTGTTTGTGTACGTGTTCTATCATCACTGAGCCAATCGTACACAGAAAAGGCCTAGTGACTTGCACTTTTGGAGCTGCTTGATTGGTATACCATTACCTCGTAGCGTCGACTGCGTCTAGGCTTAGGCTGAAACGAAGTATAGCGTTTTATGTTCTACCATGACTTCTCGCGACGGCGGTTTGTCTTCGGCAGTTGTCCGACTTTTATCGATGTTGAATTCGCCTAAACTTAAGCCCGTTATGACTATATTTTGTTTCATTATAAGTTAAAGGCTATACTTCGTGTCACCCTACGATGGTCTACAGGCAAGAGCTACGAACCGCCAGATCCAATCACGAGACACTTAGAAATTGCCTGGTATTTCGCTTCGACGAACATTACTGAGTGACTCATCCATTTTACATTGCAAAGAAAGCCGCGACATACAGGCTCTTTGCAGTGTAGCAGCTATAGAAATGATGCAGCGCTTTTTTATTCGGAGCATTATTCGTCCAAACCTAATCAATGCTACGCGTGTCATAGTTTAGCGTGGAACGTGATTGGACCTGGCGGCCCGTAGCTTTGGTCTTTTGTCCATCGTAGGAGGAGACGAAGTATAGAACATACATACAGACGCAAGAACAGACGTACTCAACGTGCATTATCATATCGTGTGATATGATAATGCGCGTTGCCCAGAAAGATTACGAGCGCCGTGACCTTGCAGTTTTTCTGCTGCTCCATTACCATTACCTTTACTGGCTGGCAACGCGTCGGGATTTATTTTTCATTTATTCTGCAATTTTATTTCTCTCCCTACATTGCTCCTCGTTTTGTTTCTGACAGTTATCCGACTACCTTAATGTTGCTGCGTCCGCCTAAATGTATAGAATCAAGAACCCGCTAAAGAAGTCACAAAAAAACCTTCTAAAAACACTAAATATAGTGCGCAAAAAAAAAAAAAAAAAACTCGACGCTATTTATTGTTGTAATTCGCCTAGCACAGCGCATTAAATACAATAACACTAAGAAACAGCTTTCCTGTTTGATTCAGGGTGCTTCCATGCACAGTATGACGTCTAATTACGGTTAGCAGGTTTTATCAGGTGTGTTGTCTTGCCATACCTACCGACCAGGGTGTGAGATAGGCAGGTGGGGGAAATACCACTAAACTTGCCGCAGCGGTCCTGTCAGGTTCTGCTCTGCAGGTACCTCCGCCTTACGATAGATGGCGCGGCGAAACACAAAAGGCGTTGGACTCGGGTTTGTATGGAACTTGATGGAACTCTGCGAAGAAACGCACCGTGTCAGCGATTTTTTTTTTTTTTTTTGTTTGAAGAAAAAATTACTAAGTCCTATCGACATAAAACTACCACACGATTATATATCCACATTTTTCTTAACTTTGATGCATTTTCCGAACCGCGTGAGCGGCTGGCAGTGTGAAGTCGTCTGCGAAACGTTCGAGGTGCTCTTTGCTTTTCGTTGTGTTTGTTTTGCTTCCGAACGCGCTTGGAGCAGACGAATCTGTCGGTAGCAGACGAAATTGGCATTTCTCGCCGTATTTTGACGCCTGGGGTCGGCCAAGATTCTTAAAGTATGGGCCGCTAGTGTTGTGTTCCAAACTTTCGGTTGGGTTACGGCCCGAAGAAAAAAGAAGCGGTGATATGCAACGCGGGCGATGTTGAGTTCGAGTGACTCTGTCGTGCTGGGCGTGACCGCAGTGTAGTGCAACGGCAAATCGCTGGCTTCAAATCTCGTCGAACTAGAACTTACCTGGCTGGATCGTAAACAGCTAAAACTTATAACTTATAAGCTAGATCGTCGAGCACATCTGCAGGCGGAGTGAAATCGACGCCGCAAGGCTTTCACGATACGCCTCAAGCTAGGGTTCCCATCTCTCCTCGAAGAAAAAACTGGCTACTCCGTCCTCGGGGAGAGCTATATACGTGCGTGTGCTCGTATGATAGTTATGAATTCTCGTGCACGCGCGCATATCCTGACTTAATTCATTTTGAGCATAGGGAGCGCGCATCTAACGAATTGTGCTTTACACTGATGCATTGTTTGGTTGACAGCTGTATTTTTGCAGCAAAACAATAAACCTCGTCTTGTTTGGGAGGTTATCCTTCGCGCCTTTCTGCTTGCACGGTGCCGCGCAGCAATAAAAACGTATATGGAAAGGCGCTATGGCGGGCACTACAAAGCATGGCCTCTGCCCCGCCGGAGCAGCGCACGTGACCACTCCCAGCGAGTGCGCATAGTTTGGAATCGGCGCTACTAGATGGCGGGGCATCGCTAAAAGGGTTCTATAGAGGTCGCTCAATCATCTCTCGTTTCCGCACCTACCTATCTCACGCCCTGCTGCCGACGCAAAACGCAGTTCCGATTGTTTTGGTGCAATATTCGGTGACAGTTCAAAGCTTCGGTGGCCAAGTTTGCAATCCTCCAGTGTGGAGGTATCTGACTCGACTGACGTCGCTCAAGAAGGGAGGGCGAGGAGGAAGCAGACGGGACGCTGGAGGAGAAAGGGGGAAACCTCTTTTTCTATAGTAATCAGTCTCAAAACTTAGAACCCTGTAAGCCCCCCCCCCCCCCCCCCTTTTGTTTTTCTCTTTCGTCTGAATTGTTGCGCACACTTTATTGGGAACATGTGATCTGGCCGGCTAGGAAAACGAACTTATACATTGACGCACAAATCAGTTCAAAGCACGTTTCAATATTTTTCATTCTAATCTCTGAATAGCGTTGCAAGCTGTATTCTCACTGACAACAGTTTTGCTAAATGTCAATAAAAAAACTAAAAAAAAGAAAAAAAAAAACCTCATGACCCTAATTTGCCACATATTTTAAGCTATTTACGGTTCATAAATATAAACTAAAATACATTTTCACCCCGAGAACAAGGGAAAAAAAACTTTGCATGATTTGAAAACCGTTAAAAAATCTCGCCAAATGCAAAACGGCATTTTCTCTCGCTAAACAACTAAAAAAAAGAAAACGCTAACTAAACATTTAAAAAAAATCAGTTCTTGGAAGGTTTTTTGGATGCCCCAAGAACTCTTTCAGCTCGTGGAGAACGGTTTCGTCTTAAAGGGATACTGAACCGAAATTTGGATTTCGCAAAGTAAGGCTGCAGAAGTGTTGAACGGGACGCTACGAACTCCAAAGCATCACTCGTACATCGATATCTCAAACGGATGGCCGTACGTTTTGAAAAGAAGGGCGCGATCAAGCGAGTTCTTTGACGTAACTGTCCTCCGGGAGAATTTGAGAATGAGGAGAAGCGGCCTCGCTTCTCTCCTCCTCGCTTCGGTTCGCCAGCTTGAAGGGACATAGCGAGGAGGAGAGAGAATGGGAATCGTGACGCGCCTTGTCTCGTCGGCCTTGTCGGCCGGGTTCAATCGCGCACTTCTTTTCCAAAAAATACGGCGATCCGTTAGATATATCGCCGTATCAGTGATATTTTTCGGTTTTGCAGCGTCCTGCCTATCCGCCCGGCCTTGTTTAGTGAGCTCGAAATTTCGGTTCAGTATCCCCTTAAACACTATCACCCCTTGGTTATAGTGCGATAGCACTAATACGTCAAGCGCTAGCCTATTCTATACCAGCGCTTCCAGTGCTTTATATGGCCTGTCACGCACTTCCAAGACTCGTCTGCATTACTTGTTGGCTCGTAGCCTAAGAGCTTGCCTGTGGGCGCTTCGCGCAACCTCCGGTGTTCTAGCTTCGTTAAAAATCAAAAGCGCAAACACCAAGAAAAGAAGAAGGGACAGGACAGAGCGCTTACTCTAACTGAGTGTTTAATGCATTCCCCAGGAAGACATAAAATAAGAAACTAGACATGTGAAAAGGTATAAAGAGGAGGACAACTAATGTCATGAATTATAGAAAAAAATTAAAATTAAATGTGACTTCTTTTTTTACATAGGAAAAAAAAAAAAGAGAGAGAGAGAGGTAGAAAGCGCTCTGTCCTGTCCCCTCTTCTCTTGTGTTTGCGCTTTTGATTTTTAACAATGTATAGCCAACTAGCCCAACAGTTAATTTTGATGGTGTTCTAGCTTTTGGAGAGGCACGTGAGCCGCCAATCTCGGTCCTTCGAATACAAGAAGACTGCAGGCATTTTCACAGCGAAGCTGTTATGCACTAGGATCTGGGAAAAAATGCTTCCGCGGATGTTGACAGAAAACCCCCCATTGATGGCAAGTATGAATAAATAAAAATAAGAAGAATGGCATCCAGCTTGAGTCAGCCTTCCTTGGCATTATTAGTTAGTGAGGTCCTGATCTTTTGTTATCACCTCTAGGCATCATCCTCGAGGTCGTCCTTGATGTTGTCGTTGACGTCGTCCTCTAGGCATCGTCTTAGACGTCGTAAAAATAACAGCCTCACTGGTCCTCTATCTTCACGTGAAGTGGAAGGGCTCTACAATTTTTTCGTTTAAAGACAACATATTGATCACCCCTTTTCCATAACGTTATGAGCAGAACAGACGCACGAGTACTGTAGATAACGTTATTTTAGAACATCAACGCCATGTACCACATCACACTCAATGGGAAACACTAGTCATCGTCAACACCCCCTGGACGTTGACGATGCCGAAAGTTCAGACGACAATAAATGGAATGGAGAAGAAAAGCTCAGTGAGCAGTATGATGGCGGCACAACTGGCTCTCTTCAATGTATACAATCAGCATCCCAGTTTCACTCAAGTGTACACAGACAGATCTACCGATGATCAGGGATTAGCTTCACCATTTGTTACACCATCTTTAGACACACATCGTTCCTTCGGGCTATCACATAGATCAATAGTTCTCAACCATCGATGCTTCGCGGACCCCTTGTGGATCTGCGGAAATGATGGAGCGCCCCATTCGTGGTGAAGGGAAGGGAAATGCATACGTTAAATATAACAATTATTGAATAAATGGATATAACTAAGGGCTAGTGTGAAGTAGACATTCACAAGAAAAAACTCGCCCGAAAACTGAAACATTTCTTCTCGACCTGAAAACGTTCAACTTTTATTGTCGGGCTTGGCTGATGAGGCAGGGCTTCGCAGACCCCTAGAATGCCTTCGCGGACCCCCCCCCCCCCCCCCCCCCCCCCCTTATTGGCAACCACTGACAAATAATCCTTCACAACAGTTGAGTTATATGCTATACTGTCGGCATTACAATTTATTCGGCATGCAAGCAAGATAAAGAAATGGTTAATATGCCGTGTCTCTCAAGTGGCTCTCACATCCCTTCAATTAATAAACTGTAAAAACAACAACAGCGCATACATTTACGAAGTTCTGATTGAGATGACGGCCGCTAAGAAGGCAGGTCACGACATTGCACTTCAGTTGGTTCCAGGACACGGTGGCCTCAGGGGCAATGAAGCCGCAGACTGCCTCGCCAAAAAGTCACTTTGAGACGGGCATTATCAACGAGTCTCCTTTCCCGTGGAGACAATCGGGAGATATTAATGACGTTAGTACGCAAAAGGTGTATAGTTCTGCGTGGTTTGACGAACCAACTAAACGCTCTATACTATACCGACCCTCAGATAAACTTCCGCGTGCCCATTTCTCTCACACACAGTAAAGAAACACTACTACATAGACTTCGTCTCCATGTCACTTATACCGCCGTCATTTGACACCGTATCCATCGTGGAAATTCTCAAGAATGTGTACATGAACATTCGGTCGACGACAAAACTCATCTCCTACTAGAATGCTCTAGATTCGAAAGGTGTCGAAAAGAGCTCGATTTACGGCTCATGGCATTCGACATCGCCCCTTGTCGCTAGAGATAGTGCTGGGACCTAGGCCTACCCCAGTTCTACAAAAGAGGGCGTTGTAATAACTATCTGCTACTAAAGTAGCAGATAGTTATTTAGTCTAATAAATCTTGACCAAGAACAACACAGACGCGGCGCAAAAGTTGAAATATCATGATATAATAAATTGGCATTATATACATTCAACTGGTGAAATTCCGTATACTTTTCTCACATACCTCGGCTGTATAATGTCGCGCTAAAGTTAGCTTTTATTGTAAAAAAAAAGTGTTTGATTAATCTAATGCTCATAATGCCCCCTTTAGTGTATATTGTACAGTGCACCACGTACGTTTGAGTGCAGGAATTACATCTAAATAGCATGACAAATACTTGCACCCTGATGTAAATAGCGTACTTTTATGACCTGGAGTGTATTGCAGGGTATTCTGTGCAGTGTTTAGTTTATGTGACAACTGCGAACTCTCAAATAAATTAACATTAATTACTCAAGTCCAAAGGAGTAGCCGGCGATGCTATAGCAGCAGCCAATGTCTCCTTTTTAGTTATTTTTATCAGTTATTAAAGAAAGAAAGCAGCTCGGCGATGAAGTTCTTTCGGATAGCTTAATAGGTTCTTGGACGAACACTTTTAGCGGGTGCTTAAAATAACTTTTTAGTGTTCAAAATATGGACAAGCTGAAGAACCCCTAAAAGTCCTTTTACGACCAGACTTCTTTTTTTTTTTTTTAGAGTGAAAATTGTTAAATTGACAACACTGACAAATAATATTTGTCTATAGATACACCACACTTTCTACTAGCAAGTCGGCGTATGCCTGCGCCATGTCAGATTCCCGTGAACTGCAGCATGTGCGCGTGCGCAGTGCCGACAGCAGCGCCACCACATTGCCGTGACGCCAGAAAGTTCACTTGGTGTATGATTTTATTTAGTGTTCACCAGCAACTGGGCCCCCACTGAACTGTCCGGAAGGCTGCTTCTTTCTTTAGGCTTGTTGATGCTTCCCTCATCAATACTGAAATGTTTTTCTTAGATAAACACCGAAAAAAGCCGATTTACGGTCTGACACCATGACTGTGACCCTCCTTTACCACTGCGCGCGTTTTACTGCCGACGCGTTGCGCGGACTTTGACTGACTCGCCGTCATCGTTAGCAGTCGTAAGCGGTCGTAACTTCGTAAAATGTGCGCCTTCGCCACTATATCGATATTGTGTTCGCGCCAACTGTATCGCACAGTTTACGTCACAGAGGACATCAGCTTCGTGGGAAAATAGATGGGAAAATTAAAAACTGTGTACCTCAATTTTTTTTTTTTTTAGCGAGTCAGCGTGACAAATTTATTAACTGGCAGCACCGAACATTCCATTTCTAATAAAACCAAGCCCTCCCGCTCGCACATGTGTCCCGCTCTGTCAATCTCTCACTCAGTCCATCCAGCGCGACTTTCCACCCCCCGGACACTCCATCGTGGGAGAACTAACCTCCGTTTCATTATGTAACGAACCACTGGTAACGCCACAATCCACGCGTCGGAGCCAACCCTACGCAGCCAGCATGCCGCTTCACCGGGATCGATCGCAGCAGCGCTGACCGGGAGCACAGTCACGCGACAGCGATTGATTCGGATGACCAGTAGCTTTCTCCGTGATCCACCCTAGGGCAGAGAGGAAACGCGGAACGTTCGTACAAGCAGAAGCAAATACGGCCTCTAGGCGCCGACATCTTGCTGCTCGTGCGGGTAGATCGTATGATTGTCAAGCATTGCCGAGACCGTAGGTGCGGCTCAGCGATGCCAGTGCGGGACGCTGATTGGACACCGAGTGGTGTCCAATCAGCGTCAGTACTCGGCTGCTGCTCCTGTCCAGTCGGTGAGAACACGATTCCCAGACGAACGCTGACGTCACCCTCGTGTCCAATACGAGCTCAGTGGGCGTGCCAAACAATAGCGAACACGGATGATTGACGCAGCGGCTACTAGATAACGCTCGCAACTTTGAAAAAAAAAAAAAAAAAAAGGTTCATTGCTTTCTGAGCTTTGTCACTCGCTCGGATCCTTCTTTCGCTCGCCGTGATTCGCTGTCTACATGTTCTGCGGAAAAGCGAACTCACAGACATTAGTTTTTAGATTGTGGCCTTCAGCAGGTGACGTAGCAAATCCAGCTCAACGGCCTTGTTGGCTCAAATGACAATGAGGTCCTCCCCCTCCCCTTTCATCCCACGTGATCGGTCACTCACTCACCTCACCCCCGAACCACTCCTGCGAGTGACGCACGCTTGGCCAGCTTGACCGGCTTGACCGGTCCCCCTTCTTCTCTGCCTGTCCGTCACCCCTTTGGGCCCCGCCGTCCTCTTGCGCCTGCTTGGCACACGAGACGACGCAAGACGAACCCTCCACGCACCTCTGGATCCCCGCCGGTCCCCTTTTTGTCGCGCACATGGCCGGCGGCGCCTGATTGCGGGGGCCGGGCCCCCTGACCAGTGTCCGGCCGGCGGTGGGCTTCAAAGGGGTTCGGCTCGCAAATAATTGAAATCCGCCGCACTCTCGTCTGCGTCGCAGAGCGAACCCCACCTCGGTCTGGGAATTGAAAAGGGCTGCGGGTTTTAGTCGGGACGGGGATAAGCCCATGTGGTCCGCGGCTCTTACAAGCTCTGCTTGGGCCCTCTTGCAGAGAGAGAACCATTTCGCTGATTCATTTTTGTTTGGACTGTTCCGAGTGCAGGTTGTTTTTACCGAGTTGAATGACCGTCAGCTGTCACTTTTCTCAGCTGGGAGTGCTGCCCCTGGTGTACGTTTTGAAGAGGTTCGTTTTGCGGCTCGGTGTACATATTCATGTTGGTTGTTTTACGTGCATTTATTTTTGAGCAAAATAATACGAGCACATGTTGTCGGCCTAGGAATGCATCATTCTGCTTCTATGTGGGGCCAGGCAATCCGTCTGGTTCTCCATTCTCTACCACTCCTGCGAGCACTCCTATCACTCGTGCACGAATTCTGAAAACATTTTCAAAGTTAAACTTCGCTGCATTGCAAGCATTATCAGTTCTAATATTTAGGAGCCCACATCTAAAAGTCGGAAGTCGCACGCGTCCTATACACTCTATAGTATGTATGATGTCAGTGTAGCATTTCTCAGGAATATTTCAAGAGTTGAGGACGGTCAGGGGGGGGGGGGGGGGGGGTTATTTTGCAATCTTGCAATTTTCACAAACGGTACATTTTTTTTTTACATCAATACCCGTGATTGTGTTTTCCGCCATCGATATCATCACTTCACGTCACGGTATGACGCGACCTCATTGCGTCACGTGACATCACAGTCTCACATGACGTCAGGATGTGACGTTACTACTCTAGTAGTCACGTGACATCTCATAAATAGTTTTAGAGTAGTTGAAGCTGATTGTGTCACTATGCGAGCAGACATTGGCGGTGATTTCTCGACTCTAAGTGCAAAATACATAAAGATACACTGTGTTAGGTGCAAGATACGTAAGGATATATAATGCATTGCAGCTGTCGATGTGTCTGTACCATAGATCCACAGGGAAGTTTTCGTTCTTTATATCACCCTAGTGCTTGAAACACGTATCTCAGCTATAGGCGCCTTGCACACACGCCAGATTACGGCCGCCATTGCTGACCATCTCTAGTCTTATCAAGATGCCGAGGAACTGAAGCGGGCGTTGACGAGCCTCCACAAAGGCCAATGCTGGGAAGAAGGACGCAGTACAATCAAAAAGGGCAACAACCTGCCCTGCTGTGGTCATGATGAAGGGGAGTAAACGTAATAAAAGGAAACAAAAACGGAAGGTTGGTTATGGCGGCGCTCATGCACAGCTAGTGCAAAGCGTCTCTATGCTGCCTGAGACGGCCCCCAGCTGCGGACACTTATGCCGAGTAAAGGGGTGTCCAAACAGGACACTACAAAACGCACGACTCCGACAAATCGTGAAAATTGAAGCGGACGCGCCCGCTTCAAGCCCGCTTCAATTTTCACGATTTGTCGGAGTCGTGCGTTTTGTAGTATCCTGTTTGGACACCCCATAAACTGTTGTGACTGAACGAACAAACGCATCGGGTACAGTCGCGGACGACATGAAAGAGCCGAGACGATCGCGTGGCTCCGAAGACCGCCAGTTGTATTCAATGAAAAAAAAAAAAAAAAAAAAAGCTGAGTTATCATTGAGGTTATTGAGTGAATTAAAGTCACTGAGGACGATCCAGTGACTTTAGTGTGAACGGGGTACATTTCAGCGGTCATTTGACTTTTGTCGTATGCTCCCCACTTGGCCGGCAAACGATTGCTGAGTCAACACCGATAGTAGCGGTGAAATGAAATAAAACTAGCTTATCGCCATTCAGATCGCTCAACCTGCCGACCCGGTGGATTCAGGCACGCTTAATGTGGCCTTTTGGCGAGGAACGCTTCTATAGATGCCTTGCACGTGGCGTCATATGGCACCGTACCAGCCGCCACTGCTCCGTACCATTCATGTGCCCGTACGACCACCCGTACCTTCTGCAGCAAACATTTCGCACCATCGATTATCTTCCTCTGGGCAAGGCTTGCCGAGAAGAATAAATTCGAGGGTGCCAAATGTATGCTGCGGGAAGGGCTGGTACCAGAGCATGGTTCGGAGCAATGGCGGCTGATAGGAAGCCGAAGCAGCGCCTCAGTAGACTTCCGGTACTGCGTTTATTTGCTCTTGCGTGACGCACCGCGGCCGGACAATATTATTTTTTTTTCGTCGGCAACCAATGATTGTAATATGTTTATGAGAATACAAAACAGAATGATACGAAACAAAAATAAGAGTGCATGAAGAAAACAGGAAGTGTGCAAGGGTCCGCCGCTAACAACGTTGGCCGATATAGTGGTCGGTGGTGAGCTTGTTTGCAAACAAACACCAGCGATCAGCCACCGCTGATCAAGCAGGGAGTGACGATAAAAACAGCTGCTGAAGCCTCGATAATGGTTGAGCTTTCTTCTCGTAGATAGCGCGGCAGGCCCTGTAGCTCACGCGCTCGCCTCAGCTTCTTGATATCGTCCGCGAGTGTACAAATTATCAGCGGCAGCTTCGGCACCACGTGCCGTGCTGCTGAGCTGAGGCGACTAAAAACCCGTTCGTTCTTGATTTCATGGAACGTGCTGGAAGCTTCTCAGCGGGTGGGCGCGTGCCAGGGTGACGAAGAGAGGGAGGCAGAACGTTTCGGGGTGCGGCGCAGCGGCGAGCAACATCTGCTCCTCAGACCCGCGATCCATAACTTTGCTTGACGTCTCGTCTTGGGCTTTTGGTGGCTTTTGCAGGAAGAGGGGAGGGGGGGGGGGGGGGGGGGGCGTTTTCAGCGAGGAGGAACCCGTGTTTGCCTGGTTTGCCGTGCGCTAGAAGAGATGACCACTGACCCTTCAAGGTCACGCGATGTGATGGCTTCTTCCCCGGCCACCGGAAGTTGAGCCCTGGGAGGCCCTTTCCAGAAGCTCTATACCGGTAAACATTAGTGGGGTATTTTTATTCAGAATGAGCGGGTTGGCTAATCGATTCAAGTGTTGTAGGAACATATGACATTAAAGGACGGACGGGAATCGTGTGTGTCCGTCCTTTTATGTCATATTCCTATAATATCTGAATAGTGTGATCACTGATAAGATGTAGAAAGACGAAGCACATTGCTTATGTGACATATGTCTTTTTGATATAATCGTAAATAATTTTTTTCTATTATTAAACCGGAGTTGTAAGTAGCGCTCTCTGTGTTGTTCGTTGCCCTTTAACTTGTCCGTCGTCCTTTTAATGCTTTTATTCTATACAATGAATCACTTACTAGCACAGGGGCCAAACCCTTCCCTGTATTTCCCACATGTTGGAACCCTCTTTTCCCAAAATGGCTCACAAATCGGGAGTTTTCCTAGATCGTTTCCACCATTTGCAACCCTCTTCGCAACCCGCTACGGATTCCAAACTCCGCAGGCAACGAAAGCGACGCGCATGCGCAGTGGTAGTGCCTTTAGATTTTTTTTGTTGTTGTTTGTTTAGTAGACCGTACGCTACAGCTTCGCGCTGCTAGTGGGAGCTCCTGCCGTCACTTCTAAGCATGGATTCAGCATGCTTCCACTAGGCCCGCAAAGTACGGTCCACTAAAACTCTCTTTTATCGCGAAGAGCGTAGCGCAAGAGGAGAAACAGTGTACAAAATCTATCTTTCTACAACAGACTAGGCAGTTTTAGTAGATCGTTTTTAAAGGTCCGCTAACGCTACGGCCTAGCGATTCAGAGCGCGCTTCGAAGTTGCAGCGCGAGCTCCCGCTACAAATAGCGTGGCCTGAAAACATGATCTACTAAAACTCTCTACTGAGTAAAACTGTGATAATTTGAATCAAGAGAGAGTTTCAGTAGACCGTTTCAGTATGGGGACTTTTAGCAAACCGTTAGCGTGTTCCGCGTACCGCACTACCGGAGCCTTTGAGTGATACCGTGACCGCGGGGCGCGCGCTTAAAACCATGCTTCAAAGGCTCACGTAGTGGGGTACGCACGACACGGCAAAGGTTTGCTAAAAGTCCCTATTAAATCAGATAACACTACCCGATACAACGCCGACGCCTTTGCGCATGCGGCGTATTGTTGTCGGGGATCGTAATTGGAGGCATCGAAACGGCTTACCAAAAACTCCCCATTTTAGTAGATCTTTACCGATGCCTCCACTAACGATACCCCATAACGATACGACGCATGCAGAGCAAAGCATCGGGTATCGTTATCGGAGCGATCTACTAAAACTCTTCACTTTAGTAGATCGTTCTCATGACTCCGATAGCGATACCCGATACCCCGCCACCGCCTCCCTTGCGCATGCATAGTATCGTTATCGGGGCTATCGGAGGTATCGGAACGATTTACTAAAACTAGGGAGTTTTAGCAGGTCGTTTCCACACGAACGGTTCGCCCTCGAACGCATCCGCGACGCCACTGCGCATGCGCGCGCGAGTCGTTCGGGGAGTCGGGAGGCTCTTCTCGTTCGTTTCTCCCATTCCGGCCGCTCGAGTCGTCACCGCAACGCAGCCAGCACCGTTCACGACGCGGGTAAAAAAAAGATGGCGATCGGTTTGGCGACCGCCTTCGCCGACCCAGCCGAGCGTTAGGCTTAGGACAGCGGGAGGCGATTTGTCGTCCTGTTTAAATCTGCTTCATTTGAGAGGTTGAACCAAATCATTTCGAGGACTGCTCACACTGGTAAGCGATCGTGAATGCTGTAAACTGCGCATGCTAGTAAATTTTTGCGATCTGCGGGCAGACTAGCCGCCGTGGCGACCGCGAGCAGACGAAATGATTTGGTTCGATGGCACACAACGTGAACGATCGTTCAAGCTGAAGATGACGGAGACACACCACATACCTTTACGGTCGTTCAGACACTTTTTACTCTATCTAGCTTCGCAGTTCTTGAAATTCCGACCGGCAAATGTTACGTCGGCCGTCTTGTTTACAACAGTCGTACGCCGGAAACACGAACCGCCACCACGGTGTCCGCCACCGTCGCCACTGATTTACACGTTGCAGAATGTTTCACATGTTTACTAGAAGATGGCGCCACCGTTAAGCATGATCATCATCATCGTTTACACGGTCGCACCACTTTCACGATTCGCTAAAGTATGTCAAATTTGACGTACGGTTTCACGGAACGGACCAGCTGTACCGTTCGTGATTTCGGAACCGTGTGCTTGAAAAACGACTCGCTAAAACTCCCTACTCTCTAATAAGGTTCCATGCTTCTGTATACCACCGATTTGTCAAGCGCATCTTCTCGTTCACTCTTCAAGCGACAACTCTGTCTTTCGATTTCTTTCTTTATTGAAACCACAAAAGAAAGTGAGAGTTTGACCTCTGTGGTTGATGCTAAGAACTCAGTATAGATAGTCCACCTCAGCCACCACCGGCTAGAATAATCAAAGCCTGTGAGCAGCCTGCTCCCTCTCCACGTGACGTCACCACGCTCGGATGGCGCCAAGTCGGCGATAGGGTGCGAGCTCGACGGCTCTGCGCGTTGATTGGACCCGAGGCTCAGCCGAACTCTGACGCACCACTCGTGTCCAATCTGCGCTCGCTCTCAGTGTGATGACGTCGAAATGCTATGTGCACAAGTTTTGGATATTCTAAATTGTGTAGCTATTTTTTAATTACGTAGAGGGGTTGCTTTTGAGGTATAGATGATGTTACAAAGCCTGTGATATCAATGAATTGATGCAATGTTTTGTAATATTTGTTCTCATGCGGCCGAGTAACAGACATGCGCTCGTTGCCTTCCAGCGAGGTTTGACAGCGCGTGAGAAGAAGTGGTATCAAAGACAGAAAGCTAGCGCTGCAGGCGGATCACCTACTGCAGTGGTTCTCAACCACTGACGTTTCGCGGACACTTTGTGGATCGGCGGAGATGATGGAGGACCCCGTTTATGGTGAGGGAAAGGGTCAAGTATGGGCCAATTATGATAATTATTTAATAAATGGATATACTAAGGGCTAGTGCAAAGTAGACATCTCTCTTTTACGTACCCCCAGAAAACTCACCCGAAAATTTAAACATTTCACCTCAATCCGAAAAAAAAAAAAAATGCATCTTTTATTTTTAGGTTTGCTTGACGGGCAGGACTTCGCGGACTCCAAAGAATCCGCGGATTCTCATTTGAGAGCCACTGACCTCTAGATGACGAGGAGATTGAACTTATAGGGGGCGCTATGTCCGACTTGTTTTCCATTGAGCGTCGTGTTTACCCAGAACAAGGCCCGTGCATTGGATTCGAGAAGCTGTCGCGACAGTCGGATCTCCTTCCCGGTAGGTATCACCTCAGAGGCTAAGCGACTGTGTACCGGGAGTATGATATATGCAGGTCGTAGATATTCCGATGTCGGATGTTTTTCGGTGGTTATTTATTTTCAGGCATCGGTGGATATCAGTTATCTGTTTCAGACGAACGCTAAAAGTGGCAATTATGCGTTAAAAAGTATCTCGAGAAACATAAGAGTTCAAATTAAATAAAAGGGGTTTCGAAAAAAAAAAAGTCCTACAGAGGGGAAAAAATTGTGTAGAAATCTGTTTTTTTAAAACCGATTTTGTATTTTTAAAGCTAACGGATGTTTAGCGGTCTTTTTTGGTATACGCCGATTTTCTGCTCTTGACCCCGACGGATGTTTATCGGTGTTTCTCGATTCAAACCGGAATATCTACGGCCTAGATATGCAACGATTTTCACACACAAACTCAAAATAGCAGTAAAGGAAGAAAACATATTGAGACTGCACCAGAACTGTGGAAACCCGCGTCGCACGTGCCTATCGGTATACGCTCGCTGTCGATTTTCGATGAAACGTCAAACTTGACGTGCACGGAGGTTGTTTCTTGTTTTTTCCTCTAGTGTTTGGCATGCAACGCACGGCAAGTATGTGTCGCGCTTAGCCTCGATTAACGATCACGCTATCGGAGAGCTGGAACGAGAGGCGCCGATGATGAAGGCGCCCGTTTGGGGGGGTTCGCCCGGCCGGAAGCACTGACGGCGACTTCCGGTCAGTGTGCGACGCGTCGTCGCCGTCGCAACCTCGTTCAGCGTGGCGTGAATCGGCGACCCGTGTTTGACGGCGCGGGCGACGTCAAAGCTCCATTTACGAGCGTGACCGATGGTGACTGCAAGCGCCGCTCACGTTTGCCTCCGATACTCGCACAACAACACGCGCGGGCTCCGGATCTCGGGGCGTGGTCGGGGCATCGACCGGCAAATATATTCAACGTTGCATCGGTCTCAAAAACTCATGGCTAAAAAAAAAAATAATAATAAGGACATTTTCCTGCGCGTCGATAACGACATTTTTGAGAAGGGGTGATTGGTTGGTTGGTTGCTTTAGCTGGCGACATTCGCAACTCCGACGCTTCATATAGATGGCGGGGCGGTATAGTGCCAAGTTGGTGGAAGAGACGGGGATAGATTATCCGGGATTTCCCGTGCGCCTGCTCGCTGACGCTGGTCAGTGTGGTAAAATAAATTGATTTGGCTACAAATACGAAGCTGTCAGGGCAGGAGCATACCACAGGTGAGGGAGATGTTGACGTACGATAGGAAAATGAGCATGTTTTTTTGAAAGATGCGAAGAGGAACACAATTCCAGAGTCATGCGGTTAAAGCAGCCCCAAGGCCGATAGTTCCTGCCACCTTCTCCGCGCGCCGTCCCCACGCCTCGGGTTCTTCTTTCGTCCGTGAGAGGGCGAGCAGCGAGCTGGAGTGGCGAATAGCAGACGCACAAAAAGGACGAGCGCCATGGCGATGCATTTTAGTTAACTATCCGACGATACGTCGGATAGTTAAAATGTGGAATGAACTTTTGAAAATAATCAGATGGTTCTAATTAGGAGTAAAATTTAGAAAGATCTGAAGCACGGGGAAAGCACTGGGGTGCGCTAAAGTTACCACTCGCACTCGTGGAGCATGCTGCAGGTCCAAGGCTGGCGATGTGAAAACACGGATGGTAAGAGGTGGAAAAACAGCGCGGGTGTGTTTTCGCACCCGCAGCCTTGCGCCTGTTACGCGAACTTACCACGCTCTCCAAATCTTTCTGAAATGAACTGATTTAGTGAAATACAGTCAGTGCGCAGGGAAGCTAGTGGAAGTTTATCAAGATGAATTTAATCCGCGTTTTCGACGACGCTCACCAAATGTATAATAGGAAACATACGTTTTATGTTCACAAATTAAAAAAAAAAGTTAATTAACACATTTTTGTTTATTAAACAATTAATCGCGATGATTAGCCACATCACTTGATTAGCCAACTCACTTGCAGAGACCCGATTAGTGTAGCTTTCACGGCTTTTTCGAGAAAAGTCTGAACCTTTTTAAAGAAAAATACCCTGTATGTCATAGGCAAGGTCACAAACGAAAAGGCATGACAGCCTCCGTATAGTTGCGTACATGACATGGTTGAACTTACTGGGCTCTTATATATCCTCACAGAAACGTCTCTTTATGCGGCGTTCAACCTGCAACGTCACCTGATGTGCGACAGTAAGGGGACATCCGGAGTGGTCAGGCCCTTTATGGAGGCGAAGGGGCGCGACGCTTCACCGGTTCTTGTGGGGTCCCTGGTCGGGGGTCTTTGAAGAATCTCGACATGTGACGAGGCCACGGTCTCAAGGGGTTAACGTACGCCGCTCTCTGCCACAGCCTTTATGCACGGGAACTACGTCTACCTTTTTGTTTTCTTTTTTTTTCATTAGTTTACGCATGTTTATGTCGATGTCGGTGGTTTGGTGACGCGCTGGACTGTCCGTCTTCTCACGGTCTTCTCGTCTTGGACCAGCTGCTACCGGGTTCATTTCGCGTTTATGAATTGACTGCACAACGTTCTACCTTCCACAAAGGAAGAAAGATTTTACTATACTCAGATTCACGTTAAAAGTGCGCCACACTCACACTTTCACAGATGCTGCGATCCAAGGGAGCCACTCATGTAGATCCAAAAGTGCACCGTCACGGTGCGTAGCATAGACCTCCTTAATCTCGGAACCAGAACGAACTGTTCGATTCATGTGCAACCAAACTTCATTGCAGCCACGCGCATAGGTTGACAATGCTCAGTGCACGTGCTATGCTCCGGATATTGTTAATTGGGCGATTTCTGTCACCGCTCTAATTGACCACGAACACGAAGCCGAATATTCGCCGAGGGATTTATTTATTTATTTATTTATTTGCCCTCAATGTACATCCGCAGACTTTCTTTCCACTTTCGAACCGCATCCGCATTGCTCTTAACCCTTTGCCTGCTCATTTTTCCTTTTCTCCAAGGAACGTACAGTTTTTTTTTGTTTTTTTTTTTAAATTTTAAGTGGACAATTTGGAATAAAGTAAGACAAAACTATTTTCTCAACTTCCAGGTGTCATGTCTCGCTTTAAATCAGAGCTTCAGGTCATAGTCCCATTGATATGCCGACGCCGAAGTTGATGGAATGCTTGCAGGATTCACATCGTTTTTATCACTTTTTTCACTTCCCATAAGACTATCGTCCAATTCCTGAAAAACGTAATGGCTGAAAGATTCGTCATTACATAAGCCTGAACATGAACCCCTTTCAAAAAGGAGGTTTTGTATATCTTACTCGGCTAAAGGGGACCTTCGTGCCAAAGTCATGTTGTTTTAGTGTGAACGCTCACAAGCGACTGCCTTTTTTTTTCTTCTTTTTTTTCTTGGCTAAGTGAAGCGTTTTCTTCCTGTGAAAAGGCAAAACAAACGAGCGAACCACCGAAGGCGAATGGTGCAACAAGGATGGTTTTGCCGTCTGACAAGGAGCGCACTAAACAAGCGCCACAACCGAAACATGAGCCGCACTCATGGACGGGCTTTATCGTCCGTAAGGGGTGGCACGAGTGATACTCGTTATTAATAGTCAAGGGGTTTCGAATTTTGCATCCGTAAAATTCGGAACCGCGTCCGACTCGAAATCTGCACATTCATGTTAAATCATAAAATCAAGCATTAATTTAAGAAAAAAAATGAAGCGCCTCTACGCCGTTTGTTTATCTTTGTACAAGACTTCTTGTGTGTAGGAATATAGGGACAGTCATCTTATCGTATCTTGTTTCATCGTATTTGTTTTATAAGCGATCCTTCTTCTAGAAACAGTTTGCGTCGCTGGAAAGTGAATCGTAGTTATGAGATTGTCCTGGAATCTACGACATTCTGCCCAGAAGATGCGCTCAAATATAAAAACATTTTCGTCTACATTTTTTTTTGTAACACCTCTTTCAAGTAGACACGTATTTGATAAACATGCAAAATATTAAAGGATTGACTAATAATATTATGTCAATTTATTTATGTCAAACAATATAAAAAAAAAGTGGGAGCGGAAAGGTGGTCCCTTACCGCAGCGAAATCCTCATATTTACGTGGCAAGACGCGAGTACATCACTGGGAAAATATATCACAATATTCAATCACGAAAACACCTCCCATCGGTCTCAGTTTTAAACATGACCCCGAACTGCGTGCTCCGAAAGCATATTTATCAACAACTGACCAATAGTCGAAAAAAAAAAAAAAGACGCGCGCACATTACATTTTGCTTGTCGAGGAGGCTTCTACTATTTCTTGTGACTTGTACTTTTTTGAAAGCTTTTTTTTTTTTTTTTTTTTTTTTTGTCAAAAAGCGTTTTTTTTTTTTGCCAAACTAGAACACGCTTTTTCAGAACGATTGATGCCCTAAATTTATTTATTTTTTAGCTTTTTGTGGAAACAGCATATTTGGCGACATAGAATGCTCCAAAGCGATCTTTGATGAGAATCATATCTTTCTTGGCGTAACAGACAATTTTCTCCCGAATAGCCCCTTTTCTCTAAGACAGAAATTTTCTCCCGCGAAACATTCGAGGGTGCACTTCATAGAATCACTTATTTATTCATTCTACATTCGGCGGTCGCAAACGTTTTTGGGCTGCCTCAGCAAAAACGTAAATCCAGAACCGCGGATATCCGTATCCGATCCCCATCCGCAGCCACATCCACTCCCGAGCCGCAATGCGCCAAATCTGATTCATTTTTATCCGTATCCGCCAGTTGACTGCGGATATCCGCGCGGGTAATCCGCAGATATGCAGGGCTCTCTCCCTATATGAGCTCATACAGGGGGCTCTTGTCCGACATACATTTCGGGTGTCTCGATAAAACGGCTTGATGTTGGTAAAGAGGGGAACCGAAAAAAAAAGTGACGTCACGATTGGTGGATGTATCTTGTGACGTTACAAGTTTCGTCGAAAGACGAAACGAAAATCTGTGTAACAAAGTCTGAGCTTCTCGAATTAATTTCCTGATGAAATCTTAGTTACTTTCATTTGATAATTTAGCAGCGTAATTGAAGGTATGTAAACTTGCGCAAGGCGTGAACATCTTCACGCCTCGCGCAAGTTTACGTACCTTGAAGAACGATCGATAATTTTAGGCTGTAGAATCCCTTTAAAGTACCGTTGACAACCCCAACATCGATACTTTTTATTAATACTGCAAACGCAGATAACAATTCGCAGGTATCGCCCTAAAAATGTAAATCTGGAAAACTGCGCATTTGCAGAGGAAGAAAAAGGGCCAAGATGTGCAAAGCAAGAACTCTTTATCTACACGTCTTAAAATTTGAACCATATTGGTCCAACATTAAATTCGGCCCATTTGTACTACCAAACCATGTACGGCCAAAAACGTTACTTTACAAATGTTCCCAGCGAGCCGAATTTGATATATGTTCATACATTTTTATATCAAGACGAAGGCCGTTTCGCTTTTTTATTTATCCGCATAGAAAAATTCGGCAGAGACACTTAAAACAGCTTACGTGTAAGACTGCAAAAGCATTCCTACAGGCAGACCTTCCTTTTTCACACGGCGCTGCGGCGGTGATGCCACGCTCGCCCACTGCGCAGGCGCGGCGAACCTCGCCGACTTCACGACGGCTTCTGTGACGAAGCATCTGCGTTGCTGTGCTTTTCTTTGTGTTTTAGTACTGAGCCTCGCCCGTTTTGCAGCCAATGGGAATGTATGTGCCGTTTCGCTCAGCCAATGGGATTTTAAGTGCCGTTTCGCTCAGCCTATCCGTATTTAGGTGCCGTTTCGCTCAGCCAATGGGTATTTAGCTGCCGTTTTTCGCTGTTACAGACATCAAATAACGCTGGTTTCACTCCATGGGTCAGTTAATGCTTTCGGATTAAAATATTTTCAGAAAGCTTGATTTGAAACGTCCGCCCGAATCTATGACGTTGTTATTGAAATGGTGCACACCTACTTTTTGAACGATTTCAACCAGGAAGTGTCGTTTAACTTTCTTCCCTCTCATCGTTCATGGGCAAACAAAAAGTATTTGGACACACACACGGGGGCACCTGTTCCACGCGAGTAGTGTTTCTCGAAACCTTTCTTCGCGTGCAGACGACGCGTTATTTTTCAGTGGCTCATCTTCTAGCAGTGTTGGTCTGAAACGATTCTTTAAAAGGCAAGGAAAAAAACGACGTGTAGCAGCCCTTGGTGAGCGACGTGAGGGGCAATGTCGCAAAGCTGCTACGTGAGGGGTTATCAAAAATGTTTTCATGCTCCGAAAAAAAAAAAAAAAAAAACTCGTCCGAGCCGTTTTTAACATTCCCGTCGTGCGCACCCTTCTCAACGCCATCAGCACAGCCGTCGGGTGCCGCCATCTTGAAAGTATGAAAAAAAAGCTAGGATACGGCAGATGTCTCGACATTAAGACCTGGTCTCAGATTTTTATTTTTGAGGCTGCAATGCAGTGCTTTTTACGACAGCCGTCGTAAAGCAAAGTATTTTATGAATGACAATAATATTTATTACAGACATGGAACTTGCTACACCTATTAACGTTTTCAAAAATGCATTCGCCAATTACGTCACAAAAAAAAAAGAAGCGAGGTGGAGCTCAAGTTGGCGGAGAAGGACACAAACTTTGAGGGACTCTTTCGCGCG
Source organism: Ixodes scapularis (assembly GCF_016920785.2). Classification (NCBI taxonomy): domain Eukaryota; kingdom Metazoa; phylum Arthropoda; class Arachnida; order Ixodida; family Ixodidae; genus Ixodes; species Ixodes scapularis. The sequence continues at coordinate 29,869,452 of NW_024609836.1, forward strand.
CCAAAATTTTGTACTTAAAATCGAAAGAATAAAACACGGAGGACAAGCACAGGACAACCACGTTCTTTCATTTAGCACCGTCGTTTATTTTGGGCAGAAAAGTTGCGCCCAGAACAAAATTTAGTTTTCCGCGATGATTTTTTTTTTGTGTTTTACTATGGGCAATTAAAGCGTTTGGGACAATAAAAAAAAAATAAAAAAACACGATCTTGGGGTTGTCAGTGGTCATCGGGTTGGAATATTCATGACTTTGTAGAGGCGTACTGGTCCTAGTCTGGCCCAAGTATACTCGCACAGACCATTACTGATGCAGAAGATTCTTTGTCATGTTGAAATTGCGAGGATAAAAGGGGACTATTTCTTTGAGTCTTCACTTGCTCAAAGCTTGATGACGTAATTGTGGTATCAAAACCACTCACCTTTCGACAGTCAGGTGCGGCTCATTGATTAGACACGATAACTGCGTAAGCACTCGACTTCGACTTGTGACAGTCAAAAGCCCGACGGACAGTCGGGTAGTCGCTCGTGTCCAACCACTGCGGTGATGAGAACAGCCGAACTCTAACAATGCCTGGAACTCAGCACGCGTTTTCTACTTTGCCAACCCCAGCGTGTGGAAATGATTAACGTTGGCAGCATAGGATAGGCACCAAACCATGTGACAGGTTGTCCTGGCTCCAAGTTGAGGAGATAAACGAGGCTCATATTTTTCGAATATTTTTGGCGACTGCCATTGCCTAGAAATATAAACAGCTAGGGAAGTCTTTTTTTTTTCAGTTATTAACGTTAGGGAGAGATTCTAAGGATCATTTAGCGAACATAGAAAAATCGTTTTATGACTCCTTTAATATCTGACTGATGAAAACGTTATGGGCTTTTAAAGGAACCGTGAAAAGAACTTTGGGCTGGAAGAAATTTAAATTTTACTAATCGCATATTGTTTAGTGCGCTAAAATAAAACTAGTACACGCCGGTAGAAAGCCGAACGCCTGCTTTTCGTTACGAAAATTTTAAAATAAAGTGGTCTATTTTGTACCTCCTTTCCTTCGAAGGCTGTCCGCCTTTTCACCGTGGTGTATCCGCTGTGCCTAAGCACGTCAGCAGAACCCAGTTCACGCAGTGGACAGGAGCAGTGCGTCACTCGGTCGTATGCGCTCGTGAACAATCAATACGTTGACGAACGTTTGGATTCGCGTTCGTGGCCAATGAGTGCCACCATGGAACTTGCCATGGAACTTGCGAATGGCAAGTTCCATGGCGTGCTTAAAAAGCATGGTGGAAGCTTGGAGTCATCGCATCCGGTGCCCGAGCACGTCACGACCGCGTGATTTCTCAGGGTTAAGGCTAAGGAGGAAGATGTGGAGAGATCATTCCATGGTTAGGGGAGGAAGCAGACTGTTAAATTCTAGGTTCGGACCAGACAGTTTGTTTTAATACATTGGTAGGTGGAAGATTGTAAAAAGACGTGCGAAGGCAAAAGAAGACTGGGCGACGTTTGGACCGAACGGTGTTCTTCGAGCAGAAAAACGTTCGGTCGAGGTGTCGTTCACCCGTCTTTTCCCTCAGGCTACTTTCTGGAGTCTTCCATTACAACTCAAGAAGGTAGGGCGACGGACAGGAAGGCCAGAAGGAAAAAGCAGATGGAAGTCTGGGGAGAGGAGGAGATTTTTCCTTCTCCTATTCAGAGTTCCGTCTGCTCCTTCCTCCCCAGCCTTCCTTTGCCTCGCTCTACCTTCTTGAGCTGTAATTTACTATAGGGCAGTAAAAGTGACCGGCTTTCATTGTTTTCATAAAACATTTACGATAGCCTGGTTATGATGACGAGGACTTGGGAGCACGAAACACGCTGTGGATGAGCTGGGCACATGGGCGTCCGCAGAACTGTCTTCAGGGAAAAGGAGCACACTTATCCCCCCCCCCCCCCCCCCCCCCCCTCCCCCCCCGGAATATCCTGGCTGCACCACCATGAAGGTTCGTCATTCGGCATTGGGGAAACAGCTGCTCTGTTCCCCCAATGTGAGTTGTTTCGTCCACAAGGACAGAGAAAGCTACAGCTCTGTTAGCATCAGACATTATTTCCTGTTTTAGCATGTTGCCACAGATGCTGGCTATCACGTTCTGGACCCAGGCAGATGTGTACTTTGGCGTTTCCAGCAGCAGAAGCAAAGTGTTCCTGAAGCGGAATATCTCCATCTTCCAGTTGAAGATCAAGAAAATCGTGGAACACTCCACTCTCAGACTGCTTCTCGCGAATCGGCAAGTCATGTGTTGCGCAAAAGACAATGGTTGACGCTATAGAATACAGTTTCTCGTGATTCCTCTGAACCTGATAGAGCAGTGCTCTGTTCAACTGGTGAACAACGGGTAGCTGCCTGTTTGCCATCACATCCATAAAGTTTTGAGTCGCCTCGACTGCCCTTTGGTGCCATCCCGACTTTATTTGGTCCCTGCACGCCTCGTCCATTTTTTTGCAGTTCGTTCGCACACAATAAAACTACCTTGAGTGTAAATCCATGGTGTTCAGAAAGTGTAGTTGGTTTGGGTAGCTAAAAAACCGCCGGAGTGCCCTTTAAGTGGTGTGGGGCCATGACTGGCACACGCTTTTTGTGTGTGTGTGACGTCACATGACGTCATGGTGTCACGTGACACTGTGACGTCACCGTGACGTCACAGTCCTTCGTGACGATTTTTTCTAAGTGATCTTCATGACGGTTTTCTCATAAAATTTGTCTGATAAAACAGATTTTATATTAAACATGGCAGAGTACTTTATTTCCCAAGTCCTAAAATGCGCAGAGTGCAGTATACGGAGTGGTCGTCTAATTTTGTTTAGAAGACGTAATGCAGTCGTTTCAGGGAGTGAAGACAAACATAATGACGATTTATTGTTCCACTAAATTTAGCGGGGCAATCGATGTCATGTGACACCACAACATTACACCGTGACGTCACTTCACGTGATCACGCCGCGCGACGACGACAGATCACGTGACGTCAGTTTTTTTCGGCTAAATTTAGCGGACAAACTTAGACGGTCAAACTTTTGGAAATAGTGTGTTCCGTTAGAAAGCATGCAATGGTTTCGTTTGCTCTTTATTCCTCTTCCTTTCTCTTTATTTCTTTCTGTGACCGGATATTTCTCTGAATTCTCACTTACGTTTGTGGTGCCGATCAAAATAGCGTGCCGAAGTAAAGCATTGGGTGTGCGTACGAGTGCGAGGGTCCCCTTTTTGAACGACTCGCCTTTGTTGGCCGTTGACGGACCGCTTGTTTGCCGAACAACGCGTCGTTGTTGTTCGTGGGGAAGAGGCGTGAATCGATCGGGTTCGTAAACAAATATACTCAGCGCGAAAGAGGGCGAGAGAGACGGCGTTCGGACACCCGATTGGTCCTCTTTTTTCCATCGGGTGGGCGGGCGACTTCAATGACGTCACCGCATGTGGGAACCGCGGATCGGCAACAGGTTGCTGAGCATTGTGTTCTATTGACACAGACAGGGACAGCTTAAAAAAAAACACGGGGTGAGGCTTATGATTCCCTCTTCTGGCCTTGTTCTTGTTGACTGATGTGGCTACGCTAGTGGCGATTGAACGATAATAAGATGTTCGGAACCCGACGTTTCTTAAAGTTCTAGTTGTTGTTGTTGTTGAGTGATACACAGGAATAGAGGATGCCTGCACTTAATGTTAGCCTCCTTGGGCAGGGGCAAGGCTCGCACAGGCGAGAAAGAGGTTGAGAAAAGAAGAGAAGAGAGTTGGGGGTGATTTGGTCACCAATCTTTAGATGAGTAGGGTCGAATCGGGAGGCTATTTTTTTGAGGCAAAGGGAACACTGCAGAGCTGTCTTCTGGTATGGAGATCACAAAGTAGTCGATGACAGTTGAGACGACAAGGCATGGCTGTCCTAGGTGGCGAACCGGAGAGCTAAAGGCGCGTTTGCGAGTCCTGTGGCTTGGAGGTACTCAAAAAGATATCTATAAACAAGTTATCTTCTTCGTCGACCTCCGGTGGGGAAAAGGATCTCGTTCTTTTGAGTCACAGTTGTGCTGGCAACTAGGATGGTGGTATAAAAAGGACATTCGAGCTTGATTGTAGTGCGCACAATCTAAAAGGACGTGATCGAGATTCGTTGGGATATTGCATCTGGCACAGTTCGGTATTCTCGACCTGGAGAGCTTGTGAAGCAGTGTTGAGGTGTAGGCGCAATTTTCACGAAGGCGATGGAGTAACGTGAATCTGATCTGGTTAGTTTCGACTCAAGAAGCGATGGAGGAGGATTTCCGCTTGTAACTCATGTATGGCTGTGTGGCGCATTCTGGTAATTAATTTGCACCGTCTGCACGCTTCGCAATAACAAGGGATGAAAAGACTGGGTCCTTCTTCCTTGTCTGCCTTTGAAGCAAGGGTATCGGCGCGTTCGTTGCCGGGGATACCTATATGTGACGTAATCAATTGAAAAGCCAGCTGCCACCTTCGCATGCCAAGTTTTCGAACCTTGTCGGCCACACACTGGGCCAGAAAAGGAGCCTGGGCTAAAGTTCCCAAATCAGAACGCACTTCGAGAGTCTGAGAGAATAACTGTCTTACAATGAGTGAGATGGCGAAGGGCATCTAATGCCGCTGCTAGTGCAGCTAGCTCCGCTGTCGTTGACGTGGTTGCGAAGTTAAGGCGGTGTGATGCTCCGATTACAGCATCGGGAATGACGAACGCCGCTGTAGATGTTGCAGCGGTGGGTTTCGTTGATCCTCAGTAAACACCTGGAGCCAACCAGTGTACGTGCTTGTCAGTTGGTCAGCTATAAGCGACATTCCGTCACCCCCTGGCTGAGGTGCGATAATTCTTGTTCGAGAAATAAAAAAAGCGTTTATTCTGCAATGAACGGTGGTTTGTTGATGAAAGATGCCTCCTTAAAGACTTCTGATGCTCTAACGTGGCCTTAATCTCCCAAGAATGTTATACAGCCTTCCTATCAACGCAACCAGGGCTCATCAAATGGCCTCACTCGAGCGTTTTCCCCGAGTTTCCTTCCGTCAGTGCCTTGGACTGCCACGCTTCGCGGGCAATACGGCGACACTCGTAGAGGCTAAGGATCGAACAGTCGCTATGCACATAGGAGTAAGAGCAATGAATCATATCACTCATACACATGGAGCACGATCTGCGACATCACTGCTGTCCATCATTGAAGAACGTTCGGATTCGCAGAGAGGTTGATATGTACAGGAATTTATTTCATAAATTGAACCTTCTAATAATTACATCTCGGCTTGAACATGAAAACCGACAGTTTTGTGATAGGCAATATCGGGAGAAAACAGGTCCACCTGGAAGTGGCACGAAGGTATATATGATATATAAGGCTTAATATGAATTCATCGGCATTTTCCTTTAGAGAAGTTAAATGTATTTAAGTCTTCGGCAAACTTTAGTGCTTAATTTTAGTTTCGGTCGCATACCTGTAATTCTTCTAATATCTAACCGTGAAAACAGGAATTTCGTTGTAACTGTTCTGTCATTCATCTATACGCTAGTGAAGTGAAAACATAAAAGGTGAATTTTAAGATATGCATGGTAGCGCTCGGCACCAACTCTCCCAACAATCTAATTTTAATTTAACCCTGTACAGCGTTAAAGGCAAGAACTAATACTTAAAGACGAATGTCGGTATTTCAAAATATCCTATTTAAATATTCCACAGGAGACTCTGCAAGGTGCCTTAAGTGCACATTAACGTATTCACTTTTTCCGATGACATTTTTAAAAACAAATTAGGATCCTACAAAACAAAATTCAGTGTATTCTAACTGCCCCAAAGACGTACTGCACCGATCGAATAGCGTCGTGGGTCATGACCCTAAAGAATATGAGAACACATCCAATTATTTTATTGATACGTCCCTCCGAGGTACATAATAAAACGTAAGAGTATATTAACTAGTTTTTTTATGTTTATAAAATTATGGTTGGTAGTAAAACCTTCTGTTTTCAATAGAACAGAGTGCGCATATATTAAAATTTGCTTCAAAGCGCCATTTAAAAAAAAAATATGAGAAAAAATTTGACCTACTAGCTTAATTGTAACCGAAACGAACGGACACGGGTGAACTATAACCCCAAGCGCGCATGCAAATCATACAACTCGGCCACTTTCGTAAATGAGCTGCAATGAAGAAGTATAGGACTCTGGCGTTAGTCTAGCTCCTATTTGTAGATTTTGGTGTACGGACGGATGACGCCATTTCGGTGCTCACTCGGCGGACAGAGCTAACCAGCGTTTAATTTAACTAATAATAATTTAACACTATGTAAAACCACTGAGACAAATGGTGGGCTGTGATTTCAAACTCAAGGGTTCCCGTGACGAACTACCAACAAAAAATGAACAATGTTTCTATGTGTTATGTGTCCACCAGCAAAGATTTAATCTACAATTTATAGGCTTCCTTTTTGGTGCACAGTATTTTTCGCCATAAGCCTTTGTCAATGTACTATATGATATCGGCCAGGTTCAAATCCGCACACTTACTCTGTACGCCCTCGCGTTACCTGGATTCGGCAGAAGCATAAATACCCTGTCTGCGTCCCTTTAAGGGTAGTTGCCAGCTGAGGCGTCCGTAAAGTATGTATTCGAGAAGCTTGCAAACACAGATGTGATCGAAGTTGTGGGTTCTGCGTCTATAAGATTTTTTTAAAATTTTTAATTGTGAGATTTTGGGGAGGTAATCTTTAATGGTTACAAGTGGCACATACCCGGTGAAAATACTAGGACCAGGTGTGTCCTTCCCGGTTGTAACTTTTTGACAACACCCCCAATCCCAAAATTGTGTCCGTCCGCCCGTTTTAATTTTTAATTATCAGATTCCGGGGAGGTAATTTTTAATGGTTAGCAGTGGCACATCTCCGGTGAAAATACCAGGATAAGGTGTGTCCTTCCCGGTTATCACCTTTTGACAATACCCCCAATCCCAAAATTTTGTCCGTCCGTCCGTCCGTCCGTCCGTCCGTCCATCCGTGCATTTCCCTCTAAATTTAGCCGGAAAATTGATGTCACGTGACCTATAAACGAATTCAGTTTCCCTACTAAATTTAGTGGGAAATTTTATGTCCGTTATTTGACTTAACGTGGCCTACAGATCAATTGGGTTTCTCCACTAACCTTAACGAAAAAATGGACGTCACATGAAGTATAAAACAATTCAGTTTTCCTGCTAAATTTGGCGGGAAAATTGTGTTACGTGACCTGACGTCCCGTGAACTATACGCCAATGTAGTTTCCACGCTAAATTTAGTGAGAAAATTGACGTCACGTAGCACGACGTGACGTGACCTATACTATACTAGACTGCCATACAGTCTTCTAAACAAATTAAAATAGTTACTTGTTAAAGACTGCATTTCATGCATCATAACACTTTAAAGATAAAGGTCGCTGCCAATTTTTAATTCTTGTTTGTTTTGTGTTTATAATACACCGCGATTCTCGCCTCACGGAATGCAGTATTCTATAGTTTTTATTTTGCAATTTCAGTCTCTCTTACTTTTACTGTACAGTCGGTTGCAATGGAGGCGTGATTTTTTCGGCAGTTCACATAGGGAGGGGGATGGTGGTTGGGGGGGGGGGGGGGGGGGGGGGAGTTCAGCTTTGCGCGTCTTCATGGCATTGTCCACATTGATGCACAACTGGGATTCACCATAGCACAAAACTGCGATGTGGCCGAATTTTCGGCATTTGTAGCACTGTATGGAGCGCGCTCTGTTCGTATTACTTCTGTCCTCACGAGACCCACTTTGACATGTTGAGGGGCAGCTTTTCCTGCGATAGCTACTTGCACAACGTGCGACATGTCTCGCCGAGTCGTTTGACTTCTTTTATACCGACTGAGCATTGCACATGTGCTTTTATTTCGTACTCTGTGCAATCAGCAGTCAATGTCTCGAAGTTCGCCAAAGATGTTTGTGAGGTCTCTGGGTAGAAAGGCTCTACGGGCAGTGTACAGAGCTTGTTTATCTTGAGGAGCTCCACTTTGAGGAGGGGTCGTTTGGCATAAGCAGCAACTATGTTGCGAGCTTTGTTAATTCGAACCACACTGACCGTGTCTGGTGCAACGTTGTTTTGGAAGTATGTGAGCTTGACTTTGCTGAGTGATTCAACTTTGTGGTTTTCAGCGGTGATGCATAACGCGTAAATTTTTTTTTTTTTTTTTTTTTAATACGGATTTTGGCACATTTTGCGTCGTTTCTTGCCGTAAGTGATATCGTGCTCAGCGTTGTTGGACTGCGTGTCGTCGTCGTCGAAATTCGGGGTGGACACGATTGTTGATTGCTCATTGTTTCAGCGATGGCTTTATCTGTTGGAATTTTGTACCCGTCTTTGAAAGATTCCAAAAATGTGCTTCGTTTTTCTCTAAGACGGCAGAGATTGGTGGGTTAGGTGGTTCCGAGGTCATTTTTGTAGATTTTCTGCCCTCCCAGGAAGGGGGACCCTTAGCACGTAGAGCTTCGATGCCTTGTGTCGTCGTCCTTTTGTGTATTCATCAGTGTCGTCGTCATCGTGTTTAGTGTTTGTAGTGTCGTCGTCGGTGTCCTCTTGTTAATTTATTGAAGACAGACTGATCTATGGGCTCAAAGTTAATTAAAGTCTGCATGCCTCCAACCTAGGATATTTCTTTATCGAGATATCTTTTTCAAGACGGTACAATGTGAAGATACAAAGTAGGCCTCGCACCCTGGGGTCAATTTTGTTTTAGTGGCCTAAACCACCATTTTGTTATTCGTAACTAGGACTTTCTAATTTAGTTTGTTACTATAATAATTTATTACTAATCTCTAGATATTGGTGTTTTCCGTAAAGTACCGTACTGAAAAAAATATATGAATATATATAAACACTGATATGAATTACCCAAAAACTGAAATACGACATTTGAAACTGATATGCAATATTAAAAAGGTGATATGCGACATCTGAAACTGATATAAAATACAAAAAAAAACGGATATACGAGATGTAAGAACTGATATGCTTAAATAAGTTCTGATATGAGAATGTGTCCAATAAACATATCAGAAATAAATTCATATACTTTTTTCAGTATATACGACGTGCCGTACGGGAAGCAAACCCGTGACTTGGAACCGCAATGGAGCGGCTTGTTTTATTGGCTTTCATAAATAATCATGACATCAGCGCTTAATTTTTACTAAGAGATTTATCCCCCCCTACTGAAAAGAGTTATATTGAAATATCAGAACTTATTATTTCATATCAGTTTCATATGCCGCATATCAGTTACACTAGGCTAGGTGGCGCTAGGTACCGCTCAATTCATGTGCTACAAAAAATATATTTATTTACTCACGCCACCATCTAGATACATTACGCATACCACTAGCATCAGTTGAACAAATACATTGAGTGCACACACATACACGGCACAACAAACATGAATACAACAGCACACCCAATAACTACTTCGGAGCTCTGCGTTTCCGCCTTTTATACAGGTTGTTTTTTAAGTACGGAGTTTTTCGGTGACCACCTACGCAATAAATAATATTTTCAGCGTGTTGGATTTTTTTCAGTAATGTCGTACCTCTGAGAGTTTTTAGAACGGCTCAAGGGACGAATCTCTTAATAAAAAGTAAACGCTCATGCCGTAATTATTTGAAAGCCAGTAAAATCAAGCCGCTCCACTGCGGTTCCAGGCCACGTTTTTGCTTTCCCGCGCGGCACGTCGTATAGTGAAAATAAAATTATATGAATTTATTTCTGATATGTTTATTGGACACATTAATTTCAGTTGGCATTAGTTGCATATCAGTTGTTATATGTCGCATATCAGTTTTTTGGGTATTTCATATCAGTTCTTATATCGCATATCAGTTTTTGGATATTTCATATCAGTTTCATATGTCGCATATCAGTTTCTGGATATTTCAAATCAGTTCTTATATAGATTCATATACTTTTTTCAATAGGGAGGCCTGAGCCGTTCAAAATACTCTTAGAGGTATGACATTACTGAAAACAAATCAACTTGCTGGGAATATTATTTCTTGCTTAGTTGGTGACCGCGAAAGTCGTAACTTCGAAACGACCAGTATAAAAGGAGGAAACGCAGACCTCAGAAGTTGTTTTCGGGTGTGTTGTTGTATTCATGTTTGTTGTGCCGTGTATGTATATGCGCTCAATATATACGTTCGGCCAATGCTAGCGGTGTGCCTAATGTATCTACACGTGTGCATACCAGGTGCCTGAAGAGCACGAAGTGCATTAAAAGCGTGAGCAAGAAAAAAAAAGTTTTTGTAGCGTATGAATTGGGTGGCACCTAGCGCCACTTGGCCTAGCTGAAACTTATATGCGACATATGAAACTGATATGAAATTCTTAATAAGTTGTGATATGCAAAATGTGTCCAATAAACATATGAGAAATAAATTCATATCATTGTTTTCAGTAGGCTACGAGGTTGAACGACATAAGCCTGCCATTCTGGAACAACGAGGAAGCAAACCAAGCTAAAGTCCCGTAAACAAAACCTTCACGTGCCGTCAACAGATATTACTACGAAACAAAATATTGCTCTGCACGTAAAAATAAAATCGGCAGCCCAGTTGAAGAGGTAGGGAGGGAGCAACCAAACTGAAACCTGCCTGGTAGCGCGCCCGAGTTTGCTCGGGCCCGACACTCAAAGGGTTAATGAGCGGTGCTAATGAAGCCAGTCAAGCTCTCCAACAAATTGTTGGTCAAATGCCTGCGATTGGCGTTGTTCAAATCTTTCCCCCAGTGACACGTTTTCTGATTGAGCTCCTCATAAATAGTATGCAGAAGTTTCCTCTGACCATTTTAGAGCGCAGCTCTTACGCGCTGGTTTCCGGCTGGAGCGGCGTCGCCGTCACCGTCGGTGTAACCGCGCGTTGCATTATGGGACGTCTCCCATTTGACGTCACACGTGACGTCACGTGTGATGTCACGAGGGCCGCGAGGAAGGAGGAGGAAGAGGGAAAAGAAGGAGGGGAGGAGGAGGAGGGTTTTCGTTGTTTTGTTTTTCGCTAAGGAAACAGCTTAAACACTACGATGTCACTTTTCGAGTTTTTTATCCACAAAATAAGCATTATCTGGCATTGTTATTTCCTCTTTTGTTTCCAGCTCTTCAGGTTTGGACGTTTCTCTGCCGCGGAGGGGGGAGGGGAGAGGGGTTAGTAGAGGGAGGTCAATATTATGCACGCCACTTTTCAGGAATCGTTAGGCGCTCACGCTGTTCACGGTGCGCACGTACGTGTCGATCGGTTTGACTGAAGTACATAAATAAATTTACACCCACGAATAACAAATAAAAGAGGTCATTTATAGACTGGAAGGGAGGCGTGACCGAGGGATATATTAGGCGAATGGGAAACTGGAGAGGGGGAGGCGGTGTCGCCGACACTGGCAGCAAGCAACAGCGCGGATCTCTAACGGTTTTGTTTTCTTGTTTTGTGCGATCATATGCCGTGGGGTTGTTACTGGCATTCACCTAGAATCGATCTGCTGCTTTTCAACTGCTGCGTCGAACTGCGGGCGCAACTGCGCTCGTTCAACGCTTTTGGGGAGTTAAGGAGGTGGGAAATTGTAGAACGAAAAGAAAGAGGGAGAGAGGAAAACTTGAGAGAAGGGCAGCGTGGGAATAATCCAGGTCATGGGGTAGGAAAGTGCCTTTGACCCGTGGGTAGATGGCTACTCTTTTCTGAAGGATCTGTGTCTCCAGCGAAGAGTCAGAGGACGGAGTTTCGTACTCCTGAATTGACGTAAACTGGGGTGCGGCTGTGGTGCATCAATGTCTGTTTAATGTTGTTAGGAGACATCGCAATACGAGAAGCTGCTTTCTTGATTCATCCCAACTATCGGACCGCCGTCTTCGCGGTAAGCACTTCTTATGTTTTTAAGATGTTTGTCCCGCTGCGGGGGCTGTCATACCGTCCTGTACTGCGCTTTTCTATGACAGACGACGGTACAGCGTTGAAGTGCATTGCCATAGCGGCGCTGATGTCAGGTCTTTCATTCAGATGGAAGCGATGCGCTTAGACATGTTCTGCTGCAAGTATCCTACCTGATGAAATGCGAAGACAGTACATCAAGCAGGTTTATCAGATGCCATATTTTATACTCCGTTTTACACTGTGCAGAACGCTGTTAAAGCTGCTGGCGCGAGGCTTGATCTTGCGGTTCATTTTCACAGGTGCAAGTAAGAGGCTCCGTGGATTACGCGCGCTGGCGTCAGCTATTATGACAGTGTTGCACACTCAGTATAAAATAGAGTATAACCAATATAATATAGCGCAAAATATGCAAGGACAAGACAGTATATGACAAGTCACTTGTCCTTGTCTCTTTTGCGCTATTAAGTTTTGCACCTAAATGTGCACCCCTATAGACCTTTCCAATGTTTACAAATCCAAAGCTCAGCGTGCGATCTCCACAGCTCAGCACGCGCGTGTGCGTCGCTTCAGAAAGCGAGCAAATCACGCGCGATACGCACGAACACTGAAAATGAAACCGGCCAGCAGCCCTTTTCTGGAAAGGTCTATAGTCAGCAACCTATACTTTACTGGAATATAAGGGGCCCTCACACACTTGAAGCCGAGTAGGACTGAGAGAGACAAAACCGGTTTTTAAGTTTCTTGCGACGGCACAGTACTAGATGCGCTGCTGCGGAGCAGGTTCTACGACGTCACAAGAGGCTTAAAAACCGTCCTGCCCCTCTCGGTTCTACTCAGTAGCAAGTGTGTGTGAACGGCGCTTAAGTTTCTGTTTACGGCCAACGTGCCTGAAACTTGCAAATATCCTGACGTGAGACCAACAGCTAATTGGTCGCTAACTGAAGTTAATCGTTAATTGTTATTTGCATCTCTGAGACTCCGTACTCGCCTAGGGTAGAGTACGACAGCCCACACTGTTTATGAGGACGCCACCATGACTATGCCAGCCGTAGCGAATTCGGGTTCTACCGCTGCCAACGTTCTCGTATTAAGCAGGGATCTAGATACGATTACAAATCACTTGATAAAAGACAAAGTTAACGAGTACTAAGCCGCCCTGAAGGCCAGCGATAGTAAGCGGTGGCGTAGCTAGAAATTCGTGACCGACAGCTACCTCGGGTCGTGATGGGTTAAAGATGCGAGAGTTCTTAGTTTGCATTTTCACAATTCTGCGTTACTGATCATTGTGAGTTACGTGGCCTAGGTTAACTATATATTGTATTATTGCGCGAAGTTGTGTACATTTTCTAACGGAAGGGTTTGTAATCGTCGGGTTTTGCGGCAATTATCAACATCTTCCACAAGAACGCATCCTTCAAAACATAAACGAGAATGTCTGGAATAAAAAAAAAATGCCACACACCAGAGTTCATCAGAATCAAGCTCAGGCTAATGTGTTCTCACGTTGATGAAATTATTCCTGGGCCTGGCAACATTGTCGTTGTAGCACAACATGGGTGTTAGGAGCGCGCCATTGCGTGAAAGGGATTTCGAAGATTCTGTTTCAATGACGCTGATCGACCAGCTACATTCTTTTAAACGCGTTTTCATTCGTGTACAAAAAAAAAAAAAAGTATCATAAAGTGAATATTAAAGTTGTGTGCGTATGCGCGGTTCACGTAGGCAGTTTCTTGCTCCTCAAAGCGGTAGGATCGCACTATTTAGACTCATTCGCAAAACATAATATCTTATATAGTAGCATTTCGTGTCTCCGGGGACAAATTGAGGTGGAATAAAGCGATGAAAAGGCACAGCTCCCGAGTAGCGTGGGAACAGCGGCAAAAGTATATAACTACAACGAAAAGCAGCTGGTGTTCAAGAACTGCAGGAAACTGAAAAATACCCTCGTGAGCGTGTCCGATGACTATTCAAAGGAGACAGTGAAAAAGCGACGGCAACTTTGGAACTCGGCACGACAAGAGAAACGGAACGGAGATAAAGTGCGACTTGTGTATGACAAGCTTTTCGTAAATGACGTAGCCTACGTCTGGGATTCTGTAACGAACACGCGCGTTGAACAGCATGCGCACGTCATGCCAATGGCCTCTCAACAAAATTGACATAAAAAGAAAAAAAAGATGTACGAATAATCACAATAAACGCACAAAGCATACTAAACAAAGCACCGGAATTGGAATATATTATTATTCAGCATGATCCACATGTTATTGTCGTAACCGAGACTTGGCTACATAGTAACATTGCCGACCCCGAGGTGTTTCCAATGGACTATAACGTGCTACGGAAGGACAGAGAAACTAGAGGAGGAGGCGTTGCCATTCTTATAAAGGAATCTCTAAAGTATGAGGCGTTGCCTGGTATTAACGACCATGAGAGCGTATGGTGTGAACTACTTCTTGACGAGATGGTCTTCTTAATTGGTGGTCTTCTTAATTGGTGGGGTGTATAGGGCCCCGGGCACTGGAATTAATTTCCTCGAGAAAATAGACGATTATTTAACAACTCTTGTGAAAAACAGAACTAAAATTATCCTAACGGGCGACTTTAACCTGCCACATATTGGTTGGCACGAACTAAGCCCAGGCAGAGCGGATAGATTACATGGAGAATATTTGTTTGATATAATGCTTAAATGTGGACTGACGCAGGTAGTTAACGAACCAACCAGAATTCAGGGATCATGCCAATCTGTATTAGATGTCTGCCTGGTATCTGATTACTTTTCGAATTACAAAGTGTGTGTAGAGCACGGAATTTCAGATCATAAAATGGTTATCTTGACTTTAGGGTTAGGCAGTCTACGCTTTCAGAAAACGGACCCTAAAATTGTTTATGATTTTTCACGAGCAGACGACACATCAATATTAGATTATCTCGAACTATCTCTAGACCACATAGATAAAAATAATGACGTAGATTATTTGTGGGGCTATTTCTCAAAAGCAGTCGCCTACTGTCTTGCAAGATTTGTTCCGAAAAAAAACAATAAAAAGAAACAAGTCTAGTCCATGGATAACACGGGACATAATTCACCTTAAACGTAAACTAAAACGAAAAAGAAAGCAGAAAAATAAGAACGCTTTAGAGATTGCTAATCTAAGCAGTGAAGTACGATCAAAGGTCAAGGCTGCTAGGACAGAGTTCCTTTCGACTAACTTAAGCGATTACTTAAGGGACTCGCTACGCAGATTCTGGCAGTATCTGTCATGTAAGGAACATAAAGTTAACGAAATCATGAAGGATGGAAAAGTATACAGCAATCCAGCATTTGTGGCGACTGAATTTAATAAGTTTTTTCATTCTGTTTTTACCGAAGATAATGATCGTGAAAGTGTCATAACTAATGTTACTGGTCTGCCTGAAACAGAGATTGTTGTCTCATATGAGGGTGTTCTTTCTATGCTACTGAACATCGATGTAAAAAAGGCACCGGGTCCAGATGACATTCCAAATTAATTTTTGAGGCGTTACTGTCTAAGAGCTGCTGAGTTTCTAGTACTTATTTTTCAAGCGTCATTGAGCCAGGGGAGGCTACCTAAGGACTGGTTACTTGCGCGAGTAGTCCCTATTTATAAATCCGGGAGTCGGCTTGATGTTGGAAATTATCGGCCGATATCCCTTACTTCTACTGCCTGCAAACTCCTCGAACATATTATTTGTAAACATCTCACAGACTTCATCGAACAGAATGGTCTGTTTTACGAAAAACAACATGGTTTTAGAAGGAAGTTATCAACTGTCACCCAGTTATTTGAAGCGACTCATTATTTCGCATCTGTTTTAAATGAGCGTGGTCAAGTAGATGTGATATCAATTGATTTGTCAAAAGCATTTGACCGAGTCACGCACTCGAAGCTGCTAAAAAGTTGTTGGATTTAGGGGTAAGTACGCCTATTGTTTCTTGGATCAAACCTTACTTGTCAAACAGATTTCAATTTGTTGAGATCGCTGGGGAAACTTCCACGCTGCTGCCAGTCACTTCCGGTGTGCCTCAGGGCTCGGTTTTGGGACCAATTTTGTTTCTTGAGTATATAAATGACATTGCAACTGAAATTCATCCATCTGTTGAAGTCCGTCTTTTTGCAGACGATTGTCTAATGTACATCAAAGTTAATTCACAACGGGACCAAATGCTATTAAATGACTCGTTAATGACTATGCACGAGTGGTGTCAAAAATGGGATATGAAGATAAATTTTGAAAAGACAACTTTTGTAACAATCACAAAAAGGAGGTCGCCTAATATATTTCCGTATTCCTATAATGGTGCACTTTTGAAACAATCCGAAACTTTTAAATACTTAGGGGTCACAATTTCTAACGATCTAAACTGGAGGGAACATATAGGAAATGTCTGTAGTGCGGCTTTGCGAAAACTTGGGTTTTTAAGACGGGCGCTCAAAACTACAACACCTGAAGTTAAATTATTTGCGTATAAGACCCTAGTTCGATCATCTCTTGAACACGCGCACGTGATCTGGGATCTATATGTCAAATATCAAGTAGAACAACTTGAGCGTATCCAGCGGCGGGCAGTAAGATTTGTTTATTCAGAGTATCGCCGCACGGAATCGGTAACAGAACTATTAAAAAAAGCGGGGCTGCCAACTTTGGGTCAGCGGAGACAAATTGGAAGGTTAAAATTTTTTTATCAACTCTACAATGGGTATTATAACATCAGTTCGAGTAACTATATACAGCTTCCTGGTAGAAGGTCCCCGAGAGTTAATATTCAGTTTGGAGTCAGGCCGTATTTACCAAATCTCGAAGTTTTTAAGTACTCTTTCCTTGTAAGAACAATTGAGGAGTGGAATAGTTTGGATGGCGACCTCTTTGTTGGGATTGGCAGTGCCGATAAGTTTGAAGCTGTATTATTTGATTTATATGCAGAGCCATACTAGTATTCCTTGGCGGTGGTGACTTTCGGTGGTGTGGTTCAACCGAAATTGTACTCAAATGATTGTATTGCGGTGATTATTCTTGATCTTTGGTTCTGTATTTCTGTTGTTTTATTGCTGTACACTCCTGAAACAGCCCGAAAGGGCTTTCAGTATTGTAAATAAATAAATAAAATAAAATAAAAGTGCCTGAAGCACTTTTAATATATCAGTGGCAGTCGACAGTGGCCAACCTTAGCTGTTCGTACCCAGACAGCGTATAAGGTCGGTCTGTCTTTGAGAAAGGGCGGCACTGATAAGAAAGTTAGCCAGTGCATAGTACCACTGCTCCTAGAATCTTTAACGTGCATCACACAGTACATTTATGTTAAAGACCCCAGAACCCTACAAGACGATACAGACTTTGCAAAGGGGTTTGTTATATTGTTTTAAATTTATTTATAATTCTGTTATAACACTCTACTGCAAAGACAAACTTGTTGCATATAGGATTATGGGTGTATTTTTCTGCGCAACTGCGCGTCCTTAAACGTACGAGCAGAAAAACACCCGGAGCTCACGTTCATTTGAAGTATTCCTTATATTAATCGTTACATTCGATTGCATGAATGAATGTCTATTTCATAGTTTATATCAAATCAATAGGGGTGTAAGAAAATCACTTCGCATCGAATAGCTTAGCATCAGCCCTAGCTTGAAGACTGTAAAGGGAGTCGGTATAGCGGGGCTTTCCTTTGCATCGGGAAGGCTATGATTAATGCAGCGCTATTCGATACAAACCGCTCTTCAGACACCCCTAACCATGAACAAATGTATATTATAAGGCTTATATACCAAACCAACCAATCAAGTCGCTAAAAAACACTGTTTTTGTGGTTTTTGTTTTATGCCTTGAACACTATACGTGGGCGCAGACACCTGTTTCGCGTGAGGCGAAGCTTCTGCGCATGCACAGTGGCGACAGCAGAGCCACCGCAGTGGAGAGATATCAGAGAGTCGATTTGGTGCACACTGGTGCACACACAGATGCACACAGATTGCCGCTGTCTCAGTGTTCGACAGGTTGTTCGTTCACTCGGCGTGGACGCACGAGTTTCGGCCGAATGCTGACTCAGGTCTCTCGTGTCCGCTCAATTTTCGTGTGACTGTCTTCCGTTACAGAAAGTGCGTTATGTGAAACTGCTAAAAGCCAACCATACGTAGCATATTCCGTGTTCAGGTGAACGTCGATGTTTTGAGGTTGTGTTGTTGTTCTGGCGCGTGCTCTGTTGTCGATATGGTATCACAGGGAGCACATTGACATAATAATAAAAGGAAACAGTAATACACAAAAGAAAAAAAATCAACCAGAGCTCGCTGCTCTAACGTCCCCGCGCGCTCTTGTCTCCTCCTCCTTAGTTACTACCCCCCATATATACCTTCCGCAGCAATCCCGAAATACCACGCGCGAATCCCTGTACGCTGCTCCTTGCCTCGACGTGAGAGTGAAGAGAGCAAGAAGGTAGCCAGGTTGCTCGTCTGCTTGCGCCCACTGGCCGTCGCCTCCAAGGTCATTCCTTGGAGGCGACGCTCCTTTCGGCGCCGGCATTCCTTTCGGCGCCGCGAACGGCGCTGCAAACAGTGTGATGACGCCACGTAGGAGGAGGCTGTTGAGAGGTTTTGATCATTCTATGATGTTGACGAAACGCGGCCGGTATTTTAAAAGCGCACATTTCCTTAGGGATATCTCTCCGCTCTCCTGCGATCTCCAGCGTGAGGTCGGCGGAACGTGTGCCAATCGTGTCATAATCGTCGACCTGTCAACCGAGAAGCGAACGCGAAGGCGGCTCATGATTAAGCGATCTGGTGCTCGCTTCGCGATCGCCTCTGATCAAACACAGCTTGCGTTAGATGTGCGTCCACGCACCCGCAAAGTGCGTAACTTCTCCGGCGAGCTCGAAGGGCCAGCTCAGCAGCTGCATGCTGCTCCGACCGACGGCTTGGGGCTAAACTCGGATGTGGCGACATCTATCGGTGAGGCCCTTTTGCCCAAATAAATAAATACCTTCCTTTTATCAACGCAAAAAAAAAAAAAAAAAAAAAAAAAGCGAGATTGGGTGACGGCCTTAGGCTTTGAGATAACGAGCGGGTCCATCTGTGGAACGAGAAGCTCGATTCGGAATCGCTCCTCACTTATAATGAGTGGCACAACGTACACGTTACGCAATTCATCTTAAAGGAGGGGGCTTTATTTAGTAACATACGTCTGCAGATCAGACAGTTGAAAATATTTTGAGAGTTCGAATATATATAAATGATTTAAAGTTTAAACACACTCCCCGAAAAAAATTAATAAATAGTACACATGTTTCTTCGCGAGACTCAATTTGACTATCGCGACGTGCTTCTACTTGCTGCTTGTATTTGGGAACGACATGCCGAAATAAAGGCACGTTTGGGAATCCAAGCACATCAAATTATTTCTTTGAATTAGGAGTTTTTGGGAGACATAAGTATCTCTACCAGCAATTCCGAACCCTGCTTCTAGCTATTTGGAGTCGATGTTCCGAAATATCAAAATAGCTCCTAACTCAAAATGTGTCTCGCCACGTAAATACAACGCTAACATTCCGTTTTTCTTTTCTTTTTTTTTTGGGGGGGGGGGGGGGGAGGGGGATTGGGGATTGGGGATTGGGGGGGGGGGGGGGAGATTTATGTTGACATGTCCCTCCTATCCTGGCAAATGAAAAATTTTTTTTGAAGTTTAATGTCTCTTTAGCAGTGCTCGTCATTTTACTTTGGCCCCCATTTACGTCAGAACGGCATGAAAATGTTTTTCCTCTCTCATTATCTTGTTTTAAACGAATTGAAGCTATTTTATCTTCTTTGGCACCTCAAAATAAACGCAGTTACTTGTTGACTAACATGAATGGGCAACCGCAATGTGTTGCCGCCCGCAGAGCCGAGAAGGCAACGCTCGGTCACGGACTTTTAGAAGATTCGCGTTTATTCTTGCTCCGGACGTAACTTTTATAGTTTATTCCTGCTTTCTTGTTCTCGAAAGTGCCTGTTCGTTCTCGCCCGAGCACGTGACGCTCGAACTTTCTTTTTCGAATTTTCAAGATAGTGATGCACGGCAGATAAGGAGCTGCCCGTGACCTTGTGAGTCAGTCTCGCCGCACGCTTTTCTGCTGTCTCAACGCCCTTTCTTTTTATTTTTTTAAAATAAAATTAAAGGTTTATTCGGCGAACTTGTGCCAAGCAAAGTAAAACGAGCGTCGAGGCAGCAGAAAAGTGGGCGGCGGTTTGGCGGCGTAACAGGAAGCGAGGGCGATACTGACTCGACTAGATTGCCTTCATGAGACATGAAGACACCATAGACTCGACCGGTCGCGGGCTCCTCCTTATCTACTGTGCGTCACCATCTCGAAAATTCGGCAAAGAAGCTTCGAGCGTCGCTCGCTCAGGGCGAGAATGAACTGGCACTTTCGAGAACAAGAAACTAGGACGGAATTATAAAAGTTACGTCCGGAGCAAGAATAAACACGAATCTTCTAGAAGCCCGTGACCGAGCATTGCTTTCTAGGCCCTGCGGGCAGCAGTATTTTGATTGCTTTTAAACTTCCAAAGTCTGCGCTTGAGCTATACCATACGCTCCTACATAATGACAAAGCCTGGCAGATCGCCACAAGAAGCAGCCACCGAAATGGAAAAGGTGGAGCGGCAGACAACGGATGAGAGGAGAGCCACGTGACTGGCGCCACGCTGCCGCGAGACGCCGAAACACACTTTTCCCGAGCGAATAGGTGTGTTTCGGGTCTTCGCCGCTGCAAAAGCTGTGCGCTGACGTCAAGGTTCCCCGAGAAATAGCTCTCTGATGGTCTGTGCTACCAGACCCTCGCGCTTCAAATCTGCGACCGGGTACTCAATGACTCCGTCGTCGAACTGCCGGGCTTTGTGAGTATAGAGGAGGCTATGGCTATACACATTTTCTACAAAGATACAGCCATCTCGAATGTCGTCACTTCTCGTATGCGGTAAAACATCCTCTTGATCTCTCCACGCCGCTCGAAGGTGTTTACGAAAAAGGCGGGATTGTCACACATTCGTGTTTTGCCTCACCTTTTTTTATCCGGAATATTTCAGGTTGAAATATTTTATTATTTTTGTCCCGCATGCCAGATACGGAACCTACGTGACTGAGAACGGCAGGAAACAGAAAACTCTGTAGTGACTGAGACTACTACTATTAGATGTGTAATAACTAAAAGTCTAGATTACATAAAACGAAATGCGCAAAATAAATTTAGTTCTATTCTTTACAAAGCAGTTGGAATAGATTAATATAAGCCCAAAATGACGAAGGCCCAGAGCAACCACGAGTGTTGTTAGTAGTTTAGGAAGTCCTTGAGTTTCACAAACCTGTGAAGACGTAAACAACCTGCCAATTTTTACGGTGCTTTTGGACAATTTTAGACTAACTTCAGTGTCGTCGCCATTACCTAATCTCCGTCCCTACGTTGCCAAGTTTTGCAAATGAGAGAGAAAATCTTTCAGTCTTTCCACTCTAGTGAAGAAGGAAGACCAGCGAAGCTGTACTTTGGTGGGCACTGAGAATGAAGTAATGGCCGGCCGCAAGTCGGCAAGCCGGTGTGGAAAGGCTGGAAATTTTGCCGCTATCTGTGAGCGACCGCGGCAACCAGAAACCGGCAAGCTGGTTGTCTGGTTGCCGCCGTCGATCATAGATGGCGGTTCCAGTCCAGAGTTTTGTGCCATCATTTGTTTGCTGGCTGACATGATACTGGTAAACTAACCCTTAACACCTTTACGGCAAAAAAAAAAAAAAAATCAGTGTTTATGCTCGAAATTACACTGAGACAAATACGTTTCTTAATCAGTGGCGTTTTGCTAGAGTATATACCTGGGTCCCACCAGTACCAGTAGGTGTGTGTAAATTGAGAAACATTCCAACCCAATCCCTGACATAGGGGATGATTCCAATAATAACGCCGGCTACAACGAACGGCTAGCCCTGAAGATCAGAGTTCCTTCCGGCATCGCTTCTTGGCCTCATCGGGTGTATACTTAGTGAGACATGCGTCGACGAGCAGATTGAGTGATGTAGATGGAGCCCGCTGCGACAATGAACACGTCTTCGTCGAGAGAGCGCAGGTGGACAAGACGAGGATACGCATGCACATATCGACGCTGCTCTTCGATCATCGGTGACTTGCGACCGTATGAAACGGACGCAAGGAAGAAATGTTTGCAGAGTTGATGACGGTGTTTCGCAGAGTCGTCGGGAATGACAGAGATTTGACCGATCGCACTTCGTCTTCACTTTGTCCCCGATGCTTTTCGCGAAACACCTTGACGGAAGAGTGACCAGAAGAAAGCAGCGGAAAGAGGCGTACGCTGCCGTAAACGTCAACCCTGGTAAGCTCCGCTGAGCGTTAAGGTTAATTATTTTTCACGCCGTGGCACGTCAATACCAACTGGAAGCGATAGCCGTTGTTTCGAGGTTTTGCAGCAGATTCCGTGTGTGTGAAACACACACACGGAATCTGCTACGTACATCGTGACCCGCTAAACTTAACGGGAAACATTTTCCGCTAAATTTAGACTTGATTCACATAGTCGTTACAAGGTGACGTCATAGAGTTATGTCGTAATTTATTATTTAAAGTTATCGGGTAAATTTATCCGCTCATTTAGCGGAAATTTAATATGACGGGACGTCATGGTGACAGGTGACGTTACAGCGGAAGGTCAAGCGATATCACAGTGCCACGCGATGACCATACGCTAAATTTAAACGAGGCGATGTAACTTTATGCAGCAGTGCGCAGCGTGTAGTATTTATTTAAATATTTAAAAGGCTTGCAGCAAAAAAAAAAAAAGATTATATACAGTTTTATTTTTGCTGACAAGTTTGTTTGTTAGTTATTTTCACGGGCATAAATGCTACAGGCGCCCATATTCTCAGTTGACGGTTTTTGCATATCAGGCTAAAGTAAACATCGGCTCATAATCTTTTTTTAATCTTTTGATAGGGGAAACGTTACGTTCTCAAACTTTGAAAATTTCTGTCATCAAAACTAGCGTCACATTCTCGCGGAGGTTCAGATTTCTGCAATGCGAATGGTTCATTTTTCCGCGCCGAAAAGCCGGGTTTCGTATTCTCAATCGAACGGCCGATACTTCGTTAAATATTTAAATACAGCATAATATGGTATGCGTACGCCTCTGTCTCCCATAAAATTGGTGACCTGGGGCTCTCAAACCACTACCTATATACCCTTTTGCCTTTGCAAGGTGCTCTGAGACGTATATTACAAGTTACCGATGGTTGTCTAGCCCAACCATATTCCTCCGCTGCTCCCGCCGCCCTGCATCTCCCGTCCATGCCGGGCTACACTCCCGCTACTTTGGTCTTGTCCTAGTGAAGAGAGTCACTTCGAAACCACTTGGACGACATTCCAAAACCATAAAAAAGCTGCATTCACACAGCTCGTACATGATACAGAAGTACACGGAGTGCTCCGCAGACATGATGAAAGAATTACCCGCTGGCAAACATGTTTCTGACATGTTTGCAGGCAGTTTGTGTGTGACCAGTGTTATAGGACCGTCATACCAGGAAGAAACCCGCCTCAGTAATTATCCTCAAGCTGTCTTTTGTATTAGCAGCCTGACCGGGATCTTAACACGGAATCGCGGCACCACCACTTGTGGTAGCCACGGAGATCGAAGACCTTGTCCTTACGTCTCTCGAAGTATTCAACATCGAGGAGAACGACTTAAGGGAAACTTAAGGAAGTGACTACAAGTCACAGCACCCCCACCCGCACTCTAAGCCAGGGGTCAATACAGTGTTTTTCTCTCTCTTTTCCTTATGAAATGCTCAGGATCGAGCTCGTCCGCCGGATGACGTCATCAGGGCAGTGTTGACTCGGGCAGCTTTCCAGCACGAAGGAGCTAGACGGTCGTCACGCGTCACTCTGTTGCACGTGAGCGCGCTCCCTCCGATATCCACACAGAGAGCGGGTGATGAAAGGGAAGCGGTTGATTGTTCCGGCGAGCATGTTGCTTTCATCGCCCTAGTCAGCTTAGGTGCGAACGGGTACAAGGTGCGTTTTAATTTGAGAATGACTTTGGCAATCGCCTCTTTGACTGTTCTCTTTGACATGGAGATCAAGGTATAGTCCAGTTATAGCCTCCTATATACTGACAAAGCCTTGCAGATCGCCACGAGAAGCGGTCTCCGAAATGCAAAAAGGCGGAGCGGCAGACAACGGATGAGAGAAGAGCCACGTGACTGGCGCCCCGCTGCGGCGAGACGCCGCAGCGGGCCCGAAACACACGAGATGTGTGTCTGGGGTCCTCGCCACTGCAAAAGCTGTGCGCTGACGTCCAGGTTCCCCGAGAAACGGCTCTTTGATGCTCGGTGCTACTAGATCCTCGCGCTCCAATTCTGTGACCAGGCACTCTGTGGTTCCGTCGTCGAACTGCCAGGCTTTGTGAATATAGAAGAGGCTATGGTAGAGTACACCATAAGTCCATAAGGAAAATGCTATGGTGTGCGCAGTTCTTTCGCGGAGCAGGTCGTAATACGACTTGCGATTCTAAAGTCAGATTGGCATAAGCGTTGCATAGCCTTGACCAACAGTCGGCGTAAAAGCCAAAAAAGCCCGCGGGGGGGGGGGGGGGGGCGGGGGGGGGGGTGTACGAGGAAAGGAGCAATAAAACATGATGAACGAAGATCGAATTATCGAACAAACAGTGACAAAATATATGAGGGTTCAACGAAACCAAGCTGCAAGGCCAAAATGCGGCGCATTTGTCCGCGTTTGCAAAAAGTCGCGTTGGAGAGAGGAGACGCCGATCGAATCCGCGCACACACGTGACTCAATCATGGCGGCGCTGCCAGCACCGCGGACAGATCGAGGCGATTCGTCTCGTTCATTTTCTGGCGTCATCCATGGGACGGCAATCGCCGACATCGCACGACAGACCAACTTAGCGCCAATATCAGAAAAGAAGAAAGAACGAAGAGAGGGCACGCAGGCGCATCTGATTTCGGGCCACACATAACTTGACGATCGGACCGTAGTTCACCCTTAAGCTGACAGTGCAATGGGAGATACGCGCTCGCACCGGACCAATCAACCGCAAGCTTTTCATCAGATGACTCAGCTCTTTGCACGTTGGTGCAGACGAGAGCGTGATCACATGGCAAAAGATTGCCGTATGTTTGGTCCTTGAGCGAGCACGTCTAGCCTCCAATGCACTGTCAACTGGGGCATGAGTAAAGTGCAGCCGCGTGCACGGCGACGAGGCGCAGGTTCCAATCTCTGCATCGCGGCCGTCGACGCATGCAATGTTGCCGAGTAACGCACGGGTCATCTGTCAGTCCATATTTAATGCGGCCGCAGCGAAGCGTATCATTGCCCCCTGGCCCGTTGTCGAGTTGACAAATAGTGCCTTTCTTTTGATGCGAATTCGATCTTTCGCTACTCCAGCGTGCATAGGGGGGTCTTTCGGGTCGCTTGTTCTTGTACGCTTGGTCAGTTTTTTAAGCATATATTTTTTTTAAGGGGGAAAAAAAGGAGGGGGGGGGGGGAAAGGCTCGGAGGAAAGTATGGTTCGTGTCAGCGACTTCAATCGCCGTCACGCAAATATTGCCGTGTCGCGTCGGAATCGACCTCTCTGAGCGGGCGACGGCGGTTAATCTGTTCCGGCGATGACGTTTCAACGCTACATCATTATACATTCGGGCTGCGTAAAAGGAAGAGAGGGAAAGGCCTCCGGTGATCGGGAAGCGTGTGAAATATGTTTGCTTGCTTGTTATCGCAGTCACGGCGAACACCGGGCCTCGGCGTCGCGCCGCTGCATGCGGTGGCGCTGTTGCCGGCACTACGGCGCATGCGCAAAAGCTTCACTTCAGGTGAATGTGGTGTCTGCGCACGCGTAGCACACAAATCTGTTGTTGGTAACCGCTGGCTTGTTTCGTAAAGGATATTTGAAGTATCCTTAAAAATATTACTTAATTTTTTTTTTCGCCTGGTTTTCCGATGGCCCACTGGAGCAATATGTTTGCCAAAACTTCCTCCGAAGTGGGTTGAAAAAATAAAGCAAGAAAAAGATGCAATTTACAATGTGAGTCAGCTTTTGTTTTAAATATAATGGGAGCGATTTTGTTACCTCGATTTCTATCGCGCTCGGAGATCAGAAGGATTTGGCTGGTTACGAGCATTTCCGCCGGAGTTGAATCGATATTTGTATTCTGAATGCGACGCAACCGTACGATCAGATTCGTAGTTATCATACTTCCGGTCGGTGTTTCTTTTTTTATTATTATTATGATTACGTATACCTCTACGCTTAGGCAAGGTCGGAATTATTGACGGCTGCGTGACTGAAGCTAAGAGCAAAGCGATGGCGTGCGCAGTTGATGGGATATTACACGTGGCATTTTTTTTTTTTTGCACTATACGAATGAGATTGTTGGTCGATATTGACTGCTTCCGAGATCAGGTGTGCATATCTGTGAATGCATACGCACAGGCTCTTGCAAATCTTTACGTGAATTATGTGGGAATGAATGCATTCATGCATCGCGCCGGCGTATTCCAGGCAACAATGTCCATGCATTTTTTTTTCATTCAAAATTTGGTTAGAGCATAGTTGGTTCGCGGTTTATTAAAATACCTAGAAAGCGCGATCCAGTCACCGACAAGGGAAGGTAGAGTGTTTTCAAAAGTTCACAACACATCGCGCATATGGCTCGACCGGGGCCGATCTCGTGTGGCGGCGCTGATATCGTCGATATTAGCTGGCTGCAAGGGTTTCGAGGGTGAGGGGGTACTTTACTCAAATTCTTTACCAGGGACCACATCTTACTCCGCGAAAGTCCAATGACCTTCGCGCCGACAGCTTTTGCGTAGTAGGATAGGAATGGCTGGACGCGTGGAGCCTCGGGTTTTTCCCCTTTGAATCGTGAGGGGCGCCTTCGAGAAAAGCGGTGGCAGCCGTCTCTGCTGCCTTGGCAAATTCGGTATCTCGTTGCGTCGGCGGCTGCCCGTTTCTTCGGCGCAGCGTGACGCACATGCCGCTATGGCAGGATTTTGTGCTTTAGACGCACTGTCTAATGCAGCCGACCCGTGTCCCGCGTTCCCAGAAGGCCCACTACTATCGGCGGTAAAATAAGAGCGTCTGGAGAAATGGCGCGGGATTCCCGCCAAACGCTCCGTAACCGTTTTGATTATCGTCCCGCTGATAAATGTGTCATATTCATTGCACATTTTCATCACCGGAATCTCCTTTCAAGTCCCCGGTTATATGTCTGCGGGATAACATTGAAATCATTTCGCGTTCTCCGGTGTCATAAGTACCGAGTATTGTCATCATCTGTCCTACCATTACCATTAGGCTTCTGCCCTGTGCGAGTATACCAACGTTCCTAAGAGCTTTAATGTATGCCTGGTGTGCTTTCTGGGCTACAATATTGTCTGTCATAATTAGCTAAACATTGAATTATATTATATATTGAACTGTATTAAGTGCAATCCACTTATAACGATACCACATATAACGATGTATTACTTATAACGATCAGGTTCTAGAGCTTCTAGACACGAAACAAACAGTTTCTAGCCCAAAATACAACGATAATGAGGTGTAACTATTAAATTTTAGGGTTTTGTTGGTATTGTTATAAGTGGATAGCACCGTACTTGAAAGCTCTGCTATACAAATATAGATTAAAAAAATTAAGACACCTTTATTTATTTATATATTTTTTTTTTTTTAATTTTACTTTACTTTCAACTTTTGTTTTTAAATGCTTATCTAGCTTTATTCATTTCGTGCTTTTTATTTTTTATTCATTTGGCTGTGTTCTGACCCTCGAGGCTGCGACAGACACCTAATCTGGACCCTTAGCCCTTGAAGTTGGGGTACCCCTGGTCTAATACAAATGAGCGGAGCAGAATGTATTTTTCTAGATAACGGCGTTCGTAGTTGTTTGACAACAATTTTTTTATCACCCTGCAAAAACAAAACAAACAAAAAGTTAATAACGGTCCAGACGCCTTGGTTACTCCTGCTAAGCACACCCAAAAACTTCGAGAGTAGGCCGACTCAACTCTCTGACGTCACGGCACTGCGGCGGCGCTGCTGTCGCCGACTTCTGCGCTCGCGCAATGCCCACACCTGGTGTGGGCAAAGTGGGCTTGTTTGTAAACTGTGTATAGTTTGCTATTTTATTGATGTTATTGCTGGTGTTCTTGAACATACCATCGCTCATGCTCACAATCCCCCATTGCAAGCAACACTCACATATTTATCTTTGTTACGATAAAAACGGCTAAATCTTTATCCGATCTTATAGATACGTCTTCTCACCTCTCGATCTGTCTAATATAGTAGCTGGGTCACTCCCTATCAAACGTCTCAGACAGGGGTGCTGACCATCGCCCATTTATCTAAACAAATTGTTTGTTTGGAATTTCCAAATAAACTTGCGCCACAATATTTTTATAAGAAATTGGTTATCACGTGAGCTCTTTATAAAATTTCTGCAGTGTAGCCAAACTTAGCACAACTTATTGATGTCTGGAAAATCTAAAAGATTGCCTTGGCTTTCACGCAGATGGCCGAGGTTCGAATCCCGCCACCGCTTGTTGATTTTTATTTCTTCGTGTAAGTAGAAGATTGTAGAACGTTGGAAAGCCGTGTAGCTTGTTTATGTCCAGAGTGTATATTTTCAGAACGAACGATATAGAGTGTTCTAGGCTCCCAGGGAGGGCTCAAAAGAAGCCGTGCCGCGCCATACGGAGTCAGTATTTCCAGCGCTTTATCCTGCTGCTACGCCGACATTGACGCCCGCGACGGCCATTTATGCTACCTGTTA
Source organism: Ixodes scapularis (assembly GCF_016920785.2). NCBI lineage: Eukaryota > Metazoa > Arthropoda > Arachnida > Ixodida > Ixodidae > Ixodes > Ixodes scapularis. Next base: position 29,898,222 of record NW_024609836.1, read on the forward strand.
TTTTGGCACAAGTGCGCCCCCATTAAATTTGAGTTCATTGAGTTTTCTCCTGCCTCATCGTCTGCCATTCGTGACAATCGATTGGAGATGCCGGGCAAGGTTACTCATTCACCCCCGCGGACCCGTTAAACAAGTTCGAGTCCAAGCCCTGCGAAAAGACCTCATCGAGGAACCTGAAACTCGGGCCAGCCGCCGCACCCAGGGACTGGCTCTAAATTTGGTCTGCTGCTGGACAAGCCCAAGACAAAGAAGACGACGATGGCCAACCAGTTGCAGACCGCGTCTGCTTGTTCCGTCGTTTTCTTTCCCGTCGCACAACGGGCGGCTGCTCTGTTCCACGGTGAACTGTCGAAGATTGGATCGACCAGTACGAACGCGTCGCCCTCCACAATGACTGGACCAACAAGCAGCGCCTGAAAAACGTGCATTTCTCGCTGGATGAGACTGTCGTGCACTGGTACAAAAATCAAGAGTCTTCTTGACATTTTGGGAGGTTTTCCAAAACCGATCTGATGGGGACGTTTTCCAACCAACACCGCGGAGAGAGAGAGCCAAAGGCGTACCTTGAACCAGAACTAAGGGCACCAACGAGAGCGTCACTTGCTTCGTGGAAGATCTCCTGCCCCTGAGCGCCCGTGCTGGCCCGCAAGCACTTACCACAAGAAGCTGCGAGTCTTCATGTGCGGAGTGAGTGACGATATCTTTGAAGGTCTCGCCTGCAGCCCTCCGACAATACTCAAAAATTCGTTCACCGCGGCCACGAGCATCGAGCGTGCCCTGTAAGCCCGAGCCAGCCACTACCAGCAACCACCCCGAGTCGCTGCCCTGGGGGCTCTAGGTGAGACCTTGGCTCCAGAGTCTCAGGCATTCGCGAGATCATTCGCGACGTCGTCCGGGAAGAGCTCAGGAAGCTCCTGCCCGCTGCGAACCAGCCAGCTTCGCTGTCGATAGCCAAAGTTATCCGCTTGGAATTTCAGCGGGCAATCCAACCAGAGGCTCCTGCCAGCGTAGCAGTATCCGAGGAACCCACCCTGACCTACGCCGCAGTAGCTCGGAGACCGGCGCCAGCTGCCCGGCAATATTTAACGCCGAATCAACGTGACCTACCAGCGCCGCAGTCTTTCCTACGTCGGGAAGGGCAGCCCCAGCTCGTCTGCACCAAACAACCGGTGCCTAGGAAGACAAACCTGTCTTCCTAGGCAACGACGACCGCTGTGTCTTCACTGCGGCGAGGCCCACCACGTCTACCGGAGGTGCCCATACCAACAAATGAGCCTGCGAAGTTTTGCGTCGAGCGACCCGCGACCCTCCCTGCCTTGGGGAGCGATCATAAGACATCGAGGAGTATTTCTGATGACTCCTGTCCCCGGTGCCGTCTCTACCCCGAGGTTCCCATTCGCCTTCGCCTCGACGTGTGCTTTTTCCCTTCCGCCCCTCTCGTCGGGACAGCTTGTCCCTCCATACCTCGTCGGACAAACTAAGTGTGGGAACGCCCGGAGGTGTCGTTGCCGAAGACGACTAAAGTAAAGAGCCTCCAAGAACGCCGGAGCGCTCACATTCTCCCGACGCTTCGCATCGAAACGACGCTTTTACAGCGGTATCCAACAACCTAAATGTTGTTATCGACGGCCACGACGCATCGGCACTAGTGGAGACCGGAGCCGACTCCTCAGTCTTGATTTGGAGGCTATCTCGCCGACTGCGGAAAGTTACGATGTCCTGGATGGGCCACAAATTCAAACAGCTCAAGGACATCTTATTACGCTTGTCGGAAGGCGCACTGCCCGAGTCCAGATTTACAGCGAGGCGTATCCTGTGAAATTTATCGTCGTATACCAGACTGTGCCAGAAACGTCATTCTCGGCATGGACTTTCTGTGTAAACACGGCGCCGTCATCGACCTTGGAAAGGACAGATTGATGCTGCGGACACCCATTCCACCTCCAGAGGAACACCAAACAACGTCAGTCACCCGAGTAGCTGCCGACTACCTACGTGAACCTGCCACCGCGATCAAGTGTTCTTGCACCCCTCGTGACCGATGCAGTTACCTGCGGCGAAGTTGTTCTGGAAGGCAACATTCAATTGCTCCTTGGAAGAGGAATAGTGGTCGCAAGAAAGGGGGGGGGGGGAGTAACTAAACTTCAGAATGGACGCACTGTGGTCCTCTTGACGAATTTCCGACAAGAAACGCTACACCTCACGAAAGGTGCCGCTATGGGCTAAGTAAAGGAACTCTGGAACTCCACCGAAATCGCCGTGGTTGCTGAAGAATCCTCGCCACCTCAGCAAAAGAATACGTCACCTGCGCTGCTCGACGTTGGCCCCAAGCTCCCGGGCCCGAAACGACGGCAGCTGATTGACCTCCTCACTGAAAACAGCGACTGCTTGGCGACGTCGTCGAGGGTGCGCCAAACCGCGGTTGTGAAGAACCGCAATGTTACCGAGGACGATGCGTTCCCCGTGCATCGATTGCTGTACAGAGTTTCGGTAAAATAAAGGCACGTCATCCAAGATCCAATTTAAGAGATACTGAACGACGACATAATCTATCCTTCAAGGAGTCCGTGCGCCTCTCCAGTCGGGGTTAAGAAGAAAGATGGAACGCTTAGGTTCCGCGTGGACTACCGGCAGCTAATCGCAGTGACGAAGAAAGATGTCTAACCATTCCCCCGCATCGACAACACGCTAGACCGGCTACGCCCCTTTCAATAGTTTTGATTGATGGACGTGAAGAGCGGCTACTGGCAGATCGAAGTCGACGAACGGGACCGAGAGAGCACAGCCTCGGTCACGCCGGACGAACTGTTTTGAGTCCACGATGATGCCCTTCAGACTATGCACGGTGCCAGCAACTTTCCAGCCTGTCATGGACACCTGGCAGGACTGAAATGGCAGAGCTGGCTTGCCTACCTTGACGACGCCGCAGTGTTTTCGAGCTACTTCGATGAGCACTTGCGTCGACTTCGAGCTGCCTATATATCCTATCCCATATATATAAAGAAAAATTTTAAAGCTAACCAAAACTTGCTTTTGCCGAAGATTCAGACCCAAATTCAACATCAAGGCCCTCCTGATAAAAATAGGCGGTACTTTTCATTAGGTCCTTATTCCTATTACTATGTAACTAAGCACAATTTTTCAATGAAATTTGGGCATTGGCGTAATTGGTTCTCGTTGTACCGCGTACTGTGCCTTCACTGTACAACACGGTAGCGCCGCCGGTAATTTGACACATGCCACATGCCTTGTTTTACTACCACTTATTCCACAATAACTCGGTTAAATGTACATGCGGCCTATGGCCCAGACTCGATGTCCTTGGGGTCTGAGGGCATGTGGGATGTCTCGAATTATTAGCGGCGCGTGCGTATGTGCAGTGAAGGCACAGTACGGCACCATGAAATCTGACCCAGTGATGGAAGCGACACATGACCTTTTAGAACAGGTTCTGTAGCAGGCAACATATTGGTTTTGAGCAGCCACTGGCTTTTTTGCAGCAGATGCCAACTTGTGTTAGCACGCCTTGAAAATAAAAAAAGTGATAGCATCGCTAGATGAGTTCATCTATGATATTGACTGAGGGTTTCTAATCTATAACAGAGCATATTACTTAAGTCATTACCTTTATGTAATAAGAATAAAGTGAAAAAAAGCAAATAAACTACATTTTATTCTTAAAGATGAGACTGTGGTCAATGTAGGTTGCATTTACAACGGCTATAAGAAATAGTTTAAAATTAATCATAGCGCAACACTTCAGTTGGGATAAGTCCTCTCTCTCCTAAGCTACCAAGCGTAAAAACTCGGTAGCTTATTTAGCCTGTAAATATAATTTGTAGAAAGTGCCAGCACAAACCAGAATGTCCACTAGCATGTCTGTCATTAGAAATCCGCTCACTACTTTTATCAACAAAGAATCACCCGCAAATAATATTAAAGCCTACACTTGTGCTTTGAATGTGACACTGCTTTTTTACTGAGTTGAAACCAGGATTAAGTCAAAGTTCGCTGCTTTGTCGATTGATAGCTGCAGGGATGCTGTATGTATTCAACTATAGACACTTTTCTTTTTATCTTTTTCGGCGCATATATTTGAAAGTAGAGATCAACCTGCAACCAAGACTAAAATAAATCGACCTGTAATAAAGCTCGGCATAATTTCTGAGCCTATCGCGCTAACCCAGGCGCTTCCCCAGGTCAGTCACTGCTCCTAGCACTCCGGTGCAAAGCGGCGAAGCTCGACGACCGCGCGCTGGTATAGGGAGAAAAGACTTTATTTTGCCTGTAAATGGATGAGTGGTGCCCACAGTTCAGGGCCCCAACACTGTCTGCCACCTTCCTCGCTCTGCCGAGCAGTTTCTGCTGGTCGTCTGCCGAGGTGCTGAGCAGAACGGGTTCTCGATTTTCAATGGAGGATTCGGGATTGGGAAAGGGGGGGGGGGGGGGGGGGGGTTGGCCTTGAAGACCCATGTTGTGTGAGTTAGGTCTGCGTATAGATTGCAGTGTGTGCATGTTGGTTTATAGTGTAAGGGAGAGAATGTACAGAGTAGCGCGAGGTTACGAAAGGTGCCTGTTTGCAACTGTCTCCAAGCTACTGACTCTTCGCGATTTAGTTGTGGGGCGGGGGGGGGGGGGGGGGGTATGCGCGCCTTTCTCCGTGATGATATGCGCGAATCTCCGAGTACCTGTTCGAAACCGGGATGAAGTGTAGTTCTCGCAACGCAGACGGCGAGTCTCACAACGCAGACGCCGCAAAGTGGCAGACGTGGCGAAGCCATGGAGGCACGTGTCTGTAGCTTGGGGGTGAGTAGGGCATCCACTAACAATGACGTCGTACGCCAGCCTCGTCATCTATGTTGTATGTGGAGCACGACTTCGTCTGCTTCTTTCGCAGGGGCTGTGGGGACGTCAGAAGGCCGAGCTTGATTGGTTGAACTGAAGGATAGTGGGTAGACTTCAAAGCAAGCTGCCTCGAAGTCTACCTACTAACCTTCAGTCGAAGCCAATCAGAGCTCGGTATTCTGACGTCACCGCAACCCAACGTTACTAAAACGCTTGGTTGGGAAACTCGTCCTTGAAACGTGGACCGCTGGCGTGCACCGAGACCGAGCTACATATGATAACAGCGCCACCTCTCAGCTACGAGTTGAGACATTAACGTTTCTTTATATGGCTACTGCTAGAGTCACTGAATGTTCCCAGAGCACCGAAACTCCCCGGCTTGAGGTGCCAAGTTCTTTCATCCGGATTTAGATCCGGATGAAAGAACTGTGTGTTTCTGTGTTTGTCCTTCACGGGTTTTATTTTTTCTGTTTGTTCTGTAGTTTTCAACGCGCTCTGCTACGTGTACTGTATGGCAAGATGGCGGCTCAATCTTTTTTCTTTACTGTGGTCACTATGTGCTTTTACGAAATGACGGGAGCTTGATGTTTGCATAAGAATTTCGTTTAGATGATTTTGCGGCAGAGTTAATATTGTTTTGTACAGCCGTGTCTCATTGGTGACTCCAGGTAGCGCGTCCCAACCTGGGTACGTCCTAACTTCGGTGACTAATTGCGGCTCGTCCGCTTGGGAGACAGGGGACGGCAGCTTTGAAACCCCCTGATGCCATCGAATGTAATACTCTGACTACTGCGAGATGGCGCCACCGGCCCTGGCGCGACTCGACCTGAACAAATGCGTGCAAACGTGCAGTTCTCGGAATGACCGCTGTGGGAGAAATGGCGGCATTGCGGTCGCGTTTAGTTTCGTTCTCAAGTACTCATCTGAGCCACATTTCAATCCGGGCTCCCATGGCAGTTTCCCAACTGAGCGCTCTACACTGCAGTCGGTGACAAGTCAAGAATGAAGTGGAAGCTCCTCCAGCCCCTTTCCACCTTAGCAAAGCGAACGGGGAAAGGAGGCGACCTCCTCTCCAGCGTTCGCTTTGCTAAAGTGGAAAGGGGTGGGAGGAGCTTTCACTTCGTTCTTGACTTATCATCGACTGCAGTTACGTTGCCACAACCCTTGCCAAAGAAGCAAACGAACTTCTTCTCCGCATTGGCTGCGGAGAGCAGTGGCGTAGCCAGGATTTTATTTCGGGGGGGGGGGGGGGGGGGAGGGGAAGGGGAGGGGGTTCAATGGCTTCCTTCCTCCCCCCCCCCCCCCCCCCCCCCAAATAACGAGGTAGGGTGAGCTCGGTGGTACGGACTTTCAGGGAAAAGTTAGTGAGAGCGCTGTTAAGATAAAACGGGTAAAGCTGCACCGTCATTTTTGAAAATGGAACAAACTTCATTTACAGGAATACGGGCGTGGTTGCGCACTGTTCTACTGTCGTCGTAGTTGCGGCCCACCACCTTTTAAGCTTCCTCACAGCACACAACTACCCCCGTTTTTTGAGGTAGCACTAGATTACCAACGCGTGAAGGCCAGACAAAACACAAAAATAGCTATAGACCAGTGTCTGCTCTGTTCCATGGGCGCCGCCATGTTTGTTTATGCTGACGCAATGACACGGTAAAGGGGGAGGGAGGGGGCTGCGCTTTTTGCGCGACTCCGTTCTTTTTTTTTTCTTTAGAAACCTTCGCACATATTGTATAGTGCAAGAATGTCGGAAAGGCATAGTCACGAAGCTCCAAGAACAACACCAATGCCATGAGTGCTCTAAAGAGCAAAAGCCTTGTTTTATGCAAAGCCCCTCTCTTCACAAAAGCCGGCGCTTGAGATTATTATTTCAGATTGTTATCGCTGGGGGCTAGGATTTCGAACACTAGTCTATAGGCAACCTGCAATGGCTGTTTGGTTTGGTGCTATCTAGTGATTGAAGCAAGACAAATTGGGTGCGCCTGGGAGTGGCAGCTGCATTGTTCAAACGCGAGCTATTACTCGGGTGGCGCCGCTATAGCCTCGTGTCGGAAGCAAGAAATACTGGGTAGGCCAAGAAGCCGTGATCGCATAACATTGAAGTACGGCGGAAGCCGCGGCCTGGCGGGCCAATCGGAACGCGACTACGTATCACCGGAGTGCGCTTTTATTGCGACGAAGTATCAGGCTTTTCGTTGTGTCATGCTCCAATATGTGTGCGTTGCACTCGTATACGTAGTGGATATTGAAGCCGTCGGCACGCAATGTGGGGTTTATCGTTCACTATTTGCCAAGTTACACCAACGCAGGGTATAACCTTGGGCTCTCACTCTACTGGCGTCGCCTGGTTGTTACCGGCAGGCTATACATTCACAAAAAAATTAAACAGCAAAAAAAAAAAAAAAATCTTGACGTTGAATAATTAGAGAAACCGTCCTCGCCCAAACACTAGGGGTCCATATATAGGGCAACGTTAATTCTGAACAATCACAAAAGCAAAATCGATTATCTTTTAAAGGTTTAACAAATTCGTGCTACAGAACAAGATGCCGAAGGGGAGAGAGCTTTATTTTTGCAAAGGCCGCTTTATCTTGCTGTCTGGTCCAAAGGCAGCAGCGGCATATCCTCGGGGTGATGAGAAGTCGTCAGTCCGAACTCGTCGTTCCGTCACTCGGATAAATGACATTACACAACGCACACAAACACGCAAGCCACACGACGAACGTGGAAAGGAACTTGAATACCCTTGCGCCTATGCGTAGTGAGAATATGAGGGCCCTTCGGAGTTTCTGGTGTTCCGTGCAACGAGAAGATTAATCTAATAACGAATTGCATCGGATGCCACCTCGACATCCAAAGCAGAAAGCAAGATGGACTTTATCGCATCCGTGAGCGACCATTGACTCAAGGGAGAAAAATTTCCCGATGTGGGGGAAATTTTATGCGTCCAATGAAATGAAAGAGGGAGAAACGTGAAACGCCCGTCACGTCTGCGCTACAGGCGGTCGCCCTCTGTCCAGAGGCTCTATTCCCAAACGTCTATCGTCTCCTCCAAATCCTAGCTACTCTGCGCGTAACAACGGTAAAAGCTGAGCGCTCATTCTCTTCACTACGACGGTTGAAAACATAGCTGAGAGCGTCCACTTCGAATGAGCGACCGCTCGGTCTAGTGCTTTTGAATGTTCACCGCGACACTGAATTTCAAGCGGTGGACATCCTGGATATTCTTTGCCGTGAACGAAGGCGGCTGCATCTTAATATGTAGGCGCTTGGCATAAATGAAATGATCAAGAGAGCCTGTAAATTGCTTTCTGAAATAACTAGTCACAGTTACTTTTTTATTCGCGGTAATTTCTACTCGAAAGCACGTATTCTGATAAGCACACTAGGTTCTACAAGGTGTGCGTGAGCGCAGCGCCACCCGCTGCTTACAGTGCAATTGTTTTTACAATTCATTTAATATTCTTCGCATCACTGGCATTGTCTTATATTATCACCATGAGTGCGTTCTATTGTGTAGACTTTAGTTTGATTTAACTGTGTATTTCAGTGAGGCTAATTTGTTTTACTTTGCCTTGAAATTAACATCCTTCACCCGAGAAATGATTCGAAATATTCGTTCTCTATATACCTGAGATCAAGTTCAGCATCCCATCCAATAAGTATGAATGAAGAAGTATTTACTATTTTATTTATTTGAGCATTTTCTACCCCACAAACATTCCTACTGAAAGCATATAAGTTGGAGATAGTTTGCGCTCCCAGGTAGCTTTGGCATTTCGGGGGGGGGGGGGGGGGGGGGGGGGAAGGGGGTTCGAACCCCGAACCCCCCCCCCCCCCCCTTGCCTACGTCACTGGCGGAGAGCGTTTGCGAGAAAGGCAAAAACGACCTACGAAAACATCCTAACGACACCAGTCGGCACGGTAGCGATCGGCCGGGATGTGGTTGGTGTGTTGGAAATGGAGAACCCCGCTCTGTTCAGACCGCATTCCTCTCCGCGCCTCATGTTCCTCGCTTGGTCCGCTTCTTCCGTCCCTTTATTGTAGTTATTTTTTTTCTTCCCGGCCGCGAACCGCTTCTTTCTTCCGAGAAGCGTGCAAGGTCGTCACGGACGGAACGGACGACCTCTCATCTGGTGCTCAGTCCCGCTTGCTTCTGTACCGTATGCTTTCACTCAGTGAAACTCGTTCCAAGAGGAGGGCGTTGTTTTTTGACGGCGACGATGACACTGCTCCAGACCTGTATACATCACGCGTTACTAGGAACGAGTTGCTTTTACCTGGTTACTTTTTTTTTCGGTAATGAAGTAACGACATGGTTATTTTAAAGCATGAAAGGATTTTTAAACGCTACCGACCAATCCCAACATTTTTTCCGTCCGTCCGTTCGTGCATTTTTCGCTAAATTTAGCGGGGAAAAGTGGCGTATTTACTGGAGATATTTACGACGTGTGACCTATAGGTCATCTCAGTTTCCCCACTAAATTTAGCGGGAAAATTCATGCCTCGTGGCCATAACATCAAATCAGTTTCCCTGCTGAACTTAGCGGGAAATTGACGTCACGTCACCTATACACTAATTTCGTAACCCGCTAAATTTAGCGGGAAAATCTTGTGTCGTGGACACCAATCCAGTTTTCCCCGCTAAATTTAGCGGGAAAATATTGACACTCCAATTCCCTTACCAATTCTCTATAATGCATCTCATGAACTAAAGAACCATAAAAATAAAGGTCGCTGCAAATTTCTTTTTTAAAAAAGAACTAGAAACGTAAAATTCAGAGTCTTATCTGGAAGTTTTATACGTGCCAAACAAACTAAGGGCATCAGGCACGCGCCAGTGGAATAGTGAGGATCAATTTCGACCAGCTGGAGATCTCTTGACGTGCAACTGAAAGCTCGATCACACGGCACCCTTTCCGCAATTACGCTTCGCCAGATTGCGATCACCTCGGCCGAGATTCGAACCAGTCACCTGCTAACGAGGAACGTGTTTCTGCTACTGTTTGGATGAAGTAACGAGTGAGGGTGCTTATTTATGTCTGTTTTTCTTTGTTACATGTTTAGTTAGATCTGGAGGGGAATGTGTGTGACACAAGCAGGTACTCAACCCAGTTCTTGCACCAACTCGCGCCTGTAATTTCCACAACAAGAAAAAGAAAGAAAAAAAAAAAGCTAGATAGATCGTAAAAAAAAAACAAAAACAAAAACGTGCACAGGATATGTTAGTATAGCCACAGCCAGTTAGCGCTGAATGAACGCTTTAAAGAGCAAGGAATTGTCAACGGCGTCGACAAATATATGAAGCATCTACTGCTTCATAAAAACGACGCATACAGAGGATAACAAGAAAATAACGTGTGCAACACGCAGTTTTTAAACGAAAATCTATGAAACACATGGTTTTGAAACGAAAATCTAGATGCCGCTTCCAACAACGCGGGAAAAAAAAACAAAGGGGGGGGGGGGGGGGGCTAGAGTTCCTGCGGGAACATTGACGTCACGCGATCTTCGTAACAATCCAGCTTACCCTGGTTAATTTAGAGAGGAAATTAATAAAAATATAGGTTATTTACTCCCTGAAGCGACTGCTTAATATCTTCTAAACAAACCTAAACAAACTACTGCATTTCATGCGTTATAGTTGAAAGAAAGTGTACCTCGACCCTCGTCCCGCATGTGTTTTATTCTTTCGGTGTTCAACCAATACGCTTGTCTGTCTACATTATAAAAAATGGAAGGTAAAAATCACTGTCCATTTTTTAGTAACGTACTAACGTACTCGCTAGATCTCTAAATGACCAACCAGTAAAGTAGTTTTGTTGCTATTTCACGGTATCATCTGTAAAATTACGTGACTCATTACTCGTTACTTTTGAATAATATTTTCGTTGCATAAGCTTAAAACCAAATTATTTCTCATTCTGTAAAATGCGTCGACAATGCGAAACAATATTTCCTTCCTATGCGGCAGCATTTCAAAACCTTTCACTGAGAAGCAAAGTCAATTTAATCAGGAATTGTTAAACATCTATATCTATATATGTATATATATTACACATTTTGTAAAAGAATAAAAATAAAATAATAGAGACTACGAAATCGCTACGCAACAGTTGTATCACTATCGAGGTCGATAATCACGGCTTATAAGTGCTGAATAACATTGAAATAAAAAAATAAAAAAACACGCAAAACTTTAATGTTCGTTAGGTTTGGGAAGTAATTACCGTAACAGCATTGCGTTACCTATAAAGAACAGTAGCGAATTTCAGTAACGCGCCAGTTTTTGACGATCTAACGCGTAACACCGTTTCGTTATTCATTTCGTGTGACCGCCAACATTCTTTACTGCGGCTGTAATAAGCAGGGTAAAGCTACATTGGTACGCTCGAGCTTCAAATTTTAGAAATCACTTTAAGAACTTTTTTTCGTAGTTTAACAGATCTAAAAATGGGGAGTGCGCTTGAAGGAAATTTGTTTCCACAAGCAATCGTGCTCAAAAAGCAGCATCAAAATTTAAATCATAAACTGTAAAAATAAAACTTAGAAGCGAAAATTCTGCCGGTAATGTTGCGGAGGAAGGTGAAATTATACGTAATAAGTGAATGAGTTCCGGGGATTGAGGCGCCAAAACATAACGAAGGGCATATGTTTGCACCACCCACAGGACGACTGGTGGGGGATCAATTGCCGAATGTTAGCGCAGCAAAGCTCGGAGCACGTGGAGCGAAAGCTCACGCAGCAGAACCCAGGGATCCTGGATTCTGCAACCCTGCCCGTTTGGATCTAGAAAAGCATTGTATCGGCGTGCGGTCGAGGATTACTTCTGCGTGATGTAGGTTAAAGACCCGAGGCTAGCAGTCGTACTGCACCGCCTAAATTCCTCACCTACGGCGTAAACGAGTGCCGCAGCATCTCAAGGCAGACCGACCTTACGCTGTATAATCACAAACGTCCATTTTGGTTTCTGCTTCTTTTTTTTCTTTTTCAGAAGACGGCTGGGTAATCATTTAAACTACAATAAGAGTTTTTGTTTTGTTTTGTTTTTGTTTTTTGTTTACCCGCAATTGATATTTTAGTTATGTCATGTCTTCACAAAGACTGATATACGTCCACTTCTTTTGCTGAAGCGCAGTTTTTTGCCAGACTGATGTGACATCATTCAATTGCTTCCGGTGCGTCACTTCCGGTCGCTTTAAAGGCCATCCCTTGGCGTCGGACACTTAAAAAAAGATCATGGCTAGGCCGATTAATTGTAATGATTAATACGTTAGGACAAAGCCCTCCATACTTTAACCGCACAACAGGTCCTTTATAAACGTCTTAAAGTACTCGAAATTGACTGCGTGACGTCACTTCCTTTCGGCAAGAAAGGCGTGCACGGCAAAGCATGGCGTCCTGCATCAAGATGAGATCCAGACGAACAAAAAGAAACCCGCAGATGTTGCTGGTCTTTGATCCCACGACAACAACTTCGAAGCTCCGGATTATTTGCCATTAAGTTTTCTTTTCGTGTTCTACTTTTACTACGGAAAAAAAAAAAAAACACACGCAAAGAAGACATGCATGCGTGGGTAGGGGAGTTGGGTCTGTAGGTTGCATAAAGATAGCCGAGCTGTGTTGGGTCGTCCACCGAGGCAGCGACCACGTCGCTGGGTTGGGCTTCCTTCGACATTCATCATAAACAGCTTGCGTCCGAGGAAGGAAAGGGGAAACTCGCGGAGGAAAAAGGGGGGGGGGGGGGGGGGAGGCGAAAATGCCCATCTTGGGACGTCCCAAGAAGAGATCCCCGAAAAAGGCGGCAGCTGGTTTCCGAAACGCAATGCCTTTGCCAAATCTTGGAACCACTTGGAGCGAGCCCTTCTCTTTTTACTCATATTTTTACCTCTTTACTCTTTTCCTTCCCCTCGCCCCCCTTCCAACTTGTTCTGAAACGCATGCACGCGCCCAGGCCTGTTTTTATTTCATCACTAAGAAAGAAAAATATGGAAGAGGAAAGAAAAGGAAACATATGAGGGCAAAGAAAAAAGAAGTAAAAACCTCCCTTTTGTTCCATATTCGCGTGCACGGCCGTAACCCTTTTGAATCGTTTGCGTCCCTAGCCGTTTTCCTCTCGCCCTCTTTACTCCTTTTTTTGTTGTTGTCTATTTTACCCCATCCCTCATCTTCGGACGTTCCCCGTCATCCCCCGCCCCCCACCCGGGCACTTCGCCTCCCCATTCCAACAGAGCTCACGCGCATGCGTGATTTTTGAACAAACGCGGACCGAAGCTACCAGGAAAAATAGCAAAAGGTTGTGGTGCTCCCAGCTTGCTTTTATTTTTCGCTTATTTTTTTTTTTTTACTCTCGGTTTTACGTGCGCATTTATTTCCAGCAGCGCTCATATTTCCCCCTCCCTATTCTTCCTCCCGTTTTCCCCCGGTTTCTTTCCCGTTCTGCGGCGGCGAAGGTTGTGCCAAGGTTATGACGTTTGGGGCATTGTCCCGTTGCCGCTGCGACAACAAGATGGCGCGAGTTAGAGGGGGAAGGAAAAAAGGGGTGAAAGATGGAGGATGGCGTATTTGCGGGGGAGCCAAAAATAGATCTTTACGCGCTGCATCGAGCCCCGGCGCTTGCATGCGTGCCGTTGAATCGCCAACCGGAAACCATTCACCAATTTTTAAGAAATATATTTTTTATTGTTATTATTGAAAACGTTGACAACTGATTTTGAGGCCAGTATTCGGAACTGCAGCCCGTCGCATCGGCTCTCTCGCGGACGAACGAAGAACCCGAGGAGCGGAGACGGCGGCGGAGACAGTGGCAAGGATTGTCGGCCTTGGTGCCACTGTTACCGCATGGTTTTGGGCAGCGTGTTCGTGCCTCATGCAGTCTTAACAAAATGAGCCAGTGCGTTAAAATAGGAACTGTTTTTTTTCCGCCCCGGGACTTTTACAAATTGTTATGTTCATTTTCTTAACGCACGTCAACATTTCCGACAGCTGTGATATGCTCCTGCCCTGACCGTTTCGTATCTTTAGCCAAATAAATTATTTTTGGCACACTGGACCGGCGTCAGCGAGCAGGCACATGGGAAGTACCGTAGAATCTATCCCCGTTTCTTCCGCCATCTTGCGACTGTCAATCCCACCATCTGTAGGGCGTTAGAGTTGCGAATAAAATGTTAAGTTTTTATTTGACTGATGGCGCGCGCCTTTTGTTCGTTTATGACGAGTATTCTCCAAAGAGTGTCGTCTCTCCTGGTCCTTAGTGTTTTTGTTCTTTTAAGAGAAATACTCCTTACACAACACACTCACATCAACTCAGAATTTTCTATTTCTGGCCCATTTTGAATTTCGAATAGGAGCCAGAATGTATTTATTTCAGTCGAAGCCACAGAACTCCCCTAAAAATACTTCATTAGAGAATACTATCTTATTCTCTACAAAGTCCAAACGAAGTAATTCTTGCTTGTAGAGTTGAACTTTTATTTGGAGATGTTGAAGGAATGATCACTTCATACTCGTAGTTTCTTCTGTCTCTTCGGTGACCTTCAAGGTGCTCAGCCCAGCACTTCTTTTTCCGGGTAACATAAGAAGTTGCCCTGGTTCATTAAAGAGTTCGTCAAGAAGTCGTTACATGTGAACGGTGAAGTAGCCACAGGCGGCCTTCACAAACCTATTTTTTTTTTATTTATTTTTACCCTAAAGGTTCTTTCGAGCATTACATAAGGGAGACGCAATACAAAGATTACAACTGAACCAATTGGCAACAAAATAAGACAAAGATAAAAAAAAATAAAGGTACAAAGACTTTGGTGCAATTTAGGCTTTCAAATATAAGATATAAAAATAAAAAGACGGCGCACAATAAAAACATGTGCATCAGAAACAAGACACTGACAGCAACAAGTGTTGCAGGGATACGAGACTGTTCAAGGTTTAACATGTTTAGAGCGGAGACAAAAGACTGTTCATTGATGGAGGCAATTTCTCTTTGGAGGCTGTTCCAGTCCGATTAAGCGAGGAGTAGTGGAGAGTTTTCAAACATGTTGGTACCGTGGATATATGGGGTAAGTTTTGAGAGGGTGATCTAAGCGGGGCGATATATGGTGAGCCGGTAGTAGGGAAGGGTCCCTAAAAGGCGAGGGACTGTAACCCAATTAATTTATGAATAAATTATATGCGTGCGAGGTTTCCTTCCTTCATGAAGAGGTGACAAGTTAAGCCGGTGTTTTAAACTGCTTAAACTTATGAATCGGGAGTAGTCGCAAGCTATAAATCTAGCAGCTTTGTCTTGAATAGATTCAATCTTATCGCTCAGATATGTTTGATGAGGATGCCAGATGACTGATGCATACTCAAGCTGAGATCTGACAGGAGCAGAAGGGTGGTAAACTGGGCTAGTTGATACGGGTTCAACATGACTAAAAACAGCGAACAACGTTAGGAAGCTGTTGAAGAAAACAGAAGAGAGGAAAGACGCTGAAACTCACAACTCAATAAATCTTCCAAAGAAAAGAAGAAAGAAAATAACACAAAATATACAGGCACGTGCTAATGGCTAGCGAACTTTCCACGTTAAGTCCGATGAGAGATGAATGCCCAGATATTTAAAGGATGAAACATTTTCAACGGCGTCACTACCAATGAAGTACGTGTCAGGGGTGAGATGTTTCGAGGTGAAGGTCATAGCTTTTGTTTTGTGTGTATTTATTTTCATGAGCCACGTGTCACACCAGTTTGAAACTGTGCCTAAGTCATCTTGTAAAATTGTACTATTGTGAGAGTGTATTATGGGACGGGAGATGACGCAATCATCCGGGAATAGACGAGCCCAAGATTTGATGTTAGTGTGATGTTACATAAGAAAAAGCACAGTACAGACCCCTGCGGGACAGCTGACGTCACGGGAAGAGGGGAAGAGAGGCGTTTGCCAATCATAACTGATTGGCGTCTGTTAGTCAAAAACATTTTAATCCATTTAACAACACCTGTGGATAAGTTTAGTTTAATCAACTTATATATCAACCGGTTACGTGGTGCGCGATCAGACGCTTTCGCGAAGTCAATAAAAATGTCATCGACGTGTCTGGACAGGTGAATTATGTAGGTTATTTAACAAGTCAAACGTCTCACATGAACGTCCACGCAGAAAGCCGTGCACGCTGGTTAATAAAAACCCATTCTGGCGTGTTTTACAGTGATTGCTCTTATGAGCCCTTCACACCACTGGAAATGACGCCCCTTGTTTCGTTGCGGTTGTTGATGATGTTGTTGACGTTGCAGTATGCGGAGTAGGGCGGCTTGCCGTCCGAATCGAACTCGCGACCGCTGCGTGCGAAGCGGGCCACAGAGCTACGCCACGGCGTTAACAACCCCCTTTATACTTCAGCCGGGGTCACACTGCTCATGCCCGTGTCCCACTAGAGCGACAGACAGAGACAAAAGACAGCGACAAGCCTCAAACCCATGCAGCATGCTCGCGATGGTACCTTTGACAGGCGCTTAGTCGTTCGTGCTCGTGAAGTAAGCACAAGCGATTGCCTGCCAAAGATACCATCGCGTGCATTTCGCTCGTGTTTGAGCGTAACCTCTTCTATTCTACAAAGCCTCTCAAATCGCGAAAGACTGGTTTGAGGCTTGTCGCTGTTGTTTGTTTCTGTCTGTCGCTCTAGTGGGACACGGGCATAATACATTATACAAAAGACAGTCTACCAGCCCGAGTCACCGCAACATCCGTGGTTCGAATGCCGCGTGCCAAGTTTCTTTTTTAACTCGTTGCCACACGGCATTCGAAGCACTGATCTCGCGGTGGCTTGCGTTCAAATCTGTTTGCAGACTGCAGTTTGTACAATGCATTCCTGACTCCAGCGACCTATTGGCGACGTGAGCGATCGAAAGCGTCTCTGTGGTCGGCCAATCACAATTGGCCGAATGCTGACTATGACGTCGGCAAAGGATCTCTCATCGACGGAAGTAAGAGGATCGTAAGAGGGGCGCTTGCCCCCCCCCCCCCCCCCCCCAGTTCTCAAAGTGGGGGGGCAAGGCATGTGTTTTGCCCCCCTCCGCCCCCTCCCTCCCCTGAAACACCCGGGGGGGAGAGTCTGGTTTGAGCCCCCCCCCCCCCCCCCCCCTTACTCAAGAACAAGTTGGTACGCCACTGTCCTGTCCCACCGAGCGAAGCCTGTAGTCTGTAGCAGTTAACTCATGGTTAAACGCCCATTGCCTGGAGCGCGGCAGTTCCAAGGGACGCCACCCCACGCTCCATGGCGCTGCAGCCCCCCGCCGAGACGGCTCTGCACCGAGATAAAGCCCTTCTATCCTGGGAAAAGTGGCGCCATTTATTGTTGTGGAAATGCTCGAGACATGTGCCGCGCGCCACTTCTGGGAAGAACATGGCGTCTGAAATCTAGCTCAGTGCTTTGCTGTGCTGCCGTAATCTTCCCAAGGCCTGCACGTTGCACGTGCCTCGCCCATCGAAGCACCTTGCGCTACTTTTCAAACATGCATGAAGGTTCTTTACGCCGAGAGGATCAAAAGTGGCTGCGGCGCGAAGAACGAATTCATGTTTTCGCATTCACAACTCGTAGTAAGTGCTTAGGTGTCTTTTATCCGCGCAGTTGTTTTGTCTCCAATGAGTATATTTTTTGAGAAAGGTTGGTCGTTTTAATCAAAACGAAGCAACGGTTTTATAGTTATTCTAGTTATTGTTATAGAATCTTGTAAAGAAAACACTACAATGTTTTTTTTAAATTTTATTTTATGTTTTTGCGTTAATAGGAATTGACGGTGCCACTGGGCACGTACGTATGGACGCATGCAGAAAGTTAGGCAGGCTATCCTTCCTGTGCACGCGCGGTGCCCATCTAGTGCGGGCAAAAAGCATGTTTGTTCGTAAAGAGTGTGTTGGTCTATATTGAAATTAGTGGACGTTTCACCAATCGGTCGTTGCACAACGTTTCTGGGGCCAAGTAGACCTCAATTAGCTTTCGAATACCGAGTGGAGACCTAGGACTATGAGCCCATTAAATTTACTTTTTACTTACAATGTGGCAAGAACATAGGCATGTTCCGGTGAATTCAAGACCTCATAACCAGCCAACAAGTTGTGTCTTTTCATATAAATTTAGTTACTTACAATGAGTCGGCCTTGAGCGAGGACAGGTAAGGAGAGACATGTAATAATATTCGGGTATACATTTTGATAATATTGTGAGTAATTTTATTTATAATGATAAGTTTACCCTCACATATGCTATAGGTTCTGAACATCTCAGCTCTAGAGGGAATTCATTTCTATAATAAAGATTAAAAAAGAAAGAAAAAAAAAACGTATCTTGTAAACATTAGACTACCGAATACCGTTCTTGGGAAACGGCTTCTACAATGTCAGGAACCGCACTTCCGCTTCCGGTGTCCGATTATGGTGAACCCTTTTTTGCCCCGCTCCTTCTACCTCTGAACCGTTGTCCAGCTTACGAGGGGACCGCAATCTAAAAAAAGAAAGAAGAAAACGACAAAAAAGTCATTCATCGTATTTATAAGCAAAAAAGGGAATGAATGGACGACTGGATCGGCGGGGAACGAAAGGGTTGCGACCGAGAATACACGCCGGAATTCCCAAAGTGGCGGAAAAAGAGGGAACTGCTAGTGCCAGAACCAAGAAATCGGTAAATAAACCAAACTGTCACGTCGTGTCCCTTCCTGTCCAGTTTCAAAGCGGGGAACAACAAAAGGGAACGAAGCTGATGCTGGAGACAAGGCCTTTGATTATCGATGGCGTACGCGACGCGCTGACATCTGCGGTTTTCCCGCCGCTTAGGCCGTTCCTATTCACGCGTGTAAACAGTTTTCTTTTTTCGGTCTCTAATATTGTTTACCAACGGATATTGATTTCGTTTGACGTCTATTTCTGTTCTGGGAGAAGGAGAGGATCAGGAGCGGTTAACGGCCACGAAGCAGAAGCCTAAAAATTGGCTTTGTGCCCGTGTTTGGGCACGCGCAATGCGCGCGTGCTTTTTTTTTTTTTTTGCGTGTGTTTTTTTTTTTGTGAGGACCTCTGACGCGTCTTTGTTCTATGTAAGTTTTATTTATCATAACAATTGTGATATAAAAATGGCCCTCGGGGAAGAAAACAAATTACCTCGTGAATGCAATGAACCTGAATTAGGAATTGCTTGACGGCAATGAAAAATAGGCAGTTTAATACATCGTTCCGGTGTGTTTGATAGCGACACGATGCATCTGCAAAGGTGTCGGCGGAGTATCGTGTATTGTTATCGGAAGTATGGGAAACGTCTACTAAAACTCCCTATAGGGGAATTTTAGTCGATCATTTCGATAACTCTCATAACGATGGTCCTAGCAGTGTTCAGCTATACTCGAGCTGGGTGCACTGTGCAGACGCCGAAACCCGCTTTAGAAAAACGAAGCGTGCCCTTGATACGTACAGTTTTAGAATGACGCACCTGCGCTCGCTTCGCTTCAAGATCAGCACCACCACCATTAACACTTACACCACCCAAATTATTTTCTTTATTACTTTTTGCCAGCCGATTTATTATGATCAGGGGACTACCCAACCAATATTTTGCTAGTCACGTAAATATTTATAAGGCAGAAACAAAAACAAAAAAAAAAAATCTCAATTGCTTAAAATTTACACCGAAACACGAGCACGGAAGCTCATAACCGAAAATCACGTAGTTAGGACAGCGTTTTTTTTTTCTCCGCTTCTTCGGCGGGTAAAGCAGCCGACGAAGTGGTGAGCACCACTTGTCGCACGATTGTTTCGCAGTTATAATCCTTCCGCTCGATGTTCAGCGGTTGAAGGTCGATTGGCCGGTACCACGAACGACAGCTCCAAAGTGGCGGCCCACGTCCATCGAAACGGTCCGTCGCCATATGAGAATGATATGTAAATGTACATCCTGTAACGTGTGGGGAAAAAAAAAAATTTTTTTTCTTGATCAACGTATTTGCAGTTTTTTGGAGGCCACAAGAATGAAGTTTGTATTCTTTTCTATTTTTAACGTTTAATGTGTGCCTTAGATGAATCGAGACTTTGAATATATTTGGTACACATTGTTTGTCTGCCACGTGACCATAGAAAAGAGAGTGAGCGCGACTGAAACCAGCCAATTCTCTTTGGATACATGGTTTCGCGCAAAAAAGACGGACACAAGAGAGAGAAACAAACACGAGCGCTCGTGTTTGTTTCTCTTGTGTCCGTCTTTTTTGCGCAAAACCATGTATCCAAACGTTCACCAACTCGCACAACAATAAACTATTTTACAGCCAATTCTCAACCAACTGTTTTCGGGCGGAATGAAAACGAATTTCCAGCCGCAAATTGTGTTCTGAGTAGTTAAGCTCATATAAATCATAATAAAAAAAAATCTTTTGCGAACATAAATATCTTGTCAGGCTCCCTTTAATTGACGCACAGAGGCATAAAGAATATACAAAAAAAAGGAGCAGTTTAGTAGTCCGAGAAAATATAACTTTTTCCAAATTGTCCAAACGCTAAGAAGAATGTAAAACTTTTTCGTTTACTCTCAAAAGTATACGAAAGTGTCAGACAAAAAGGACGGCCAAAACAAACATCTTTACGGACAGGAAAAAGATGTTTATCCTGTCCGTCCTCTTTGTCTGACTCTTTCGTATATTTTTTAATCAATTACCAACGCGCTCAATCTAAGTTTTTTCGTTTACCCTCGTCCCCATTCACGCTGATAAAAAGTCCAATATGCGGGATAAAAAAAAAGAGAGAAGAAAAAAGGAGCAAGGCGTTAAAACCTGAAACAAGTAAAGAATACAGAAAAGGCTGAACTAGAGCCACTAAATGAGCTGCGCTTAGAGTATCGGCACTCCGTTCCCCGACATTGTTGTGGGCGCCGCCATTTTGGGGCTTGTGCAGAACAGTCGTAACTGCCGATCGTCATGATTCAAAAGTGCCACTTCTTCGGCATTAGATTCGGTGTTAGGAAGCTCATGTAATATTGCTTTGCTCCGTCGCGAACTTTTTAAACATTTGTGGAAGACGGAAAAGTGTTTCTTGTGATTTCAGATA
The DNA here is from genome assembly GCF_016920785.2 of Ixodes scapularis. Lineage (NCBI taxonomy): Eukaryota > Metazoa > Arthropoda > Arachnida > Ixodida > Ixodidae > Ixodes > Ixodes scapularis. The sequence goes on from NW_024609836.1 coordinate 29,919,124, forward strand.
AAGCTTCAGATAACTAGCAGCCATGATTTTAAGCCACAATATGGCCAAGTGTCGTTACTCTGAAGCGTAGCTTATTTAGTGGCGCTAGGCTGAACAAGTATGATGGTCGCGATTAAAACGTGAGCTTCTCCCGATGGTGTGGCGGAGAAAAACGACGTTTTCCCGCGCACCGAAAGTTCCGGAATTCGAGATGGCGGCACCTGCGTAGAAAAGGTCTATGGGTACACCCGCTACACGAAGGAGCCCAAATCGACTGGTGGCCGCTGTAAAAAAGTTTTTACGTAAAACTTGTCCACCTTGGAAACCGGATGCCCTCAAACTCATTATATCGCCCTATCATTGATACAAAATATTAAAAGTAAATAATAAAAAAAACAAAGCGTTGATAAACGCCCGTGCAGAGTGTCATTTCATGCGGAGGCGCAGATGGGCCCATAGCCACAGAAAGTTGTCTGCGAGCATACAGAGTCTAGCATGTGCAGCGCGTGTAACCTCACTTACAGCATGTCCCTTGGGTAATTTAGCCGAGTGTCCGGAGCTGCAGGTATTCTCTCTTCTTCTCCATTAAGCTGTGAGAGCACGCACATGTTTAATTCTCGAGCGCCCGTGGCCTGCCTCGGCTAGAAAGGCAAAAGAAACCCTGCCTTCGGCTAGCTATTTGAAGATGGTAAAACCTTCTCTTGTCATCCAAACGATGGCTTTGTCCCGGCAAGGTATGCTGTCCTGCTGCCTTCGATGCTCGGCTTCAAGGACATGGCATGCCCAGGAGGTGCACACGCCAGGTGATGGGTCAATTTTGCGGCGGATAATTTGGGTTCTATGACCTTGACGCCTCGTTGAATGCGGGAGAAAAGAAGCACCGGGTCAATTCCAGGGCAATTCCTGTTTACGGAAACGATGATTTCTCAAGGTCGTCGTCATTGTCGCGTAGGTCTGAAACTGACAGCTAAAAGAGGATCATGAAAGTTAGGCTCATCCGTGACGAGAGGTACTAACCATACGCCATACAACGCGTTCCCTTTGCATCGTGCCGCCTGCAGACTGTCTTCCACAGCCAGGATTGAGCCAAGAAATTGTTTGATGACCCCTCTGCTCCAGGCTCTAACGGTCACACACATTAAACTCGAAAAAGAAAAGCAATGCCGAGAAGGAAGACGGAGCGAAGCACAATCAGTGTTTGCAAAGTCGTGAAACTGGTTTTCTTTTTTAGCAATGGTGAATGTGATAGACCTTTCTGGAAGGCCCCAAAAGCCCTCGCCCCAATCTCAGATTGCATGGCAAGACGCCGGGAACTGTGGGTCCGTTCTCATTTGCGCTCAAAATGGCTAGGGCGCTTCCTGTTCCTGCATATTCTTGTGAGCTGAGAACAGAAAAAATAAATAAAAGAACGCCAAGAAAATTTTTATACGCACTTAGTTTGCTTATTAATTGTCCTGCCTTATTTGCCCTCTGAAGAGGTGAAATGTCAAACCGGCACGAACTCTGTCTTCTATTTTGGATAATCTTTCATGTGTCACACATTATCGTCGTAGTGCGGTGACAAGATGGTGGGGGCGCTACGAATCTCTGTAATGGTTCATTCAGACAACTCGAGCTTTACTTGACCCATCTCGTTCTTTCTTTTAAGTCCCCTCAAGTAGAATTTAAAATTTTCTTTTTTATTACTTTCTTCTATAAGTGGTCCTCACACCTGTGGCGTAGCGTGATTTATCTGAGCACCACAACCGCCGTTCGCCTTGTCGACCTAGGAACAATAGAAACGAAATTACAATCATGACAATTGCTACGTACGCGGACCGTACGAGCCATCGGTACGAGCCATGTTCCCCGACCGACGGAGAGCAACCCGACACCCCCGATTTCGCAAGCGGGGCCCCGGCGGAGTTTCCCTCTCCCGTCTCTCTCCTGGCTGAAACATAAGCAGCAGCGGATCACCGACGCTCTTCGGCACGGAGAAGATGCTCTGTGCTGGTTTTGACTTGACGCCTTTCTTTCGCTATAATAAACACAGTTAACCGCACCTTGACTCAGCCACCGTCACTCATAAAGTAGTCACATCAATGGCGACGAGAACAACGATATCGAAGCCCTCATCCAGATGACCAACATCTGACAAGGCAAGTCCCGATGGTTTGTGATTTCTTCTCGGAAAGAACTCTAAAGTGAAAGAAAGATGGCGACTATCGGCACCGCCCCAGCGTACGACGCGGAGGTGGAGCCATGGGCGAACTACGCAGAACGCTTGGAGCAGTTCTTCGTCGGTAATCGGATTATCGACGACAAGCAGAAGACCGGGATCTTTCTGTCTTGCGTAGGACCGAAGACCTACGGGTTACTTCGAAGTTTATTGACTCCCATAAAACCAAGCACAAAGACCTTCGAGGAGCTCCTGGGGACCCTCAACCAACACTTCTCACCGAGACCATCCGAAATAATGGAACGGTATAAGTTCAATAGCCGCTCCCAGCAAGAGGAGGAAACTATTTCGGAATTTCTGGCAGCTCTCCGGAAACTCACCGAGTTCTGCAACTTCGGCGACACCCTCGACGTCATGATCCGGGATCGACTGGTCTGTGGTGTGCGCGATGTAGGAGTGCAGAAGAGACTGCTGGCAGAGTCAGCGCTGACCTTGGAAAAAGCAACGCGCATAGCACTGGCGGTGGAGACCGCTAGCAAGAATGCTTCGGACTTGAGAGGAGAAGGCTCGGACCATCCCCAAGTCAACAAGGTGAACGAACGAGCTGTGAAGAATAAGCATGTGGGACGCTTTCCGCGAAACAAAGCACCCCAGTCTCAAGGGCATCAGCACAAGAAGTGCGGACGATGTGGCAACAACGACCACGACCCAAAAAAGTGTCCTTTTATGTCAACTGCCTGCTTTAAATGCGGAAAAACGGGACATCTTGCAAGGGTGTGCAAGTCGCGCTCTCAGGCAAGTGGTTCGGCACGCCATGGTCAGGCCAACGTCATCGCTGCAGCACAATCGGACCCCGCAGAGGAATTGGATCTTCGCGCGATCAACAGCGTCAGTGAGCTGCCGATGCACAAGCCATGGACCATTCCGCTGAGTTGGAACGGAATTCCTGTCAACATGGAGGTCGACACCGGTTCCCCAGTATCAGTCATTTCGGTGAGTGTTTACCAACAACACCATCAGTCATGGCCTAAACTGACCTCTTGCCAGACGAAGCTATCGTGCTACCTGGGAGCCCTACCAGTTAAAGGAGTTCTCCACATGACAGTGAAACACGAAGGACAGAGTGCAAAGGCGTCAGTCTACGTCTTGGACTGCAATGGACCGAGTCTGTGCGGCCGCGACGTAATTGGAGCACTACATCTACTCCAGAAGATCAACTTCGCCGAGGCTGAAGACCGGGTCTCCGAACTCAAGACGAAGTTTGGCGAGTTGTTCAAGCCTGGAATAGGCCAAATGGAGGGACCACCAGTGCACCTGCACCTTCGCCAAGACGCAAGACCGAGATTCTTCAAGGCAAGATCTCTTCCCTATGCGCTGCGAGACAAGGTTTCAGCTGAGCTCGACCGTCTTTGCCAAGAAGGAATCCTGTCGCCGGTGACACATTCTGAATGGGCGACTCCCATCGTGCCGGTGATGAAAAAAGACGGTTCCGTGAGAATCTGTGGGGACTTTAAGGTCACACTAAACCCTGCCTGTGACATTGAACAGTACCCTCTCCCAAGAATCGAGGACTTGTTCGCATCACTGAATGGCGGAGAATGCTTCTCGAAATTGGACCTGAAGGATGCGTACCAACAGGTTCCCCTCGACGAGTCGTCAAAGAAGGTGGCAGTGATAAACACGCATCGTGGACTCTACTGCTACAACAGACTGCCCTATGGAATCGCCTCGGCCCCGGCGATATTTCAGCGCAGGATGGAAGCACTCCTACGCGACCTTCCGGGGACGCAGGTTTTCCTCGATGACATTCTGGTGGCAGAACGCGAGGAAGAATTCGGGCGAAACTTGGAGAGAGTACTCCAGAAACTGCACAGCAGCGGTGTTCGTCTTCGAGAGGACAAGTGCGAATTCCGGAGGCAAGAGGTAACCTACCTTGGACACCGAATTGACCGTGATGGGCTACATCCTGAAGAACAGAAGCTAAAGGCTATCAAAGAAGCGCCAACACCAAGAAATGTGCAAGAGCTAAGGTCGTTCCTTGGATTCTTCACGTATTATAGGAGCTTCATTCCCCGCATGTCAACCAGGCTCAACCCCTTGTACGACCTACTCAAACTGAATGCGAAGTGGCAGTGGGACACGGCCCAAGAAACAGCGTTTCAGGAAGCAAAGAACGCAATCCAGAACTGCGGATTTTTGGCTCATTTCGACCCATCGAAAGAAGTACTGCTGGAGTGCGATGCATCGCCGTATGGAGTGGCAGCGGTGCTTTCTCACCTGATCGATGGCGTCGCGAGGCCGATTGCGTTCCGCTCCAGGACCTTATCGCCCGCTGAAAAGAACTACTCGCATCTCGAAAAAGAAGCTCTTGCCTTGATCTTTGGTGTCACCAAATTCAGAGATTATCTCCTGGGGAGACAATTCACACTGGTGACAGACCACAAACCCCTTGTTGGACTCTTCAGGGAAGACAAAGCTATCCCAGCAACAGCGGCTAGCAGGATCCAGAGGTGGGCTCTGACACTTGGTGGATACATGTACAACATACGTCACAGGGCTGGGAAGTGCAACGGTAACGCCGACATGCTAAGCCGGCTTCCACTGAATGATGGAAGTCAATCACCGACAAGCCCAGAGCAAGTGGCCTTCGTAAAGCAACTGGAAACAGGACCACTTTCGGTGAAACAACTCGCGGATTTGACAGCTGCGGACCCGGAGTTGAGTAAACTTCGAACGACTATCCTGGAAGGATGGCCAAATCAGCCACAAGATCCCACTCTCGAACCCTTCTGGACCCGTAGAGCGGAGATGTCGGTGGAGGAAGGACTTGTGGTGTGGGGGAGAAGAGTAGTAATTCCACGAAAGGCAAGGCGAGCGGTGCTGCTGGAGCTACACGACGCCCACTCTGGCATGGCTGCGATGAAGTCCCTGGCCAGATCGCTCTGTTGGTGGCCAAACATGGATCGCGACATCGAGAACATGGCCCGCGACTGTCATCAGTGCCAGCAAGCGCAACCTATGCCGCCCTCAAGGGAGCCACTGTCGTGGCCTGCAGCGACCATACCCTGGTCAAGAATCCATATCGACTATGCGGGGCCAGTCGACGGACAAATGCTGCTAATTGTAGTAGACAGCTACTCTAAGTGGATTGAGGCTGTTCCGGTGAAGAGTGCTACTTCAGAAAAGACCGTAGAAGTAATGCGAGGACTATTTGCTCGTTTTGGAGTACCATACTGTATCGTTTCGGACAATGGCACTCCCTTCACCGGACAGCCCTTTAAAGATTTCACATCCCAGAACGGCGTGCGTCACGTTCGAACAGCACCATATCACCCACAGTCGAATGGACTCGCCGAACGGGCTGTGCGAGCGGTGAAGTCGGCGCTGAAAAAGATTTCCGGCAAAGACTTACAGACAAAGCTGGACCGCTGGTCGCTTGGTTTTAATGCGCCGCCTTGTTTAAGGAATATTGTGTACGATTTTGTTTAAGTCATTGCGCTATTCACTGAACATTATTTTTATTTTCAAATAAATTAAAATAAAAATAGTCTCTGTAGTTGCCTTTGTCTTTTGGAACCTATAGAAACAGCTTAGCTCAAAAAGCCCCGAAGCGATATCAAGCATATATATATTTTTTTTTATTGTGGCACTGTATTACTAACACAATGATAGTTTGTATTAAAATCTAAGCAACATAACTGTTGAAATAGTTAAATACAGAAAGTACACAGGTGGCTGAGATGACACGATAGAAAAGTCAGTCAATTAGTACAAAAGATGACAGTCTACGCCACTGTTGTTTTGGCGCAATTGTTCCTACCTATGTATGTTTTAGTTTGTACGAATTCGTCGTAAACGCCGAAGCATGGTGCGACCACCGTTGCTTACAACGCTTTCTCTCTGGGTTTGCGACCCGGAACCCTCGTTGGAATTGAATAGCTACTGAAAAATAAACGGAAGCAAGAACAGGTGAGGACGGATCTTTCAGTTACCGCGCAGAAGAGCGAGGAGAACGAAAAAAAAAAAAAGAATGTCAACGTGCTTCGAGAAAGACAAATTACTGGCTCCCTTCAACGCGCTTTTTGTCATTTCTGTCCCCCGGAATTTAGCCACCGACGTTTACGCTTTGGAGAGAGACACCGACGTGGCGGCCGCCTTGGGGCGAGCCACTTTTCGGACTGTCCATTTTGTGGCACCTTGCGCTCGCTTCTCTCCTTCCGAAACATACCTCATCTTTAAGGTCGTTGTCACCCGTGCCTCGCAGTGGTTTTCTCGGTAGCCTACCTGTGCTGTCGCTTTCGCTGTCCTGCGCGTTGCACAGATTCGTGTGCGCGCCTTTTGTGCGTGTGTGTGTGCGTGAACGTCGCGGAGAAAACTTGTCCCGTCACGTGCACCGCTGGCTATCTTTCTTTTTTTTCCCCAATGGATGACGGGTCGTTAGGGAACAGTGGCCAGCGGGGAGGCTTCCGTGCGCGCCTTCTACCATCGTCTATCCCCCTCGGAACGTTGCAAGTTCGCCGCCAGGGGGGCCCCCTTCTTGGAATTTCGGGCCCCAGAGAGAAAGACAAGCGGCTCTCGTTTATTTTCTTTTTTCCTCTCAAATATCTTTCCCCTGTCTCGTGTTTTAGGGCTCGGTTTCTATTTTTCTGTTTGCTCCTTTTTGTACGTATTTTGCAGTTCTTTTTTTTTTTTCTGCGCTTTAAAATAAGGAGGCGCCTTTTTTTGTCTTTTTGTCCTAACTTGACAGTTTGGGGGAAATGAAGTGCTCGTTGAACCAACCATATATTGATCTTTCGCTACGGGATCACGCTCCTCATCCATAGCCACGCGTAGCGAGCGTGGGTCACGTGATGGAAGGGGGGCGGGTGATTGGTCCGACCAGTGGGTATGGTTCCCACCACACCGTCAGCTTAGGAGTGAATGGTGCGGAAGACAGTCCACCGTTATGCGCATCCAACCTCCCCCCCCCCCCTTTCCTCCCCTCTCCATAAAAAAAAAAAGGGTTAAGAGGCAGTGTTGAACAAAAAGTAAGGGCGCAAACGAGCTGGTGTACATTGCACATGGTTGAAAAAACCCCGAGACTGCGGGTAAACGACACAACACTAAAAAGTCTCTAAAAAGTCTCTAAAAAGGCAGTGTTGTTTTTTTTCGTCGAAGGGGAGGTTTTTTTTGCTTGCTGTTCATGAATGTATTAAAAAAAAAGGCGGTAAAATACCCCTTTTTTTTCACGACCTCCTTTTGGGGCTGAGGTTCGTTTTTAACAGATTTTAAAAAGTAACTTGCGAAGGTAAAAAAAAAGGAGGGTGGGAGGGAAGCGGGAAGTGGTTTACGAAGTGTAAGCTTTTTTGCCTTCACAACCCTTTTTTTTTCTAAAAAAAAGTGGGTAGAAACGAGTTTAAATAGGTTATTTTTTTAAGGGGTGGTAGCTAAAAGGTTAGACAAAAAAAAAAAAAGATTGTGGTTTTTTAGAAGAAGCTGCCTCTTTACGATATTCTTCTTTTCTTTCTGGGCGTTTTATACTACAAACACCTAATGCACCCAGCGAAGTTAGTGAAGGCACGTGGCTAGTTTACTCGCCTCAGTGAATCCTTCTGGTGGCGTCCATGGTTTTCATCTCTCGACGAGCGTCATTTCTTTACCTCTTTTATTGCATGCCCGTCCACTACCTTTTGTTACTTAAATCGGCTGTTCACAAAAGCAGAAGAATATATCTTTTTTTATCATATTTATGTTCGATGAAATACTGCAGTAGGTTATTATAACCGCTAACATAAAATGCGATGCATTGTTTGTATGTTTTTGCTAAGGGGGTTTTAGTATTGTTTAGTTTTTTGTTATTGTTGTCGAATCTATTACTATTTTCGAGTTCTCTGATGAACCATTAGCATACCTGGCAGTAAGTAAAAATGAGGCAAAATATTAAATGATCAGGTTGTCAGAAATCTGATTTTGAATGTGCATAAATTTCAAAACAGACGTTTCTCTCTTCTTTTTTTTTTCTTTTTGTTCTCTTGCATGTTACACTTTCATTTTCTTTTAAATTGAATCTTAAGCGTGCAATAAATAAGAGCTAGTTTCCATCGTTCAGAAGATATATTGTTAAGTTATTGAACTATCAGAAATGTATAGTCGCACGGAAAAGCTTGACGCTCATTAACAAAGAAACACTGTTTGCCATTTCTTATCCAGAAATAACTCTAAATATTAATGAACGTTTGGATGCACTGAATATAATAATTCATATTCCCGGAAGGTTTCCAGAGAGACGCAGCGCAATAGCTTAAATCATTAGTAGCCCTTAGATTATCCGGTGTTTAAACATCGAGGACGAAGACGGAAATAGGACTTCTTTCACTGAGCGACAGAAGATAGATTCTATGTTCTGCTCCTCAATGAAAGAAGTCCTGTTTCAGTCGTCGTCCTCGATGTTTTATTCTTTTAGATATTCGCATCAATTGAGCAACATGCTCGTTTTCAATTATTGTTTTTCAAATATTGATGCATTTCGGTGACCTGTTTCCGACGGACGCTGAAAACGGTGATTATCGGTAAAACAAAATCTCATGAAAAACTTAAAGTTAATCCCAGAAAGGATAGCTTTAAAAACAGTCCTGTTTGGACCAAACATTTTCACAAATCTGTATTTTTCGGTAATTGAATCTAACTTGTATCTTTGACACCAAACACCAGTCAGAAAAAAGAGTAAAAAAAAAGAGGTTTCTCGAGAGTTTCTAGTTTTAACTGATTTTGTATTTTTAACGCCGACATACAGTTATTGCTGTTTTTTCATTTAAAAACGGGAAGTTTGCGACTTAATTATGAGAAGAAGGGAAAAAGGTCAATCATCCAGTCTCCGATAGGCAGAAAAATACATCTCCTTTTGCCTCGCCCACTTCTATGATCCATCACTTGAGAACGAACAACCCACTGAATTTTGCTGTTTGAGACTTCTTTCACTGCGGAGAGGCCCCCACGATATGTATATTTCCAGGTAAATTGATATGTTTAACTTTTTTTTACCGAGGTTCAGTTTATACAGAATCGTGCTTGTATACTTCTCTCGGCCGTAACGCTTTTGCATAATGCTTTCAAACCTCGGTTTTGCATCTTTGTCTGTCCGTCTTGCATTTGCGTTTTTTACCAAGTTACCCTCGCCTGAAGCGTATTGTAAAAGAAAGAAAAACATTACAGGAAGATGCATTGGTGGATGTGTAGGATATGCGTTAGCATGACATTTGGAAACGCCACACGCGCCCTCCTTTTGAGAAACGCTAAGGCTGACCCCTTCAGTTTTCTCTTTTGGCTCGCTCTTTTGGCTATTGCTTCTTCTATTTTTTGCTGCCTCTTTTTGGCCTCGTCACGGGATCGGTGTTTGCGTTTCTCAAAGGGGGGCCTGGCGTTTCCAAGGGTCATGCTAACCCATTCCCGAAGAATCCGCCAATAGATTTCCCTGTAATTTTACCCCTTTTCTGTACTCTGCCTCTCAGAGCACGTCGACTCCCAGAACCATATCCATACCACTCATGGAATTAACCGCATTCATACTACTAGAGGGAACCGCATTCATTGTTTTAACTGCACAAACACACATCACAGCCCAGGCATCGCTACTACGGAAACCCAGAGCGAAGAACAACCGATAACGGCAAAGCGGCAACTCAGCACTCCCGCATTCCACCGCGCCGAGGCGCTACACAGTGCCTCATCCTCTCTGGATCCCTGGCTCCGCACCAGCTGTGCGCGTGACTTTGACGAAAACGAAAGGGCTCGTTTCGACGAAAACCCGGCGGTGGCTGTCAGTTTGTCAGCACCGGGGAGACAGGAGAGGTTGACGCGTGGTGACATCGGCGCTTCGAACCAATGGCAGCGTCCCGCGCGTCAACCTCTCCCCGTCCTTCTCCCTCTCACCTCGGCGCTGAAAAACGAAACACACCTCCGAGTTTTCGTCAAGACGAAGCGTTCGAATGCTAACGCTTTAAAAATGTTTCGCTTAGACTTGCCACCAGTACGGCTGCCGCGAAGCTCATTGTGATTAGAAATCAAGAGCTCGAAGATCCTGCCGTCTCGCCCCAATTATGGTGCGGCTCAGTTATGATCTAAGCCAGGGGTCTCCAAACTTTTTGGCTAAGGGGCCGGATGGAGGCTCTGTCTCTGTCTCGGGGGCCGGAAATATAAATGGACAGATGTAAATGAGGAAAATCTAAATAAATAATTCTGGATATCTAAGCATTTAAAGAGATACTGAACCAAAGAATTTAGTTGCCAAAATAAGTGGCGCACGTTCTTTCCCCGAGCCAGCAGCCGCCGGTGTGCGCGAGCACACGCAACGAAATTGACGTCAAAGACCTCCATTCGCGGTTAAGATGACCATGAAATACATGGGCGTCGGCCCAAAGGAGAATAAAGACAGGCTTTTCATCTCTACAAGTGAAAGCTACGTGCTTGTTAGACCAATTAATCGCTTACCTTTTACACCAGACACCACTATGTGATGAAAAACTTGTCTTCAATCTCCTTTGGCCCGAAGCCCATACATTTCACTGTCATCTCAACCGCGAATGGAGGCCTTTGACGTCATTTTTGTTGCGTGTGCTCGCGCACACCGTCGGCTGCTGGCTCGTGGAAAAAACGTGCGCCACTTATTATGGACACGAAATTCTTTGGTTCAGTATCCCTTTAAATATACCATATTTAAAGTTAGAGTAAACATGAAACAAAAATATTCTAAGGTAGGTGAATGAATTCACTTTGTTATGAAATTTAATCATTTAGCTGCTTATGACATCGCACAATAATTGGAGCCCAGAAAACATACCAGCATAAACCAGAGCGCATAGGAACTTTGGAGCGTTCACACAGGGCAGAAGACTAGTGAGAACGATAGAAGTTATGCTGACAATATTTAATAGCTACCACACAGTACACCAAGCACAATATACATAGGGACGTAAATTAATTTTAACCTACTTAGTTACCCAGATACGGAACAGGGAACTAGAGTGTGGATTCTGCTAATGACAATGTCCAATTACTAATATGACCAGAGGACACGCCTTACGGTAGGCAGTTTGCTCTCGTTTTTTTTTTTCTGGTAACTTCGTTTACGCGGTTGGTGCGCGCCGCGGCGCCTTTTTACACGCGCTTATTTTTTCGCCAGTAGCAGCCGGCGTGCTGCAAGCGGGCCGTGGGCCGGGTTCCATTGAGAGGACTGAAGCTAGCAACGGGCCGGTCGGAAGACCTCCGCGGGCCGCATTTGGCCCGCGGGCCGGGGTTTGGAGACCCCTGATCTAAGCCCATAAGGGGGGGGGGGGGGGGGGGCGAGAAGCAACATCATGAATTGTTTGTTTGTGGTTCTGACGCAGCACTCAGCAACCATAGCTGAATGCTATGTCAACGTTCGGCTGGGGACCCCGGGCCGAGCGCTGACGCAACCAGTGATGCGCCAATCAGTGCATCAATGAACCGCTAACAAGCGTTCAATCAATGACGCACCAATGAAGCGGGAGTTCCAGTCGAACGCGCTGACGCAGCATTCGCGTCTGATTTGTGCCCCGGGCTCGATTGAGGAAGATGACGTAACGAAGTGAGTTCGCAGGCCTTCTGCCGAGTAAACATCGAGCTCTGGCGAAAGTAAGCTGGACAAAGTGCCCTCTACATAGCCGACGCTACGAGCAGATGCGACCAGTCAGAGAAAGTCAAAAGGGCACCATCATGGTGTGGGCCGTCGTCATGTTTCTGTGTACTGCAGTGACTTGCGCTGCAGTCACCTGCGCTTTTGATGTTGCTTGACTGGTCCTACAAGCTCGTAGCGTCGGCTGCGTCTGGACTGAAGTTGAAACGAAGTAGATTGCATGTGACGTCATTCCCGGTCATGCCAGTATTTTATGGGCTTTGGGCGTTCGATACGCAGTGTTAGTTTCACGCCGCAGAAGTTGTAGTTCGAAGAAACCAGCGAGCAGAAATAAACGTCAGCACCCAGCAATGGCGGCGCTTGCGAGGAAATGGTGTTTTTCTAGCTATCATCTTCATCATCGTTTGTGACGTCACGAGTAGGAGAGGCTGGGGCAGGCCTCGAAAAGGATCTTGGATCCCTCGGCTCGTCAACTGCTTCATGCGCCCTTTGGAAAACGCGCGGCAAAGCTTGTTTCACGTGTTGTTTTTATTTGGCAGAGTGATAATTGTAGTAGGATATTTTACCAAAGTTTGAAACCGTGGCACGCTTAGTCTTGCTAACAAACACTTTTGGCGTTTAGGTAACGAGGTGCTGGGATGGTGGTGTGCTGTTCTCTACCCCAGTACAAAAAGCTGGATGAAAATTAAATATCCAGCGGTTTACCCCACGACAACGTTTACCACGGCGAATATAGGGTGAATATTTTTTAATACGATTCGGACAAAATGAAACTGAGAAAGGAATGTTTCATCGAATTTAAAATAGGAAAATGAAATTCGAGAACCTCTCGCGTGTGCAGTAAACACTTGAGTGAAAGCGACTCCGTGTATCCTGTTGGTTCCAATATATTCCGTGAGTGCTACTCTCTTATTAGTTCCAAGTTGATTCCTTTTTTGTTTTAATTTTGTAGACCAATAAACAAATATTTTCTCAAGGTAACTGGTAGGAAGAAGGGGTGGGTGACTTCCGGAGTCGTTTCAATCAAATCCATGCTTATTCACACGGTCGACGCGAAATGTGCAAGACTCCTTCACGATCGAAGAGAGCGAAGTGGAAGCTCCTCCCAGCTCTTTCCACTTTAGCAGAGTGAACGCTGCAGAGGAGGTCGCCCCCTCTCCAGTGTGTGCTCTGCTGAAGTGGAAAGAGGTGGGAGGAGCTTCGACTTCGTTCTTGACCTGTCACGTACTATAGTCGGTCGGTGACCCTTCAGCGTCCCAAAAATTGAAGTATACACCACACCTACTGTGAATTACAACCTTTTGCATGCTTAATTTTGCGGACCCGATAATGCACGACGCGCTTCACAGCGAGCCATTTCAAATGCGTTAACAATTATTGTAAAACAATGAACAGAACAAATTAATCCATCGCCTGAATTTGCCGTGTAGTGTCCAACAATCAAGAGATTTACAAAAAAAACATCTGCTTTTTTTTTCGAGCAGACATCGCGATGTGACAAACTTCTTCATTTTGCCACGTATTCGATGCGGGAAGAGCTAAGCGTCAGTTGCTGGCGAGCATTTGCTCGCCTGCAACTGCCGAGTCACAGTTAGATAGAAGTGTCAGTACCGGCAAGCTCAATGTAGCTTTGCAACACAACTGTTAGCGCGTTCACGGCTACGAAGACATCATATCATTTATTCTGGTAAATGTAAAATCTTTCTTTACAGCAGGCTCCACAGATCCGAAAAAACGAGAATCAGGGAGGCTGTGAATAGCCCTGACTCACACCCCGCAAGCTGTGATGTGAAGCTCAAGTCTTGTTTTAAACATTTTAAATTTTTTTTTAATATAAAAAAACAACTTCGAGGCGCTGTTTTTTATTAGATAGATCCCCTACAAAAACATCATACACGTTTCTTTTAAAAATAAATCGTTTTTAATCGGCATAGATGCGAACTAACATAGCCACTCCGTGCTTTGACATAGCGCGTCGTCGTTTCGCGTCCTACCTGGCAGTTCCGTCCGTCACAGGAGGGTGCCCGCGAGGTGGCGCCACCTAAACATCTCGTCGCCAATAGTGCCAGGACCCTGACGACTAATGTTCAAAGTTTCGCCATTGCCAGTTCATGAACGCACATACTACACCACTCAATCAATTGCTGCAAAAGCGAAACAACAGCAACAACAAAAAACGTATCTTTCACCGTGGGTGTATTTTTCAGCGACTTCTTGATGATAGGGTAGGCCGAGACTGACACGGTCTCGGGCACTCGGTGTGTGTAAAAAAATTAGCGACATGGCTGCACTCCTTCAACCCCCAAACTGACAGCACGGTGGAAGCAACGGGGTCGCTGGGCCATCCATACTTCTATCATCTGTCACGTGATCACGGTCGGCGGCCCATGCATACACTTACGCAGAGAGCGGAATCAGGTGATGAAAAGGGAGGCGTTTCATTGGTTCGGCGTGAGCCTATAGCTCCCACCGCACTGTCAGCTTCGGGGCAAACGAAGGGTAGACGTGGCGTGCCTGGCCGACCAATTATCAGCCCGGCTCGCGTTACAATGAGGCCTCGTTGTCGACACCCGCTCTCACACAACGACGCGTGCTTCTGACTCGGCGTGGTTCATATTTGAAGAGGGCACCGGGCGATGCGGAGGCTGGGGGTGGGACACGCGTTCGTTGAATAGGTGATGGCTGCATCGGGCGGACTATACGAAGACTAGAATTGCTTAATTACTGGCTGCGAGCGAGTTTGAAGTCAATGCGCGGGCGAGCTGGTCCACGATTATGCTAAAAAGAACAACAAAGAAGGCGAGACATAAAAAAAAAAAAAGACGAGCGCAAAGCTTTCTTTTTTTTTTCCTCTTTCCTCTTTTTTTTTTTTTTCTGTTTCGGAGGTGTTTTTTTTGTGTTCCATATGTGTATAGAAGATAGAAGGACGATTGGTCACCCTCGCCAAATATTTGTTGACTAAACTTTCATTGTTAATCTTGTTTTGGCGGAACTATGTCCTGATTAATAACAGTAAGCGCGTCTAGTTTAAAATTACACGCGCTCGAAGAATCGATTCATCGCTCGGTATTAACTGCTCGCAAAGGATCATGTACATAGACACGGGCCTTTTAAAGTCCCATTAGGCTTGAATTGGCAGAGCCAACGGTTACCGAAATGTAGAGCAATAGACCCTTTTCGAAAGTTCGTTTCAAGCAACATTGGCGGTCGCCATTTTGGGACAACGAAGCGCGTGATTCGATCCGAGTCCTCACCGAACGCTAACGTCACACTCGGGTCCAATGAATGCTCAGAGTGCGTCATAGCAATGGCGGACTGGGATAGTCGGCGCAGCGGCTGCTACATGGCGCGCCCTCTTCAAGGATTTATTAGACACGAAGTATTGACTCGTTGAGGCTTTTTGTGTTTATTTCA
This sequence comes from Ixodes scapularis, assembly GCF_016920785.2. NCBI lineage: Eukaryota > Metazoa > Arthropoda > Arachnida > Ixodida > Ixodidae > Ixodes > Ixodes scapularis. The sequence continues at coordinate 29,934,306 of NW_024609836.1, forward strand.
CGTACCAACGTAACGAGGCCGATTTTGGCCTCATTACGTATGTACAAAAATTAATGAACATTTATAAAAAAAAAAAACCGCATCTCCACGTGGTGAATGATGCTGATTGGGGCGAAGCTCTGGTGGGTGCTTGTCTGCGTAGACGGTGAGCCGCAGCATGCCGAGCCTTTCGTTCGTTTTGATCTATGTCACGCTGCGGTCAAATGCTCAAATGCGTATATAACCACGTTCCATACCACACATTCTCTTTCTGACATGGATGAAAACGAACAAAAGGCTCGGCATGCTGCGGCTCAGCGTCTACGCAGACAAGCACCACCAGAGCTTCGCCCCAATCAACATCACTCACCAAGTGGAGGTGCGGTGTTTTCTTTTTTTTTTTCTTGCCCTACACGAGCACGGGAGCACGTGCTCGTGAGCACGAGTACCCGACGCCGGACGGACATACGGACATGGCTAGCCCCTAAGGAGCTTCACCCTAAAAAAATTGTCAAGCTAGAAATTCTTTATTTTAGCCAAAATGGTATTTAGTAAAGCAGTGTATATGGCGGCGGGGGGGGGGGGGGGGGGGTGTTTTCAAATTCGACTGCTTAAATTTAAGGGACCCCTTGTTACTTCGGAGGGAGTAGAGATTTAGCAAAAGTGCATACATCTTGCGCAGACACTTTCCGTTCTCAAAAACATACCCGGAAAAGGGCCGCTGTGGTTGTAGCCAACGATATAATTTTTCGATCGTGCACATAGTCATTTCTACTGCCACTCTTCAGGGTGCCTCAAAACAAGTGCCAAATAGTGTGCTGAGAATAATGTGGCGCATAACGCAAATCGATTATATATATATATATATATAACTGAGAAAGAACCCTTAGTGGAAAAAGCAACAGCGGACGATTTAATCTTCAACGTTTCGGCCGGACTCCGGCCGAAACGTCGAAGATTAAATCGTCCGTTGTTGCTCTTTTCACTAAGGGTTTTTTCTTCTCAGTTATATATCCACGCCTTCGGCCTCCCGCCACCATGCCCGTTGTGTATATATATATATATATATAAATCTAAACTTGGTCTCACTTTAAAGGTGCCAAAAATTAGTTGATGAAAGTAATCCCTGGAGAAGCGAAACAAGGGGGTCAAAGGGCAAACACAAATCTCCATACATAGCTAGGTGCCTGTGCGCGGCCGAAAAAATCCGCCTGGTCCCGCTATCACACCAGGGACCTCCATTTCCAGTGGAGCGCTCTACCAACTGAGCTAACCAAGCGTTAAACGTCAGTAGAGCAAACGGGTTTTATCAGCTGCCACCAGTCTGACACCAACAAGGGTGAACGGCTTGAATTTTTTAGGTTGTTATTATAATGCAATTAAATACAAAGGTGCATGCGAACTGGACAAGAATGACGCTTGCACCTTTGCGTTTAATTGCATTATAATAAGATTTCCTTGCTTATAAAATTTTGATTTTCTTCCATAATCTACGAACGTATTCATAGACATTTCAGTATTCGCAACTCCAACGCCCTTAGATGGCGGGGCGGTAGTGCCAAGATGGCGGAGGAGGCGGGGATATATTATCGAGGATTTCTTGTGCACCTGCTCTCTGACGCTGATCAGCGTGCTAAAAGGAGTTTATTTCGCTACAATCATGAAGCGGTCAGGGCAGGGGCATATCACAGGTAGCAGAGATGTTTACATGTGTAAAGAGGATGAGCATGTTGATATTTAAAACTTGCGGTAGTAGCAACACCAAGGCCGATAGTCTCTGCCACCGTCCCCACCGCCGTCCCCGCTCCGCTGGTTCTTGTTCGGCCGCGAGAGGGAGAGTTGCAGCAGGCCGGAGTTGCAAATAGGAGATCTCTGTACGTGCCATCAGCACGAGCTGCGGGTAGAGCAGCCCATCACTGTCCGCCACGAACGACACAGTTCTGGCGGTGCGAAAGGAGTCTGGCGAACGCTCGCTGCCAGGCCACGCAAACACACACAGATATATCGCCAGGTTCGCAAGCATGCATGTCGTAGTCGTACCCCACTGGTGCCCCAGGCTTTCGAGCACACGCAGCTTGCGCGTGTGCTCGAACGCGTTGATTTAAATACAAAACAAATGTGCGTAGAACGCATCAAACGATAGCAACCGGTAAATAAAATTTTTTTGCGGAAAGGTTTAATTTAAATGATTTCAACCCGGTCTGATTTAAATTATCTTGGTTTTTATTCTTCGTCCTGGTTTGCTGCCTTGCCTGGACTCTTTGTTATTGTGAATTCATTGCGCCTTTACGGCATTGCACAGATGCCAGCGTGACCGGTTTGAGCACGTGGCAACCAAGTCGCTAACTGGAGGCCGTTCCGCGTAAAGCACTTCTCCGGAAAACCACGCGCGCGATGTCCTACAGGCATCATCATCACCATCGACGGCGTTGTTGGGGGAGAGAGGTCTGGCCAGCGACGGCACGATTGGTCCTTCCCAATTTCAAGGTCAGCCTCTCCAGAAAGCGATAATCCGTCCGAGATTAAAGTGGCGACTGTTTGCACGTCTTCGACCCCAAACCGCTCTCTAGATGACCGAGGCGCGGTTCACAACCGGTCCACGGCGTGTTATGGCCGCTTGTGGTGCACTCCGACGCAGCGTCCCCCTCCTCCACGGACGCCCTACTATCTGTCATATCTGGCACAGGCGTCAGCTCTGCAAAGAGCGCGATAAAAATGCGAACAGGCGCCCCCTAAAATGCGTTCGAACCGTGTGAAGTAAAGCGAAGAGATATCAGGACTCGCGCCCAATTTCCCCTCGCAGGGGTCCAAAGGTCTTGCACTCTTTATCCGAGTCGAAGCTGTTTTTGCTTTTTGGTCGTTTAGATGGCGGCTCTAGTCCGACTTTGGCATCGCTCCCCCGATTTAGATACGCAGACTAGTAGGTTTCAATTACCTTAATTCATCGTGTAGTTCCATTGTTAATCTCAGCTTAGTGGATGAGACAAACACATATATAGACCATGATTGTAAACCTGAGACTGGGGCAGAAAGAGAACATAACAGAAGGTAGTAAAAGAGGAGGCCACGTCTGAGACGTTGCCTCCTCTTTTACTACCTTCTGTTATATTCGCTTTCTGCCCCAGTCTCAAATTTACAATCATGTTCAACTTACACCAGCTCGCTTGCACTCTGACTATTTTTACATATATAAACCATTTTCGTTCACCCTCTTTCCCAGTCAAGTAGATAGCAAATACAATGTGCAAGGGAAAAAAATTCGGCAGAGACACTTAGCATTGCTTATATGTAGGAATGCGCAAACATTCCTACACGCAGCGCATTCGTACAAGCAGCGCGCCACGACTTCCTTTTTCAAACGGCGCGCCGACGGTGACCACCATGCTCCCCCACTGCGCAAGCGCGGCGCACCCGCCGGCTCCACGGCTTCCGTGACGATGCATCGTTGCTGTGCTTTTTTTTGTGTGTGTTTCTTTTGTTTCTGAGGCGCGTCCTCTTTGACCTTCAGCGGCCCCGTCTTCTTCCGTGACGAAGCATCTGATATGACACGTCGCAGCCAATTGAAATTCCGCTTGTGGGTGCCGTTTTTCTGCTACAGACGGTTACAAACAACGACGGCTTCGCACCGTGAGACAGTTAATGCTTTCGCATTAAAAGGCAAGACAACTTGGAACAAGTAAAATAATATAGAAGAAGCAAAACAAGAATCATAGTCAGTCGCGACCACAACGTGAACTTCTCCCAGCAGTGTGGAGAGAGCAAAACAATGTTTTCCCGTATCCGGGAATGTTCCGCGATTCAAGATGAGACCGTTCTTTTAACGCGATAACGTAAAGGCGCTTGTGTCGAAGAAAAACCGGCGCCGGCGTCGGTGGGGCGGGAAAATCTTGATTGGTCGACAGGGTCATGACGTCAACCACATGACCTCGCGCGGGAATTTCAAACCACCCACGACGCTCACCTGCAACGCGACGTCACGCGTGGAATGAAAGTGATTAAAACATGACATGTAATGCGAATTAAAGGTCGCCGCATGACCCTGATGACTTTACTTTATAAAGTGATTCATCTGCCTTAAAGAAAAATATTAAAGAATTGTAGGCGGGATTGGAGCCTTTCGGTTGCGAGCCAAACAGTCTACGCACCAGGCCAGTAGACACGCTTGCACTTCTTGGGAACGAGCGGGAGTTTATATGATTGGCTATCGCGTTCCACTCTTAAAGGCAAGGCTTAAGTGTCCTCCTGTATTTTTTCTCTATACATATGACGTTGCTCTAGAATTTTGACCTCTTCAAACTGTGTCGGCAGCGGCGCCTTGTCATCTTGGAGTTGCCGGCTGCACATCCGACCGATGTGAGCCAGTCTCAAAAGTGGCCCACGTCATACAAGAAATCGAACCATTTACGGAAACCTTTTATGTATGCAGCCAAACTCTCGCAACAATATAGACCCTTGCCAAAACCCCAGCATTGGTGGCCGCCATTTCTTTGGACACGAGTTCATGTGATTTGACCCGATTCCTTGCCGAGCGCTGATACAGTATACTCGTTTTTCGACCCATGCAAGCTGAGCTGAGTTCACGCTTAACAATGACGCAGCCCTTCTGTCCTAATGCATGCGTGACTAGAGTACTACGCGCCCAAATGATAGCAGTCTTAGATAATTGACTTAGCAGCCACTAGACGTCGCCCACTTTTGAGGAGGGTCTATAGGCCTGTTAGCTCTCAAGTTTGAGCCCCTGGCGACCAAAATCTTTTTTTTTCTTTTTGAGTCGCGTTTCGGTTGGTTGTGCGTCATTACGCTTTCTCGCGTTGCTAGTGGGCGCGCCATTGTGGCAGAATGTCATCGGTTGATATAAATTTTTAGTAAAAAACAAAAACGAAATACCAGCAAGAAACGCTTTCTTATCGTTTCGATATGACAGTAAATTAGAGCGAGCTGCACTTCTCTGGTTTTTTCATATAAACACTGTTTTAGTTTTTTTTTTTTTTTATTATACGTTCTGTTTTTCCGCGCCCATAGAGTTATTATAATGCACGCTAGCAGGTTCAACTGGCGCTAGTGCCTAGGTGACTTCCGGGAGGCAGATTGAAGCAGACAGCAACCAGTCTACTTTTGCGGTGCTCCTGTGCATTCCTATGGGAAAACGCGCGTGCATTTTGTCTCTTCGCCGTGCCTCGTTCGGAGTGGTTAAAAAACATTCAAAACGTAAATAATAAAGTGCGTGAGCTATGAAAGGTTGTTTTCTTTATTATTTCCTATGCCGGGCAGCTTCTATCGGGCACCTGTTTTCTGGCTTCTCACTATTTTCAAAGATTTGGAGCGTGCGGGTGATATTTTGAACGCAGAACAGGCATCGTCGCACATATTCACGAGAAGAAAAGAATAAAATACTACTTATTTATTGGAAATCGGACTATATTACGTGGCTTTCAATTTATTTGATAGTCTGCCTGCACAAGCAGTTACTTATCCTGTGTTATTGCGTGGTTCCTGCCGTTTCTCTTGAAGTTTTCACATGTCCTCCTTTCGTTTGGCACGTATATCCTCTATGCTGGAAAGCGCGGACGCCGTGTTCTTGCCAACAGCGTACGACAGTGCACATAACTACATGTGCGAAGCGGTTTTAGCAACGTTTTTCATGCCACGAATTTAAAATAAAAAACCGTGACTGACCAATTATTTCGCCTGCGTGATTGAGATAAATAAAAACCACTAAGATTGAAAGAGAAAAAAAAAAGGCTCGCTTTACTGAAAATGAATGAGGAAATGGTGCAACTTCAAGTTTGAGGTACATGATTTTGGTAAGCGTAGAATATACCAGTGCTTACCGTAACTACGACAAAAAGAAAAAAAAAACATAAGCTTTTTTTTAATATTTTGTGGATATTTCTATTCCATCTATTCTTCGATGCCTAATACAGTCGATTAATATGCCTCCTATGAAAACGGTCATTCAGTCTGATTCTGATGTTCTGATCTTCTATATATGATGCCCTGTATCTACAGAATCCTTAGAAGTAGTCCATCATGAATATCACCAAAAGCATTTTGGTCACTTCACAATAGATTCCTTTCGAAATGTCACGTGCCGATTATTAGAAGATCGGAACCACTTCACAATGGCGGGACAACTGACATCGTGGAACGTGCAAGTCATTCTATAAGATAACGAGTGTCGGAACGCGGCCAATACGAGCCGATCAAACAGCGTCGAAAGTGCAACGTCACTGCGCTCATCCTTTTTTTTTTTCTGTGGGTGTATGTTTGGCCTTTTAATTCAACCAAACGCATGAAGCGTGTCATGATGTTGCGGTTTAGTTCGTCATTGTGCTGGGATTCCACAGCTGTTACCAGAGGGCAGTCTTTCCATAGAGGTCGATTGATATCGCTTGCGCAATGATTGCCCGGAACCAAAATAGCAGCTGGTAATGTTACCTTCCAGCAGCATTGATTTGAATATTAATTTAGTGTACGATTTCTAGCATTTGAAACTTAAATACGGAAAGTTAATAACGTTACACCTGCGGGTGCTACCACATTCTCAAATCGGGTGCGAGAAAGTGTTTGACCCAGCTACCTGAAACGCAAGACAGACTAAGACGGATAAAGTTGATATGATTATAAAGAAAATAAACAAATAGAAATTTCGATAAAAATATTATATTTGAGATGCCCTAAAAAATACAATGCGTTCATGGCCAGCTAAAATAGTGTGACGTGTGGTAAAATAATAAAGAATACTGTACTACGCTTCGCGTTCGAACAAGAAAAAGAGATCTGTGTGCAACAACCGTCAGTTCCTTGGAGTGGACTTTCGCCTTGCGCCACTTCTTTTTTTTTTTTTTTTTTTTACACAACACAAGTTTGGACTTTTTCATAAAATTAAGGACTTGTTTAGCCTTGTAGAATTAGGACTTACGTGATCAGACTCGATAAGTGAGCGAAATCAATGTCTCCTGGAAAATTAAAACACCGACGCACACTCCCCCCCCCCACACACACGCACGCACGCACGCACCCGCACGCACGAACACACACGCATATGACTTTTACAGCAATTTCGCGAAGCGAAATTGCTGTAAATGTCTGTTTGATAAAAATCGATGTGACAAAGAAAGTTCCAAGAGAAGCGTTGTCCTTTGTTTACTCTTCAAACTGACATTTGGCATATCGAACGTGTAAGGCGTTATAACAACAGGGCTTGTTGTCACACTCATTTCAAGATATTATTTTACATTTCAGTCCACGTAGGGATGCAGCGATCAATAATTTGTGTCGTTCAAACACACCTGGGAACGACACCGCGTCAACCGTGTCGTTCCTACATCAATTATGTAGGTCCTCCCGCGTTCACACATTTTTGTTCACGGTTATCGATCTCTCCCAGCTGTAGGCGTTACTTTTATAAAGTCTAAATTTTTATCTTTGTTCCATAATAACCTGAATCACAGATAGACTCTTAAAGCTGGTTCAGATATCAGCGCTTGCGTGGCCAATTTTCTGGGACATTCCGTAGAATAAAAAGCTTTCTAATAAATATCGAAATTTTATTTGGTTTACGTTTTATGCTACCCAGGCCATTAGTGTCCAGGGTAGTAATGAAAGCAGAAATCGATCATTTTTCTCATGGGGCGGTTAACGCAAAGAAACTGTGGGGCTGTGGAATAAAAACTATACTCGAGAAAAGTTTAATTAAACCGTATTGATATTTTGCAGACATGTACAAGTTACTCAAAAAAGTAATTAAGTTAAGTTACCGAGTATTGACGTCAAAAGTAATTTGAGTAGAGTAGAAGTTACTCAAATAAAAAGTGTTTGAGAAAATTACTAATTACCTTTAAAAAGTAGCGATTTACTTTAAAAGTTACTTTTAAAGTTACTTTTTGTGTTTTTTATGGTAAAAATAAAGTACAGAGGTTTTGATCCGTTAGCGAAATTGTGCTAGCTAAATATGAATCGGCTTGTTTTTTCCCCCGAAATACTTCAATAGCTGGTTCTGCTTCTGCGTGCCTAATTGCTTTGTACTTGTTTGTTCGGTCAATTATGTACTGCGAATGTGTCTTTTTTACTTTGAGGTTTAGCACTGTCTGAACTTGATATTTTAGACAGTGTTTGCTTGTTTACAGTGTTACGTAAAATACTTCTAAAAAGTACTTGAAGTACAAAGAAATGAGAGGTTAAGTACTTCAAGCAAAGCAGTAATTGCACCGCGTGCAATGTACTTGAAGTAACGTCTATAAATAAAATATATTTCAAGGTAAAGTGCTAGCACTTTTAACACTATTTCATGATGCCCCTTCATTCCCTATAGTATAGTGTTTTCTTTTGTTTGTTTGTTTTAACTGGCCGGCATTGCTCCAGGGGTAATCGGAGGTGCATCAGGTTTTTACGGAAATGGCAGCAAATATTGTATAAGGTCAAGTCGCCGCAGAGTAGCTGTTTTACTCTCGCTGACGAGCAATTTGACGCAATCAACTTATAACGCTCATATTTCCATCGGTCTTACAGCGGCCATTACTTCACTCAGAGAAATGACTAGATGACGTCTTGAAAGAGCGCGTTTTCACACAACGATTCCGCCATTTTTTTTTTTTTTTGTTTTCAAATTCGGGGAATGTACATTGAAGTCGGGAGTTACACTTTCCTCGAAAATACCAGTACAAGTTCAGAGAATTTCCGTCAACTAAAGTACAATTTTTCTAAACAGTAGTACTTTAAGTAAAATGAACTACATGGAGTACTTCCCAAAACCTGCTAGTTTATTATTTTTAATATAAAAAGGTGGGGGAATTACTACAGGTTTCTTGAACAATGTTTGAAGCTCTACAGATTATGAGTTTTGGGAGGAAAACCAACGCAAAAAGGTAATCTTCGCTTTGCTTTTTAGCACGCTATTCTTCGAAAACAGCGCAAACTACGGGAGCACCAGATAAGTTTCAGAGCAAGTGCTGCATTTTGTTGCCTCCATTGAGTGAGGATAGAGTGTATGCACCTCCTGTAGTGAACGAGAGTTTCTACGTTGGGGAGAAGCGGAGACGAGCTCTTTTTTCAAATGGGTCAAGTCTCCTTGAGCTTCGGGACACAGAGAAGCGCCAGTCTTCGGCGCTAATCCCGCAGTTACTCGGCCTCTCTTGCGTCGTGCCTACTCGCTCCTCGCGCCTCGTGGCAGTGTTGTTGCAGTGTGTGTGTGAGGGGGGGGGCCTGTAAAAATTTTTGGGGTTTCGGACTCTCCAAATCATTTTCTCCCCCCCGTTCTTACGCCACATGCTTTCCACTCTTTGCAAATGTCAGCTGATCTTCCCAAATACTATCTCCTTTCTGCAGGAAGGTTTGTTGATGGGAAAAACAACCCCTAATATTCAAAAGTAAGTTGTAACTTAAGTAGAAGTTACTAAAAATAGTAATTAAAGTAAACTACTAATTAATGAAGTAAAAATGTAATAGGAAGCTACTAAACTACTCAGAAAAGTAGTTCAATTACAGTAACTTGAGTAGAGTAGTTGAACTACGTACACGTCTGATATTTTGTGACTGCCGTATAAAATATTCCCGGGGAACATCGCGATGTTTCTTGTTGTTTAATTGTTGTCGGACATCCGCAAGGCATTTTATGTCCAAGAAAGTTGGGGATGCGTTTTACCAACTGCGTCAAGGCTGGTGCATACTCTTGCGTTTGACTACGACAGTCAGAAGAGGCTTAAAAAGTCGAACATTTTGACCAAAACCCCGAGACTGGGACAAAAAGGGACGGACAAACACAAAGTCTCAGTCTTTGAGACTTTGTGTTTGTCCGTCCCTTTTTGTCCCAGTCTCGGGGTTTTTGTCGAAATGTTTAGCCACCACCAGCTCGTTTGCACCCTTACCTTTTGTTCATTAAAAAGTCGTTTGTAGCACTGCGGGTTGTAGTCAAATGCAAGTGTGGGAACCAGCCTTTACGACTCCTTGCGTCCCGCTAAGACGCGTTGCAGGGCCTTAGTTGCCTTGGCAACCATAATGCAGTAAGCTTTTATAGACGCTTTCAGCGAGTCAGTTGCTCGAGCTGCCACCAGTTGGCGCGCCCTTCGCGCACTTTCCGGGCCGCCATAGCCGACCTTCAGTTTCTCGCCGTTGCTCCGCGTTGTGTGCTGCACAGGCCACTGCCAGAGCTTCGTTTTCGTCTTCTTTTACGTTCCGCATTGAAATCTTGCATTTTCTTTAGGTCTTTTCGATATTAAGGAGGACTTTCATTTAATCATGTGATATCTATATTTCGACATAGCTCTTGTATTTTCTTGTATTTTAATGGAATCGGACAGCGAATGGATCGACGATACAAGATTATTAGGCTTCAGAGACCATGTAAGTTCATCCCATTCTTACGTTTTTGTCGCTAATAAAGGGCAGTCAACACTATTGCGACATATGCAAATTTCGACTGACGCAATAAGGCTATCGCAGTCGTGCTTCTCACTGCATGTGCGCGCTCGTTTCCGTAAAGCCGACCCGCATGTAAGCGATTTAACGTGTGACGAGACGAGCGACGGAGATTTCTCACTGTCACCCGTCGTGTCGCTCGGTTTTGGGATTTCTAGAAAACGTCGCTCACCGTCTTGGTCACTTGCTCCGTCGCTTCCATGCGGTTTGCCTCGCCGCATGACTGACGGAGCGACAGCGAAGTGGGTCGCCGTCGCTTATCTCGTCGCTCGCCAAATCGCTCACATGCGGTTTATATTCAATTAATTTACAAGCACACAACATTTAACCATTGGCGCCCCGATATTAAGTATAAACTGCATGCAAACGATTTGTTTTCTGTTCTGTGCTGTCCTGTTTACTTCTTGTCCTTGTTTTCTGTGGCGCTATTTTATATGTTTTACTAAAAAGGGACTACTTCTTTCAGTCTTGCCTTTGCGAAGCTTGATGAGGGAATTGTGGGATCAAAATCACCCGCCTGACGACATTCGAGCGCGGCTCGCGGGTTGGACACAAGAACTGCGTGACCACTCGACTTTGACTCGAAACAGCCAATGCCTCGGCGGACACTCGGGTAGTGGCTCGTGTCCAACCATAGCGGTGATGAGAACAGCCGAACTCTAAAAATGCCTGGAGCTCAGCAGGCGCATTCTACTTCGCCAACACCAGCGCGTGGCTATGAATAACGTTGACAGCATAGGATTCGCGACTTTCAGCGATGGTGGTACCGCGGTGTGAGAATCGCGCTCCCTAGCTGCTGGATAATAGGCTTCACAATAAAGGTACTTGCATGCACCTTCCTGACGTGAAAAAATAAAGTCTCTATAATTGCTCGTACAAAGCAAAATTAGAATTACTTACGCCTCGCAGACCCCGCCTCGTACTGCTATTCTACGACGATCATCCAGATGACAGCCATTTTGATAGGCGCTAGCGCGCCCCCTATAGGTCGTGAAAGTTACGAATAGAAACCAGGCGACGTGGACGTTTGTTCTGGCTCCGAGGTGAGGGGATAAACGATGCTCATATTTCTCTAATTATTTTGGCAACCACCAACACTTAGAAAGAAAAAAAAAAACTAAGGCAAGTTTAATCAGTTATTAACGTTGGGGAATGATTCTAAGCAGTATTTAGCGAAAGCAGAAGAATCGTTTCACGGCTCCTTTAAACCCCAAAGTAAATGTGTTTTTTTTTTGTTTTTTTTTTGCACGTGTGTTTTTGAGCTCCTTAATTTCGTTACTTACTTCGAACCTTCTTTAGATAAGGCGAGTGCATGCAGCGCGTATACTTACGTTCCCAGCATTCTCCTTGATGCTGAGGTTTCTTGGAAAAAGTATGCGGAGCGCAAGTTCGGCTGCCTCTTCAGCAGGGGTTGCGGTGACGTCAGAACGCTGAGCGCTGATTGGCTCCGATTGGAAGGATACTGGGTAGACCTCGAGGCAGCTGGAATTTAGGTCCACTCACTATCCTTCCAGCTAGAGCTCGGAGATCTGACGTCACCGGAACCCCTGCGCTAAAAGCATACGTAGTAAGAGCAACGACCACCGAGGAATCAAACGAATGCCATGTTTAATTTTCGCGCAAATTGCCGATTTAGTATGGACTTTAGTATATCTCTTAAGAAAAAAAAAGAAAGAAAAAAAATCTAGACTTGAATGGGTTAAGGCTCGTCGGTGAAGCCGGCCAGACGGAGTGTTCGAGGACGAAGCCTGGGAGTCGAGGGAGACGTGTGCTGCTGCGGCGGCGTCAGTCGTATACGGTCCCCGAGATCGGGGGCGGATCGAGAACGGCTTGTTTGGCCAGCGTCATTCAAGTGGACGGCGGGGGTGCCCAAAGGGTTGCCGCGTCGCCAAAACAGGGAAGGGGATCCCCCGTTCCATCCCTTTCGGGGAACAGCCGGGAGGGGAGGGAGGCGTCAACGCGTGCACGCCGTGACGGACCTGCGAGACGCGATGGCGCGGCGGGGTGGGGTGTCGAGAACCCCGGACGCCGAACCCTTTAAGAGACTTCCCTTCCGGTCTTCTTTGGACGGGGGGGAAGGAGGAGGGGGCAGTCAGTTATAGCAGTAATAGTTAGCGGACGCGAGGGAAGATCCGCTGCCCTTCCGATGGCTCGGGTGCTGTGTTGTTGACCTTGGATGGAAGACTGGGGACTTTCAGCAGGACTTCATTCCCAATCGTCCGGTCCTTAATATATCGCGAAAGTGAACTGTCTTATTCATGTTTGTTTTCTTTTTGTGTTTTGTTTCCGTAGACTCGCGCTCAGAAATATGAGTCTATACTTTTCTGTAACGCAATTTAGAGACCCAATCCCTGCAATCGGAGAATGATGTGGCGGATTCTGAAAAAATGTCTCGGCCTAAAAAAAAAAAAAAAAAAAAAAAACGTCCGCGCTGTGACATTCAGCATAACGTTTCACGTGCTTACGCCAGTTGACTCTGACAAAGGCTCAAATCTACTCCCATTAATGTCAGGGGAAAATTTGCGGGAGGGGGCCTCCCCTAAGCTTTAATTTTTATTGAGAAATTATATAAGTAGCCGAAAGTTCAGTTTTGGGTGACATAGCAAATACTGGGTCAACAAAATAGCCTCTGGGCAACGTTTCGGCCGTAATGTCATTCTCGGGGGCTGATCCAGATATAATATGAGGGGGGAGGCTCTCCCTCTCTCTCTCCCCCTCTTCTTTCCCAAACCTCAACCATAAATCCGCCTTTGTTTAATGTCGAGGGTCGTGGAAGTGTAAGAGAAATTAATAATTCTCAAAATCGAAAGGTAAGGTGTGAAGGTGGCTTCTCCATGTTAGATTCAGAGGTACGAACTGTGAGCTGAGGCCATTCGCTGGTCGATCGGTGAACGCTCTGCGAGGGCGTGGCGAGAAGCCAACTTAACGCTTTACGTTTCTATTTAAGTACTCTCGATTAGGTTCATACTTCCGGGAGGCTCGCCATTGCTAGACCGTCTAGTTGAGCCTCTGCCAAAGTCAGTAGCACAAAGTCGAGTTTGTAACAGTTATGTAAGCTTTGGTCGTTGCGTAATAGCGAGTGAGAAGAAAGCAATCATTATTTTTGCGGTGTACATTACTTTAGTAGTACTTTTTGCCGGCGATCTCGAAAACGCATCGTAGGAGTAGTCAAACGTAGAGGTGAGGACAAGTGACTTACAGAGTCCTCGCGATATGTCACCTAAAACTCGCAGATCGTCCACCTCTCCAAATCGGAAAGTTCAAATGCGTACCGCGAATGTGTCAAGCTGGGCGATTTCGCCGTTATCTATATTCCCGGAAGCGATTATTAGTCATGGGTACGTTCATCAAACGACTCCGTCATTTTTTAGCACCGCCATAACAAATGAAGAAGGGATTCCTTCAGTGTTCAAGAACGAAGAAAGACGTGAATAAAAGAAGGAATTAAAGAAATATTTTGCAGCTCAAGCGATTTGAGATGCCCCTGGAAATCTTCCGAGTGTATGGACAAGCGCATGTCCAATAACAACTCCCGCATCGAACACCACGGTAGTAACGAGGCACTATGCGGTCCGCCTAAGCCTTCCATTTTTGTTTGGTGGAGGAGCAAACGAAAAGGGTAGCCAGAACCCGCTTCACGCTTCTTCGCCATCGCACCTGGTAGGCTGGTACCCTATTCCAATAAATGGCGCAGTAAGAGATCGTAACCAAAACCGGAAAACTTTCTCTCCTGCCCTCTCACCTTATGAACCTGCGTAAGAACGGTCGTTATCTCTCGTATCTCCGTTTTTTTTATTTTTTTAGAACAGTGCAGCTGTACCGATTACTCAACCTTTGCGAAATTCGGTGCCCTTCCTCTGAAACAGAAAAAAGTGAAGAGTAAAAAAAAAAAAAAAAAAAACGTTCTACGCGCAAAAAAAAAAAAAAAAAAAAAGAAAAGGAAAATGAAGAGAGAAAGACTGGCTGCAAGGAGTTGAAAAGATGCCATCATTGGCATCTTCCAACTCCATGCTCGTTGGACCAGTCATAGGTCCATCTTTTACCATGCGATCTCGCTTTCGCCCATAGCAGCGCGCAGTGAGCGGGATCAGGACATTGCAGGGAGGCGACCGATTGGTCCGACGAGCTTCCAACTTCCACTGCGCTGCCAAATTAGGGGTGAACGGGACATAGAGAAGGTAATAGCAGTTTCGCAGTTTGCGCCTAGTAGTTTTTGACAAGCCGCCCCCCCCCCCCCCCCCCCCCGGGCACAGCCGACTCCTGCTTTGCCCCCCCTTTCCAAGCAAGAGCAGAAAGTTGAACGAACTTCTTTCGAGCATGGTGGTAATGCTTCCGTTTTGTTTCCCTCGTATGGTCCAGTCTTTAAATCTGTCCCCATCTTTATCTTCTACTCATTCATCAAGCTGTACTACACATAAAGAAAGAACTGGACTGATAAAATCATTTTTACTAAACACGCCGACCAAAAGAAAAAGCCACTGCAAACAGCAAGAGAAAGAACTATCCGTACAGAAGTTCCAACAAGCCGCTGACCAGTGCCTGTCAGGGCGGTTCTTCCCTTTCTCCCGAAACGTAGATGATAGAGGGGGGGAGAGGGGAAAGGGTACGGTGCCAGTGAGGGAAGGGTTGCCGCAGATAGCGCCACCAATGAAAGCCGTGTGGGCGGCCGGTTACCCTTTGCGAGGCAGGCTTGCGCGTAGCTAGCAGTCGCTGTCCTCCCTCTCCCCCCCCCCCCCCCGCCTACCCTTTCCTCCCAATCGCCCTCCTCTCCCAGGCCGTGGGCCTTTGTTCCTGGACCAAGAATGTCACTACCCTTTCTTGGCCTTCGCCGAGGACGTTGTGTTCCTTCTGGAGCTGTGATCTCTGTGACGGTGGTGTTGCATCTTCCGGAAGATATTCCCTCCCCTCCGTCAGCCTGTGTAGACGGTCGCTTAGCAAGGGACCTTGCAAGGTCATCAACTCTGGTCCTCAGGCTGCGCTCGCAGAAGGTGACCAGAAGGTCGTTCCTCTAATCCTGGAACACAGAAGGGGGACACCTGCTTCTGGTTTGGGGTCGACAATCCGGCAGAATTTTGCTGGGACAGGCAGACAGGCACAGAGCGTCCGACGACTGGAGGGATTCCTTGTCCTCCGCCGGCCGTCATTGCGGGGTGACATCACTTCCTGGTGGTAAGTTTGCGCAAGGTCCTTTGCAAGGACTTAGGTTTGCATGTAAGAGTAGATGGCAGGTTCCTTTCGCTGGGCTACACAACAAGGCATTTGTGACATAACAAAGTTTAGTTTTTTTGTTGATTTTTGGTTTTTTCTTTCGTTGCATCAGTTCATATATTTGAGTATTCCGATTTTTTTTTATATCGAAGTAATGAGGTTGAAGACCAGCACCTACTAAAGAAACTTGACGTTACATTATGAAATACGTCAAACCGTCCGGCGAATCTGTCCTCTAGATAAATGTTTGATGTCGTAGAATTTTTTCCGGAGCATTTAGTTCACATTTATTAAACGCCTATAGAGATGGGAAGGTATTAGATAAAAAAAATGTTAGTTCGCATTCACACAATAACTGTTCTGCATTGAGCTTTTTAACTTTTGTGTAAAATCTATTTGACGTTACTGTTGTTCCACGGTTTTCCATGGTCCATTTCTAGTGTCCACCACATACTCAGAATGTCTTTCTATTTATTTTTTTTTTACTCACGCAGTTTATGTTATTTAGTACCACCAAATGGCTGCTCAATTTGGAGGTCTTAAAAGTGATTACATCATTTTCCTTGTTTTTTTTTTCTTTCCGGTAGAAGCGCGTAGAAATTTTATAGTTGGTATCGCTGCTCTCATTTTCTGGCAAGCTTCACTGTGCATTAATCAATTTCGGTAAAAAACGCGAGGCTGAGGAGCGCATGTTAAAGGGTAAAAACACGTAGAGTGTGTACGTCTCGTTTTCAATGTGCTTACCATTATAAATTAGTAGTCGCCAGCTCGTTTGTTTTTTTAACTGTCCTTGCAGAAATACTTTTTTCAAAGGCCTTGTAAGCCGCCTAGTAGTACATTTTCCATGAGCTAAGGTTTTACCTAACTTAATAATGCATACCGAAACGGTTCAGACAGTCTGATGACAGGCGCAACCGAACCGAAGCCAGACTGATCAGACTCAAGACATCCCGATTTTATCGGAATCTAATATGTGGTTCAAACACCGTGGAGTAGACACTTCCTGGAGCCTTTCAGGCTTGCTGAGTATCAGATCACACTTGCTTTTTGATAGGCACATCGTAAAATTCAACTCCGCAGGAAAACGCCCAAAGTGTTTTAGGACTGATTTATTACATTTTAATTAAATATATTTTCAAAATGTACGATAGATTTATGTCCAATGAGAAAAGCAGGGTGATGACATATCTGCTTTATTTTATGTCGATTTGCAGTGATTATCAACAGTGCCTCCACAAAAAATCGCGATGAGCCGTACAGATAGTATTGCGTCGATAAAGGGACGTCAATCGTTTTTTGCTTTACATGATATCCAAATTTTGTTTACAAGTTCGGTGTTGGCCGCATTAAACGAATTGTGGCGTCTGTCTTGCACGGCAAAGGGTACTGTAGTTGCGAGCCTTGCAGCTTGGTGGCGTCGATGCGTGACATTCTCGCCTAGTAGTAATATCTGAGGACTCTACACCCGCTTAAACATGGCTTGCCCGAAACGTGATTCGCGGTCATGTTAGCGTTCTTCACCGAGCGAGTCATACGGCCGCGAACTGGCGCTGCTTCTCAGAGACCGATAACGTGGCGACAATCCAACGAAACTTCACAGACCGCCATCCGGGCGCTGTGTTGAAATTTAATTGTTCGCTTTAAAATTACTTTTTGAAATTTTTGCCGGCAGCCCAGAAACGGTAGCCTGGAGCAGTGGAGGAAAGACGAAGGACAACACAACACGCAGTCTCAAGCACGGCTGGATTTTATTTCACTGAAGTTCGTGCTTATATAGGGTTTCGCTGCCCTCCCCAACCAAAAGAAAGGAGAAAGAAAGTTAGAATACTCTTTACGCAAACGAAAACGAGAGTGGTTAGATTGAAACTTAGTCATTTCACTCGAACATCCTGATAAGACAGAAATAAACTGGATCCCTCCTTTCCAGGAACAAACTAACAGGACCGTGGGCAAAAACTTCAAACATCAAAACACACACACAAAAAAAAAAACACGAGATAGGACACAACAAGATGTGACTTTTCTTTTCTCCAATCTCAGGGTTTCGTCTTTAATTATGTTTCACCTTCAACAACTCGTTCACGCACTCAATTTTTTGTGGGGTTTCTTTGCTGCCGCCGCGGCATAGACCACATTTAAGCAAAGAAATAAGAGCAAACAATTCCGTTTCTGTATCCTTTTTATAGACTGACCATGTTTGATCTACTTTTTGTAATCTTTTGTTCTTGTTAAAATTACCGCGCCAACTGACGCCGCAAGATTCCAATCTTGCTTCAGCGCGTCTCTGTCTGTTCCCTTCCACATCAAACTTACTTCAAAGCACTTCACTGGCTTTATTATATGAAACGGGGCTTGGTATTGAGTTCAAAATAAGAAGCCATTAATGAGCAGACTGTTATACACGGGCAACTTGAATGCCATTTACAACGAATGACATTCGTGTGATCAACGAATCGGCTCGCGATCTGTCGTGCGTGAAACGCCCCACGCTCGGAGTGTCGCGCGCTGATTGGCCGATCGTTGAAATCTCATTTGTTGTAAATGGCATTCGAGTTGCCCGTGTGGCATGGGTATAACATACTGGTGCTTGATTTTTGTTCAGTGACTACCCCGCAGCTAACGAGACAGGCGCCTAGCTGATATCATGTTTGCTGTATTCACAGGGTGGAGAGTGCAAACAAAGATTTAAATAGTGATTATATAATGATTAAAATCGTTATTTAAACTGTGATCTATATATCACATCGGTTTTAGTACGACGATTTAAGTCAAAACTTTGCCGCAAAAAATAATCCCCAAAACACTTTTCATTTACCGTTCGTCTACCGATTGATGCTTTCTATGTGTTTTGTTTTGTATTTCAATTAAACAAAAATCGTAATGCGAGGAAAGTTTATAGCAGACCAAACACGATCACTGAGCTATGCCTTCCGGAGCAAATCAGAGCGTCGAGCTTTAAGTATACCTTCCATTTTGTTCTTCAGAAGCTAAAGAAAAAGTGAATAAAATCTATCTATAAACAAAACAAAACAAAAATATCAAGCTGCCTTTTTTCAAGTATGCCGGTGTGCGTTTACAAAAAATAACGTTGCTAATTAAGCTACACTTTAAAAGTTCAAATTCACAGTATTTATTTCTTTCGCATTGTTTGAGGTGTTCGAACTGGTTGTTAAGATAACGTCTTGAGATCAGGAATCACTTTTCTTAGCTCCACTGATTTTCAATAATTGTTTCTAATATAAATAAAATACAATTTTACTTATAAGAAAAGTTGTGATAGTTTCCCACCCTGCTTTACAGCCCATTCTGTTCGTTTTCTACCACATTGGTCCCCGGAGATATTCAAGATCTCTTTTGTTAGCTTTCGAATTTTCATAATGTTCGGGTGATCGTCACGCACTTTCAACGGAATTTCACCAGATAACGCAAAGCGGGGGGGAGGGGGGGGGGGGGGGGAGGTTTGAGGACGACAGTTGTCATTGTGATTAACGCACCCGTGCCACCGTCGTAAGAATAGTCTCGAGTTCGAAAAGTGATACAGATAGCCAAAAAGGGTAGGATGCAATCAAGATTGTGGAGGTTACACAGTTGTGACTTACCCCGAGTCTCGGTTTTTTTTTTTTTTTTTTTTTACAAGACGACAAAAACACGGAAGTTTCAGATCACTGCACCTCAATCATCGAAAACAAACGGCGCTGCCATTTATATTCTGGGTTAGGGTTAGGACGAACCCTCATTCACGCGTTTGCTCTTTCCACCAACTTTCACTTCGTTAACTTACGCCTGCAGGGAGCTTTCTCGTCTGCCGTCGGGCTGTCTGAATTTCCTTATCCGAAATTTTAGGAGCCATAGAGTTTTCATCGATTTAATGAATACATTAATATTACGGGCATTTTAGCGGCGTAATTTATTTTATTTTAAAAGCTCGTCTGGAACGGAGGCTTGTTACCGAATATACTTGTGTATTAGTCGTTTTCTCTGTGTGCTGCATGGTGAATATGGTAGAGGTGTTTTGCCCCGAATACCTTAGTTTTGTGGGCACCCTGGTGAGACGCGTGGTTCACGGACTGACTACTGATTTTTAGTAGATTAACTCGCGTAAACGAGTATCGCTCTCTACAGCGGAAAGACGAGTAAAAAAC
Organism: Ixodes scapularis; assembly: GCF_016920785.2. Lineage (NCBI taxonomy): Eukaryota > Metazoa > Arthropoda > Arachnida > Ixodida > Ixodidae > Ixodes > Ixodes scapularis. The sequence continues at coordinate 29,954,051 of NW_024609836.1, forward strand.
TAATTTGACATTTGTGTTTCTACAGTGTCGGCCTGCCTTTGAGATGCGCCTACAGGGTTCCGTAGAAAATAAGGCAACGGAAAAAGGGCCATGATTTTTTGATCAGTACGGTCGGGGATGTTTGTTTTTGTAGTGAAAGTCATGTGTTTACTTTTATTTGTATTTATCTGCATTGCCAATCAGCACACCGCTGTGAAATGTTGTCTAGATCTGTCTGTACTAGGCACGTAGCAAGGGGGGGGGGGGGCATTGGTCCCGCCCCCCCCCCCCCCCCCGCGAAATCTTCCATTTTGCTGGGACATCCTCCCCCCCTCTCTTTCATACAGCATTTTGTATCCTGGCTACGTGCCTGGTCTGTACCATTGTGCTACTAGGGGGGAAAGTAATGGCCCAGCAGATGACGCAGTCGTCTCCAAAAAGTCGCATTGCTGACTGAATGTTTACGTGACTATCATTAATATATAGTAGAAAAAGGAGTGGTCCAATTACTGGACCTTGCGGTACCCTAGCTTTTACGGCTATTGGGGGGGGGGGGGGGGGGTGATCATGCTATCGATAACGACAGACCGAAATCTATTTGAAAGAAAGTCTGAGATCCATTTAATGTAAAATAGTTTGTTGTTGGGCGTGTTGGTGAACGTTTGGATACATGGTTTTGCGCAAAAAAGACGGACACGGGAGAGAGAAACAAACACGAGCGGAACTTACAACTGTATTGTTACTACTCACAACTGTATTGTTATGTTTTCGAAAGGTTTCCTCAATACAGTTGTAAGTTGCGCTCGTGTTTGTTTCTCTCTCTTGTGTCCGTTTTTTTTTTTTTTTTTTTTTTCACAAAACCATGCATCTAATCCATTTAATGGCACCCGTTTCTTTATTATCTGTGCACGTTCTTTTTTCAAACCTTTTATGCGAAACACGATCAAAAGCTTTAGGTAAGTGTATAAAAATTGCGTGAGTTCCGGGGTGGAGTGAATACTTTTATGAAGTTCTGAATAAGCTCGAAAAGTTGACTGGAACGTCCTTGTTGAAAACCGTGCTGATTTGGAAAATGAACGTTGTTAGTCACAAGATATTTCATAGCCCGAGTATAAATGAAGTGTTCGAGTAATTTACATGACATGCAAGTAAGAGATATGGGTCTGTAATTTGTAAGGAAGTTTCAATTGCCGAATTCGTAGATAGGGATGACATGGGCCAGTTTCCAATCATCGGGTAGCGTGCCGGCAGAAAGTGGCTTTTGGAAGAGTGCTTCAAGAAATTCAATTTATATATATGTTTTGTAATTTTAGCAACTTTGTGCTTATTTCGTTCGGACCGGGGCTTGAATTTGTTGGCAGTCAATCTATTACGCTCGCACCTCTTTTACATAAAAGTGTCCATTTGAACGGATATTGTCGATATTAACATAATGTTAGTCAAATGCATTTCATCTGTGAAGATGCTACCAAAACAAGATTAAACACCTTTGCTGTTTCCAATATGTTAAGAACACTATCCTTTCCCGAAAATGTAGAAGGACCTACATTCTCTGGTTTAGGGTTCACTACACTCCAACATATCTTCGGATTCGATTTCAAAATGCTAGGCAGGTCGCTTTTAAAGGCTTGAAGTTTGGCTCTCTTGATTTCCCCTTTGAAAGACCTTGAGCATGGACTATGACTATCAGTCGTCCTGAGCATCCGGACGATTAGCTTTCGAATGAAATCTTTTTTTTTCTTATTTATACAGCGTTTCACAGTGGTCGTGAGCCATGGATTACCAGCACACGGCAAAAAATGAATTGTCGGGATACACATTACTTCCACCTCATTCATATTATTGTGGAAATACACCCAGATGTCATTCGCTGACCGATAATTCAGCAAATTAAGAAAATCAAAGGAAAATTCGGACACCGTATTTGCCTTTTTTTTTTTTTTTAAGGTCAGCCCTTCCATAATCAAATATCTGTTTCTTCACAACGTCACGCCTCTGAACTGGGGCAGCAAAAACACAGTGTGCCATCTTGTGGTCACTCATATATTCTAAAACATTAACGTCAATAGAGCCAGGATGAATAGTTAGAACTAAATCTAAATTGTTCTAGTTACGCGTTGGCTGGTTAACAATTTGTTGAAGCTGGATCACGGTGCACAAGAAACGTCTCTATGAATCTACACGTCACCAGCGAATTTAGATCGCCCCACCAAGAATGGAGAGGTCAAGGAGAACTCGCTCATTTCATGAACCAAAGTGGCGACCATACGGGAGCTTGGCGCAACTTTCCCACGATCCAGTTACTTTAGAATAATCCGACGCTCTAATGGCGGGAACACACAGCTTCTCCGCGCCAGAAAAAGCGAATGTCTTCGAAAGCATAGAGCAGAAAGGGGAGAAGATTTTCCTTTTACGTCACCTACGATTCACGAAATCGAGGGTGTTTGATTTAGCCGAGCATGATCTCCTATCATCGCCATGGCCATTGGAGCGGCAGTATTGGAGCCTTTGGGACTGCCGCAAGGGGACTCTGACTTTTGGAAAGGGTCTATTGCATTGCAACAAAGAGGCTGCTCGGTCGCTGGGGTTCCTATACTAGTGCCAGCATCTGAAACGACCGCAACCACCGTGACTCATGGAACGCTTCGTGAAGCTAGCCGTTGCATCGCTTGACACGCTGTGTACGTCGAACACTTGTCCCGATTACTTTGTCGTCACGGTCGTTTCAATGCGGATCGCAAGTTCGTCTGCTTCCTTTGCAAGTGTTGTGGGGACATCAGAACGCCGACCTCTGATCGTCTCAATTGAAAGGATAGTGGGTAGACTTCAAGGCAGCTAGCATTGACGTCTACCCACTATTCTTCTAATCAGAGCTCGACGTTTTGATGCCACCGCAACCTTTGCGCGAGAAGCAGACGAGCTTGCGCTCCGCATTGCATGCGAACGCATCCAGCGCAGATGTGTGAACCGGCCTTTAAGTGAAAAAAAACACGCATTCCAACTGAGTATGGTTGAACTTGCACCGCTCCTTTTAAAGCGGTGGTCACACTGCTACTACATAGTACAAAAGCCGGCATGACCGAAGCGTACAAATGTATAGACGCTTTACACACGTGCCAAATTACAGCCGCCATTGCTGACCTTCTCTTGTCTTACCGAGATGCGTAGCAACTGAAACGGTAGTTGACGATCCTCTACAAAGACCGATACTTTAGAAAAGGACACAGTTGAATCTAATATGGCAATAACCTGGCCTGCTATGATAATGATGAAGTGAAATAAACGAAATAAGAAGAAACAAAAACTGAAGGTCAGTTATGGCGGCTTGCATGCACAGCTGCTGCAAAGCGTCTATACGAAGCAAACATGAAGATGCACGAGTCGTGTCCGCAAGAACTTCTGGCATCTACGCCTTCCCCAGCTTTAGCCGAGAGGTGGCGCATAAACTGAAGTCGCGTTTCTATAGACTCGCACATGCACCTGCCGACGTTACGCAACCGGTACCCTTAGGGGTGAACGTGGCCTTGCCCGCACGTGCAGAGACATGGCGGCGGTCAGATGCCATGCTTGCAGTCGTCTATGCGACGTCGCTTCCCACCGGAGGGGCACGATATACACGTCTTCGGTCGGGATGCGCCGCAGAGCGCCGCCGTTGGCCCAGGGACCACGCGGTTGGTGTTGCCCGCGTGCGTCGCTGACCAGTCGTCAACTGCGAGAAATCCCGATCGATCGAATGCCCCGCCTCGAGGATCTCGGCATTGGCTTCGGGGTTCCAAGTGGCGCGGACTCGTTCCCTCGGCAACCGGGAGTGCGCGCCGGTCATTCGCGCCCCCGGTGAACTGGTCGGTCTTGGACGTGGATGGATTCAAAATATCGGTCCATTTTTGTTTCTCGACGGACCTCTTCGCTCCTCCTTGTCAGGAACCGCAATTCTTTCATTTACTCGCGATGGATTAAAGTGCTCTACGTTGCCCAGGTGGCTCTGTTCTGAATTTGAGTGCGCGTTGGATTGCTGGAGAGTGCGGGGCCCAACTTCGTCGCTGGACGGTTACGAAGTCGTTGTCTTTTCTTTTTTGTTGTTTTGTTTGATGCATCGCACGAGCTTTGCTCATGCGTCGTGGACGGAGGACGAGCGGCCTGATGATGTTTCCCGATGCATTGTTTGAGGTGATAGCACACGGCGAGAGTCCCTCTTCTTCTCACCTGTTTGGTTCGCAGCGTCGGAACCCAAAAGAAACGGTTGGATAGGTGCACAAAATCGTTCTCACCGTGATTTCGGTCCAGTGAATGTCCCTTAAGTTTTTTTCTTTCATCGCACCTTTTCAAATACTTGTAACGCACTTTTTTACAGTAGCTTCATAGGCACACTTTTATCCGCTATCAGTTCGCTGCCCCGCTCCCGAAGGACAGCCACGCCGTGGTGCATGAGCGCTGTACAGTACAAGCAGCCAAGTGGCGAACGTTAGCTACAGTCGTGTTGTGCACGCGTGCTAATTGAGTTTTCTCTACAGCTTGTCGGGGCTGCGCGGCTGACTTGTTTTCATATCGTCCAACGTCATCGGTAACGAGGCTTGTACGCTACTCATCAGAAGTAATCAAATTACTCGCAATCGTTTACTTTCGAAGTACTGAGCGAGGCCCTAAGCTGGACGGCGGGGCCAAAGAAGCGGACATCGCCGCACGCCGCGATTCGTCAGCGCCGCGAGCTACGTAGAGCCGCTCACGTTCCGTAGATCGGCGGGCGGCGATGTCGCGGTTCCTTGGTCCAGCCGTCAGGCCTGTTCACACATGCAGCGGAGCGCTACAAGAATAGCGCTGACCTCGCGCTAAGTGCGCGCTGACGGGAGCGTTCACCAGCTTTGTATCGCAGCGTCAAAACTGTTGCTCACAGCAGACGATAAGTAGCTGACGACACGTGAGCAGCGCTACATCAGCGCTCCGCTGATGTAGCGCTCCGTAATTGATTGCTCAAATCTTGAAAAGAGAAGTTACTGGTTCGCTTTTCACGTCCTGTCACCCAAGATAGGCGTCAATCAACAACGAAAGAAGTAGATCGCCGCTGTTCGTCTGATCAACTCCGAGGTTTAACCTGGCACCGACGACCCATGCCCGAATACGCAACGCGTGTGGATAATCAAAAAATAATGCCCGTTGCCTTAGAAAGATACAAACTGGAGAAGGGATCTCGGGAGAAAATACCTCGTGTTTGCTAGATGCTAGAAATACTCTTCATCGGTCATTGTTGTTGTTTCTGAAAGTAGTTTTGGCCCTAGAGACATTTTTTTATTTTTTTCAGAATGGGGCGTAAAAACCCCAGCAAAAAAAGTTGGTGACAAAACATTAAGTAAGAAAGTTCACATTAAATTAATGCAGTTTAACAAAGCTGTGAGTGACACAGCGCAAATTGATTCAAAATATTATTCCTATGCCTGTTTTGGTTAATCATGAGAACAATCTAATACCCGTGCCACACGGGCAACTCGAATGCCATTTACAACGAATGACATTTGTGTGATCGGCGAATCAGCTCGCAATCTGTCGCACGTGCGATGCGCCCCGCCCGGGGTGTCGCGCGCTGATTGGCCGCCCGCTCAAAAGTCATTCGTTGTGAATGGCATTCGAGTTGCCCGTGTGGCACTGGTATTACTTCTTGTTATTTTCTAGTTGAAAAAACTGAAGCGGGTTAAGGAGATTACAACCAATTTGATTACTTCTAATGATCACCAAACAGTTCTTAAACTGGCGAGCTAATGTGGGTCATATTTACCTCGGCAGTTGTGTTTTGTACGCGATTAACGTACTTGCTCAAATAAGGGGAATAAAAAAAAAGTGCATCCCCGATCCGGAAGGGGTTTACGTGCACTTCACAGTACGAGGGTCATTATAAAAATTATGCTCACTTGACTGTAGAGTTTATTTCAAACATAAGTTTTTGAAACCCCAGCCTGTTCTAAAATATTGCTGAGGCAAAGTCTTGGTAGATTTGCCAATGATTCGTCACAACATTGGCTGTCACTCGTCTCTCCGACAGAATCAGTTCACGTCGTTTACACGCGGAGTCGGTCATCCAGCTTTTTCTTTATGGTTGACACTTGTATGTCCTTACATGCTTGAGCGCTTCAATCTAATTGAACACAAAGCTTTTCGAAAAAAAAGAAAGAAGAACAACTTGTTTGATACTGTACATCAAATATTCTATAAATATGACTACCAAATACACTCTCAAATCACACACAAAAAAAAGCAATAACTTCCTTACTTTTGAAGGTCACAAGTGGAGCGGCCATTGCGTCTCTTAACACGTTTCAGCTGGAGAAAAAAAACGACCGCGTACGGAAAGTGCTAATAATTTAGAGCGGCAAACAGAAGTTATAAGTTAACCGGAGTATGCCTAATTTTTTAATCACCCTCGCAGCCGTTCGGCACCCGCTCGTGAAATAAGTATAGGGCGATTCACACACTCGCGTCGAGTCCGACTGAACGCGACTGCGACGGCTTGCGACGGGGTAAAAACCGGTCCTGCTGGAGCCGGCGCAGCTGTTGCCACAGCCGAACGTTACGTCGCAAACCGTCGCAAACTTGGTCGGACAAGACGCAAGTGTGTGAATCGCCCTTAACGCGCGGCACAAATAAGGTCGCTGCATGCACTGACTTGTTTGTGCGATGCGAGGTCAGCGATTTGCGACGACGTTTATCGGCATGAGTCTCCCTGTTGACAAGGCTGTCGCCTTGATAAGTAAAGCTGTAACCAGTACTCTCACTTACCACCACGAGGATGCCACATATTGCGTATCCCACGTCACCGCCAAAGTCCTCTATCAGCAGCCTTGGCGTGTGTACTCGAAATCACTGGAATGAGACATCGTATCAGGAGGCTCAGGGTTTTGCCTGCTTTCTTTGGTCAGTGACCACAGCGACCCCTGTAGCTCCTCAGCATCAGTTGTCACAATGAAGTTACTTCTTGCTGTGTTGTCTAGAAGCGGCGCCTTCTAAGACTGATTGGAGTAGTCTTTTCCCTGGTCGGTTTATCGGTCGTGTGAACGAGGTTCGTAGTTTTATGACATTTCATTAGGACGCATTACAGGTGTGTGTGTGAATAGTACTTGAAATCATATAGCACTGCATCACTCTCATAGGTTTTACAGGACAAAGAAGGCGTCACTGTATATCGACTCACATTACAGTGCCGGGATAACGCTGCGCGATTACAATCGAAGCGATATTTTTACACTCTTGCATTTAGTCGCTATTGTGTACAACACAGAGGGTTTAAAAGTGTTTTATAGATATATATACATTTTAAAATCTCAATATGTTGATGTTGTGCTCAAGAAACAAGCACAGAGTGGAAGAAATAACTAGTAACCATGCAAGAAAGAAGGATGATGTCACTTTGTTAATAGCCATTAGTTCCAAGGAAACCAGCTTTTCTGTATCCCCTTTGATGTTGACTAAATAATCAGGCAGGATGACACTGCAGATCGTCGACGTGTGGGGCTGTGGCGCCATCACGTGGTGACGTTGCGAACTTTTTATACGTGTGCTCCAAACCAGTCGAAGGTCAGCGTATATACCAGGGCGCTAATGCTAACGCGTTAATAATCGCCATGGTAAAACTTTCCAATATCAATCTTATGTCGCACTTCAGATTATTATGCTGTTACGGGTGCGAGGCTAAGATTGTGTATTCACCAAGTGTCTTTATCTCCCCCAACAGAACATTCGGAGGAGGACGGCAATGGAACACCGCAATGGCGGCTTGTTGCACCGCCCGGTGGCCCAGCGATCTCCCAGCTACTGCTCGACGGAACGGGACTCCTGGGGCGGCAGCAGTCCCGTCGACGACAGGGACGACGTCGATCCCCAACCCCTGGACTTCTCCCGGAAGGCCTCGGAGACCGTTCCCAAACGCGAGTCTGGCCTGGAGCAGCCAGCATCCCCGACGGGCCCTGCTCATGCGTTCATGCACCCATTCTCTGACGTGATGATGTCTTTTGGCACTGCCGTCCAATCATCGCTCATCGACCGGAGGATCCAGAATGGCGGCGAGGAACTCGGTGGCATCTTACCGCAGATCCTGCGTGGAGAATCGCCCGTGTCGCCGGTCGTGTCATCACTCACCCTCAATCAGCACCTCATGAGGCCTCAGCAGCCGGCTTTTCCGACGTCGGGTGAGCCTCATCATCAGCGTAACGGCAACAAATACACGCGCCCGTTCAAGGCGTACCCTCGAGACCCCCTCAGTGTCCCGCTGGGCTACTATGGCCTTCCGGTGCAGCTACCCCTGACCGCGGAAGCACTGGCCGCCCAGAACATTCTGTCGGGAGCGTCGGATCAAGCCTACCTCCAGTTTCGGCAACACATGCTGATGACGAGAACTGCGTCCCACCACGAGATCCAGCGGCGCTCCAGGGCCGAGTCTGCCATGGACACTACTCCACCATCCATGATGGGGAATGGGGTCGCCATTAACGATCGTCACCACCAGGACAGCGAAGGGGAGCAGACGTCGCCCGAAAACAGCAACTCTTCGTCCGGTGGGACAGTCCGTAAGTCCAATGGCGTTCAGCTGACTCACTCCAACGGCGACAGCAAGAAGAAGGCAGGGCGACTTCCGGACGACCTTAAGGACGACGCATACTGGGAGAGGCGCCGGAAGAACAACGAGGCTGCCAAGAGGTCCAGGGACGCCAGGAGGGCCAAGGAGGATGAGATCGCCATTCGGGCTGCCTTCCTCGAACAGGAAAATCTCAAGCTGAAGGTAGAGGTGACGGCGCTCAAGAACGAGATGTCTAAGTTGCGCTGCCTCCTCTACTCCAGCTAGAAGCTGTGATTGCGATGTTTGAAGGGTCCATGCGTGTAGCCTGTCGTAGCTGATTCAGCGATTGACAGCGCGGTGGTCCAGGCATAATTCTCGGTGGTGGGTTCTTCGAAACCTCCTGTATGCCTGGTCAGAGTCATCTCCCAAGCTCCTTATTTGGACAGAGCTCCGGCGACGACGAACAATGTATACTTAGCAGTTCGATCGTTTGCTGTGACTGCCAGAAATGTGGGGACTGAGTCACCGAGACATGGCGAGTTTTCGCAATTCGCTCCCGCAGTCAAATGTCAACTCATGTAAATATGCCTCTTTCAAATCCTTTTAGTATCATGTATATATAAAACTGTTCGGTAAAGAAGTAGGCGAGGACTCTATTATATAACCCGCAGTGCAGAACAAGAGCGGTGCCATGCTCGGCTGTTTTCGTTTCTGCTGATCCCGAAGAGCTACGATTTATCTTTCAGTCGGATTCGAAGAAATGCGCTTTTTTTTTTTAATGAACTGTTCTACGGTATTTATATTTGTTGTTGTGTGCGACCTTAAAGTATGCGAAGTCATGGGCTGGTGGCCAAGCAAGTCTTCGGTCTGCCCACAGTGGACGCCAAGGATAGTGGCTTACCGCCTCGCAGCAAACGACGCGTCCTATCGATTTCGGGAAAGTTGTGCCCCGTAAACCAATGCGTACGTAATTGTGCAATATTTGAGTTTTGTAATATACAGATTGCCTTCTGATGCTCCCTTTCTTGTATTTTTATCTTTTCTAGCACTGATGATTTCTTTAAATTATTTTTTGTCATATGGCAAGGATGATTTACGATTCGTTTTAAATAAGAGTGTGCAAATGTAGTCATTGGTGACTTAAAAGCGTTTGGTGTGTCGTGCTGCGAGCATCTCATCATTGGTCTGCAGTGACACTCCCAGATCTACCACCACTGCTGTGGGAACCAGTTGTCTGAACTTTCAGTCGCACTGTGGAGGCTATGAATGACACAGTGCTATTGTATTCGAACCACTGTTCCCGTATACTTAGTTTTAGAGCTCTTATCCTCGATTGTTTTACTTTTTATGGTTTACGACAAGTGACTGGTATTTATTCCGCCCCCTGAGAAACAGGAGCATGCATTTTGTGAAAGTGCGGTATATTTGTGTATATTTTACGCCTTACGAAGCTCTTTGTATGTAAACAAAGCAAATTATAGAAGGACTGTACTACTTGCATGCGAACTGTCTGTTTTCACGCGTCATCGTTCCTTACGAAAAGAAAAGTACCGCCAACAAGAAGCATCTCTTTGTTAACATCCGCGACACACAGTTTATACCCGTGCCACACGGGCAACTCGAACGCCATTTACAACGACTGACATTTGAGCGGACGGCCAATCAGTGCGCGACACTCCGGGAGTAGCGCATTCCACGCGCGACAGATTGCGAGCTGATTCGCCGATCACAGAAATGTCATTCGTTGTACATGGCATTCGAGTTGCCCGTGTGGCACGGGTATTATACCCGATGCTCTTTCTTCAGTTTTGTTTTTGCGTAATGCAATATATATGCTTAATCACCCAGGCCACGGGACTAGTCCAGCGTTTATGTTTTCAACCTAAGTTTCTCAGCGAAAATCGGTTGACCACCTAAGTTTTTTCAGCAGGTTCTTCTTAGGTACTTTATATTCAGCACCGTGAACAAGCAAGGCACATTTGTAGTAAGTTTTCGAAGTGTGAATGGCTCACGAATTGTAAAGCGTGCAAAGTGTCCGAGCCGCTGGCCGGCATGAAGCACGGAGCGGACCCGCTCGTCTCTGTTCTTTGGAAAGATATACGACACTATAGGGAGTTTAGCAGATCGTCCCGATGACTCTGTTAGCGATACTACGCCGACGCCCTTGGGCATACATTGGATCGTTTTAGGAGGCATCGAAACTTTCAGCTAAAATTCTCTAATGCCACGCCACGTCCAGCTGCTGAACCGGAGGAGGCTGATATTATGTGCAGAGCACCTCTACGAGCCGGCCTGAGACTGTACGGGGAGACACAAAGAGAAAAGAAGAGACGAGAGAGGGCGAGGATGTCACTCTGAGTGGAGTGATCATTGGGTAGACGCAAAGGGCAGCTGCCTTTGTTTTGCTCATTCACTGTTCGAACGCAGAACGCCGGACGCCGAACAGTGAGTAAAGACAAAGGCAATAAATTCATCTGATGGGCTAGTTGGGTAAATATAATTAAAAAATAGTGCAAGGACGACGGAGGGTAGATCGAGAGGCAGTAAAGAGCGCTAACTGACAACTGACAACTGGGAAAAGAAGACGAAAAGAAGACTTTTCGTCTTTTCTCTTGTAAATAAAAGACCAGTTGTCAGTTAGCGCTCTTTCCTGTCTCTCGTTCTTCCCTCCGTCGTCCTTGCGCTATGTTTTAATTAAAAAGACAAAGGCATCTAGCCTTTGTCTCGACATCGCTTGTTGGCGCATGGCAGAGAAGATAGCAAGGTGATGATTCGGGCGAGTTGGTACGCATTGAACATGGCGAAAAACAGCGCGCCGGGTACAAAGAGACACAGTAGGAGAGAACAGACAATACAAGCGCTGACTCGCAACCCGTGGCGCGTACTTGCATATCATGGTAGGGAAGACTTCTTCCGATGCAAGCGAAGTTGTGCATTTTAGGTTAGCGGTCACTAGCGCCACCAACGGACCCCCGTCGACTCAACGCGTACTGTAGCGGACGTTATGAAAAAACCCAGGCGTGCGCGTGACACCCAAGGCCTTGAGAACGTGCTGTCTAGCAGAAGAAAGCTCAGCTGTTACCTGCCCTTCTGTTCAGGATGATGCCATCGTTTGTAGTACCCGGTGCCGACAGCGCGCGCTCACAGGGAAAAATACAAAGAAATCGCAGGAAATAAAATGTCGCCGTAACACAGTCAGCGGAACGAGCGCGTGCAGGAACACGCTCGTTCACGCGCTTCAGAGCAAAAAATAAAAATAAGCGTTCGAAACAAAATGGCCAGATGTCATCACCCGAAGCACAGCGCACATGAAGGCACCCTAACCGAGGCTATTGTGTGCACGAGCAGGAGTTCGATATTTGGCGTTACTCTCCACCTGAGTATCGATTTCGGCGCTGCTTCTGGATCAAACTTACGGGAAAAAACAAACAAACAACGCTTATGGTCTTTTATACTGCGGACTTACCAAACGTTCGAAAGCTGATCGCTCAGCTTTTGAACGTTTGCTCAGCTTTCGAGCCCAATCGTTTCAGCCAGGCTTAATTTTGTTTTATGTCGCGAAACGCTTCTACAATCGGCGCTGAAGTTAGCAACCGCCTATCAAGCCGGGAACGACGACAGAAATTTAACAGCCGCTCAAGCCTCGATAATGATTGAGCTTTCCTTTGATTGATAGCGCTGCAGACCTTCTAAGGTACGCGCCCGCTTGAGCTTTTTTAAATCGTCCGCAACTGCACAAAAAAAAAAAAAAACGCAGACAAGTTTTGACAGCGGTGAGTTCTATTCTTCGCCACAGGACAAAGCATATTGTGCACCTAGGAGGCCGATCACCAAGATTGTTTTGTTGACAGTACATTTCCTATTTCATCGAGTTAAACATTATTGATGAGGAAGTTAAAACATACGGCACCGATACCATGATGAAGAAGAGGCCTCAACACCCTCGTGACAGATTAAGAGCCCGAATAAGTTCTGAGTCGTCGCAGTAGTTCTTTTATGCGGCATTTTTTTAATTTTTATTTTTCCAAGATAAGAGCTAATAATGGGTATACATTCTTTCTTAAAAATTCTTTGGGTGGACGTCACCGGCCTCTCCGGAGGAAAAAAAAAATAGATCAACAACAACAAAGGCAAGAAGTCAAATTTGGGGGTTTTACGTGCCATACCAACGACGGGCATCTGGCACGCCCCAGCGGAGGACTCAGGATTAATTTCGACCATTTGGGGATCTTTCGACGTGCAACCGAAACCTCGGTTAGACGGCGCCTTCTCCGCAAATAAGCCTCCGTCAAGATAGCGGGCACCTCGTCCGGGATTCGAACCCGCCACATAGGGATCCGTAGGCCGGCGCTCTCGCCTCGGAGCCACTGAGGGGGCTCAACAACAAGAACAAATTGTTCCCGCAGCAGGATTCTTGGTAACACGTCAGCGCACTTGAGGTAACGGATGACAGAACCGCAAGCCAAGGTATGTGGAATCCCCAACTTTCATCTCTTACGCAGCGGGGCGTCCTGGCAAATTATATAGGCACGGACCTCCGATTCCCCCTTTTCTTCCCATCTCTCGGTCCCCCTCCACGCGAGGCCCAACTCCCGCGGCGTCCGCATACCGGGGGCACTTTCCCGGTTCCTTCGCGTTTCTCTGCCGGGTCAGCCGGGGACGTAACTGGTAATCCCTGTAATTACGCTGCGTCACCCCCCGAACGTACCTGGAACGCTTCCGGCGCTGAAAGCAGAGCGTTCCTGTACGGTGCCGAGAACGGGCCTTCGACTGGTGTATTTAGCCAACACCAGCTAGAAGACAAGGCCGGCGCCTTTTCTCCCCAAACGTCATCACTAAGTGGATCCACACGTTTCGCAGCGTTTCACGACGAGCGACGCTGGTACGCGGCCACGCCAAGACGACAGAACCTGCCGCTTTGCGCCGACTTTGGTCGAGCTTCAGCGTGTTTCGCTTGGGGCTGAATGGAGATTCACTTACAATGACATTATGCACAGGCCTTGTCTTGGTATTCGGAGCGCAAGTTCGTCTGCTTCTTTGGCAGGGATTGTGGTGACGTCGGAACACAGAGTTTTGATTGGCTTTGATTGATGCATGGTGGGGAGACCTCATGGGGGGGAGGGGGGGGGGGGTGCAGCCTGTTTTGAGGTCTACCCATTATCCTTCAGTCAGAGCTCGGCATTTTGACGTCACCACATCCCCTGCAAAAGTAGCAGACGAACTTGCGCTCCGGTTAAAGGAGCGGTGCAACGATATTCAATTACAATGTTTTTCACTTTACACGAGCCTACTGGCTCTAGTGGAACTCAAGGATACTCGCACGTAACACCACTAGCCAAGAAACTCCTTTGTTGCGGTGTAATTTTAAGGACAAAAGCGATCATTTTCATTCAATCGCTCCTTTGTAAAATTTGATGACGTAACGTGGGGATCGCAGTACACCCCAATGACGATATTTGAATGCGGCTCATAGATTGGGCCCGAGCATTGCGTGCTCGCTGCTCGGTTTTCTTTAATTTTTTTGTGGGACTTCTATTGGGTGGGGTGAAAAACGAACCCTTGTTTCATAGGTCATTAACGTCAGGGATCGTTCTATGCGGTATTTGCGCAAAGTACAAAAATTGTTGCATCACCCCTTCGTCCTTTTTGCAAGGTGATCAAACTATAGAATTAATTTGCCCAGCTTTTTCCTAAAAAAACTAGATGTTTATTAAGACACGATCTGTGGATTAGATTATTTTTAGGTCCCCTTTGCCAATTAAGCGCTGGGCACCGATTGGACAGAGTGCTGAGTCTTCGTAAGGTCGGCAGTCGTATTCAATGGTCGTTTCACTAATTATACACACGAGCCTCAGCCAAACGCTGAGGTAGCGTTCGGCTACGTCAACCAAGGACCACGTCAGAAACACAAACAAATAAAATTCATTATAACCTAAACCCTCTGACGCGGATGAAGTAAAAAAACTGGACAAGACGAAGAAGACGATAATAGTCCCTGGAGAAGGGGAGCAAGGAAAACAAAGGACAAGCACAAATCTCCAAACAAAACTAGGTGACTTGTGCGCGACCGAAAAAATCCACCTGGTCCTGGTTTCGAACCAGGGACCTCTCCATTTCCAGCTTTGATACCATTACCAGGTGGATTTTTTCGGTGGCGCGCCAGTCACCTAGTTGTGTGTGAAGATGTGTGTTTTTTCTTTGTCCCCTTTGTTCCCCTTCTCCAGGGAATATTATCGTCATCCCTGACCAGCTCGCTCACACCTTTGCATTAATTTCATAGTCATCAAGACGACGATTTCCTCTTGTCCATTATTTTATTTCCTCCGTGTCTCAGGGATTAGACCAGGGGTGGCCAAGCTGCGGCTCGCGAGCCGCATGTGGCTCTTCGCATGTAAAAGTGCGGCTCGCGGTTCCCTTCCCCCCCCCCCCCCCACACACACACACACGGGCATAAACTCTTCATTTACCGATGCGGAACTTCAAATGGCCCTACAGCTGCTACGGCGCAACACTGCCCCGGGACCTGACAAAATCACATATGGCATCCTACGAAATCTACCGAACAACCACCAAACAGAACTTCTAAAGATCATCAACCGAGTATGGGAGACTGGCCAAATACCGCTTGCATGGAAGGAAGCGCATGTAACCATGCTGCCCAAGCCGGGGAAAACGCTCAACAACCCAGGGAACTTACGCCCCATCTCCATGACGTCATGCGTAGGCAAACTCATGGAGAAGATGGCCCTCACAAGACTAGAATGGCATCTTGAGAACACGGATCAACTGGCTCACACTCTCATAGGCTTTCGGAAACACGTCAGTACCCAGGACGTGGCCCTGATGATACACGAAGAAGTCTATGCTACACCCAGCGCAGTACAACTCCGGACCATGGTAGGGGTAGATATCAAAAAGGCCTTCGACAACGTTCTTCACAACGCCATCTCACAAAATTTGGCAGAGACTAACCCCGGATCACGAATGCTTCATTTCATCGAGAATTTTCTCACTGACAAAACTATCCGCATTCTGTGGCCGGACAACCAACCATCCGATGCGTTTGTACATCGCGGGACACCCCAGGGTGCGGTACTCTCGCCGACGCTCTTTAATCTCGCAATGAAGAACCTTCCTCACAAGCTCAATCAGGTCTCAAACCTTCGCCATGCCATCTACGCGGACGACATCACTCTCTGGTGTACCAAAGGAAACGCCGGAGGGCAAGAATCGACCGTGCAAGAGGGCCTCGACATCATTTCAGCACATGCGCGAAGTATTGGCCTACATTGCTCCCCGGAGAAATCCGAATGCGTTGTAGTCCTCAACTCCTACCACAAGAAGGCTGAATCCACCAGAAACCTCATCAAGCTACATCTTGACGGACTTCACATCCCACGGAGACGTGTCATAAGAATTCTAGGTTTTTATTGGCAACAAGATGGAGGCAGTACAGAATGGATGAAGCGCACTACGCAGCAGGTACACCAGATCGTACACATGATAAACAGAATCACTAAGCGCAAGTCGGGCCTTAAAGAACACGAAATCGGCAAAATCATGGAGGCAACTATTTACTCGAGAATCATGTACGCATACCCCTACATTCGCCTCAACAAATCGCAGCAGAAGAAACTCGAAGCCATGGTACGTAGATGCCAGCGAGTGCAGCTCGGAGTCCCACCGTATGCCAAAAACACAGATATACAAGCAGCCGCGATGCACAACACGCTAGACGAAAAGACTAACACCCATAACGAAGCTCAACACCATCGATTAACAACGTTTACTCAAGGCCGGGCCATTCTACAAGATCTGGGATATGACATTAAGCACTTACCAAACATCCCGCCAGCACCCCCGCCCTGGGATTCTATCCCTAACATAAAGGTTTTACCTGTTCCCAAGAATATGAATGCGGACAGTCACCCAGGCAGACGACAAGCACGTGCTAACCATCTACCCACGCCTGACAACGACACCTACTATGGGGACGCCGCACATACTCCAGAGAAGACCACCACAGCCGTGGTGGGACCAAAGAACGAGACTATCCGCAGTCACGCAGCAGTACCTTGTCCTATCGCCGCCAAAATACAGGCCGTTACAGAAGCCGTTTGCCTACATACACACAACACTGACACCATCACAATACGCACAGATTGTCAGGGAGCGCTACGAGCTTTCACACAAAATATACTCCCAGATCATACTCGCACAACACTCACTAAATACATGCACAAACATCCTACGCTTCAGGTCCTCCTCGAGTGGATCCCGGGTCACCAGGGGATAGAGGGCAATGAACGAGCTCATGCCCTAGCTCGCGACCACTTAACACCGAGCAACCCCACTAGGTGGCCAGAGACCTACTGTCACAGAGAGGCCAGAGTCGAACACCGGAAACAACGCCGCGCTCGGCTCAAAGAAGCAAAAGTTAACAGGCTTCTTCTTCCTTCACCATCCCACACACACACTAGAGAGGACGCAGCCCTAATCCGTCAGGCACAGACACTTACGCTACCCAACGACGCCATAGAGCACCACATTGAAAACAGGTCTGGCAAACCGGCGTGTCAGGTATGCGGCGGTTACCCCAACGCCTTTCACATTTACTGGGAATGTCCTAAAGCCCTCTCTTCCCCCCACATTCTTACCCGATCTCACATCCCACCTTCCATCCCCTATTCCTGGGAGAGCTGGACCGTTCTACCCCAGGAACTCCGCCCGACCCTGTGGCCATTGCTGGTGGCCCACATCAAACACATAAGGGGATCCTGTCAACCGGACCCAGCACCACAGCCAGGGGTCCAGCCAGGCTCCTTAGGTAGCGACGACTCGGACTAAGAGTTGTTTTAAAATAAAGTAGTTCTCTCTCTCTTCTGCTGATGCTACCTTACGTACGGTTGGACTGCTCTTGACTCGGATAAATTGAAAGTAGTTCGAGTTTCGTTTATTGCTCTCGACAAAGGTTTGCCCCCCCCCCCCCCCCCCCCCCCTCAGGCGGCTCTTGGAAGTATCGTGGTTTTGTTTGCGGCTCTTAGGCCGGGTCAGCCTGTCCACCCCTGGTTTAGACTATGATGTTTTGTATAACCAGCTAGCCTGCATACCTTCGCTTCTTGAAACAATTCGTGCTCTTTTTGTCACCGGTAGTTTAGTTCGGAAATCCGCCGCAATGAGTGCAATAATTGATACAACCGTTGCAACTTCACTCTAAAAAAAAAGGGGTGTAGACCCCTTGTCACATTTACGACACCCCAAAACTTCAGTCGGACGT
This sequence comes from Ixodes scapularis, assembly GCF_016920785.2. Lineage (NCBI taxonomy): Eukaryota > Metazoa > Arthropoda > Arachnida > Ixodida > Ixodidae > Ixodes > Ixodes scapularis. Next base: position 29,971,846 of record NW_024609836.1, read on the forward strand.
ACAGCGCGCTGACGTTGAACTGACTGCCCTAACTTTTGCGAGAGGGTTGATCACTGTGCGACATGACATATTAAACACCTAAAGTACGTATCCAAGTCTACAGGAAAAAAAAAAAAAAACACACAGGTTTTGCAGTTGAGCCAAGAAAACCCCGATAACGTTTTTTGCAGTCAGTCACACCTACATTAACTATTTTAATGAGTTGTACAACTCGGCAGTCAAGCCGCTCGTGAAATGTGGTAGCGTCGGTACAACGTCAGTGCGCTGTAGATCCAACTGAAGTCTTGGGGTGTCGTATATGTGATAAGGGCTGTAAGAATATACCCCCTTTTTTTTTAGCGTGATTGCGGCGGATTTCCTCGTCAACACCGTCCATCGTCCACGTATCAAGAGTGGCCTCCAAATGGCGTCACACAAGCCGGCGTGTCATGGATGGATGGATGGATGAGGCTCAACTTTTTGAATCGGACGGCTACTTGCGCCACGTGGCCAGTGTTTTCCTTTATTTTTTTACCATTTATTTAACATAAAGTTATATATCTAGAGATTTATCTTTAAAATTGTTGTCGAACGTCGCGATCCTGGCTGTTGGTCGTAGCAGTTCGAGAAGTTCCGGCAAAACGTACGAGCGAACGCGAGTGTCTCTGTTGTCGCGGCGTCCTAATTCTACGGCCAAGCAGCATTTCCCTCTACTGCGGTGCTACCGCCAGGATCGCAGCAGGCGACAACATGGCGTCTAGGCTAGGTGGCGCGAGCTACCGCCCGTTATAAAAGGTAGAGCAGTTAGAATCGATCCAACCATCCATGCTTGTGTTACATTATCAGGCGGAAATTGGGGGACCTACTCCGAGGGTACGGCAAGCAGTGCTGCGGAATGGGCACCCCAATTCCATTCCGGAGAATTAGAGTTTTCGACAATTCTGTTCATTTCAACTTCTAGGAATGGGAACACTGGGCCAATTCCCACTCCTGGAATGGATGAATCGTTCCATTCCATTTCTCTAATTTATAAGCGTAAAAATTGCACTCGACAGCTACATTGTGTGGCCGGCATAAGCAGCATAAAGCTGACATTATCAAACGCAGAGAAGTTTGCAAAAAAAAAAAAAGAAAGCTAAATGCCTTTAAAAAAGTATTCAGTTTACTAGGGGGATCGCTGGTGGCACAAAGTGTTTGTTTACATTGTACTGCAAACATCGAGAAAGCCCCATGATATGTCGATGCTTGCTTAAAACATCGGTCTCGCGACCACGTGGCTCGGAACAAACTGCAAAGCTTAAATCCACTTTTTGTTTTTGCATTTGTCTTTTAGGATTTACACGGCCTGCGTGTTTGTTTGATAAGACCATAAAATATCCAGGTCGTGCGTGGCGCAGAGATAAGCTATATTGTCACGGGTGGTGACCAAAGGAACACTAAATAAACAGAAAGAAAGAAACGTTTAATGTGGCGAACTTGTGCCAAAAAACTAAAAGGGTACAAAGATAATAACAGAGCGTCGCGGGCGTCGAAGTCGGCGTAGCAGCACAGTCGAACGCTGGGGCGAAACTGACTGCGGCTCGCCACGCGGAGCCCCTTATGTACATGCGTGGTCTTCTGGAATAATCGGCGAAGAAACTTCGACGCGTGGAACATTCGGGCCTGGAACAAGCAACATGATTCTCGAATTCTCCAGAACACTAAATTAGAGGAATAAACAAAAGACATGTCGCTCCAGGATTCGAACCCTAGCTTTTCGCGTGGGAGGCAGGCGCGATAACCATTAGGCCACGCGCGCGCTGCCTACTTGGCGAGCGCGCGCGGCATTACTCCCCCCTTTAAAAAGTGCATCGCCCCGATGCAGCACAAAACAAAAAGCAAACATAAAGAACGGTAAACTAAAGAGTCATTTGGAATACGTAAGGGCCACTGTCCTATCGAGCGTAGTACGGCTTCATGCGCACAACGTGGACGACTTCTGGTCGTGGAGGGCGGCGTGATGAAGTCCGTGTTCCATCGGGCATCACCTCGTAGTTCAGATCACCGAGTCGACGAAGTACTTTGTAGGGTCCGAAGTAGCGCTTTAGGAGTTTCTCACTGAGACCACGGCGGCGGATCGGTGCCCACACCCACACCCTGTCTCCGGGCTGGAAGTGGAAGTCCCGACGACGAAGGTTGTAGCGGCCAGCGTCGACACGTTGTTGGGCTTGAATACGGTGTCTGGCGAGCTGGCGAACTTCTTCTGCCCGTTGGGCAACCACCTGGGCGTCGTCGCTTCCGTCGAGAGCCGGTTCGTGGGGTAACATCGCGTCCAGCATTGTCGTTACCCTGCGCCCATGCACCAGTTGAAAGGGTGTCACTCCGGTGGTCTCTTGTACGGCCGTGTTGTAGGCAAAGGTGACGTACGGCAGCACCTCGTCCCATGTCTTGTGCTCCACGTCGACGTATATGGAAATCATGTCGGCGATGGTCTTGTTGAGTCTTTCCGTGAGCCCGTTGGTCTGCGGGTGGTACGCCGTGGTGCGACGATGGCGGGTGTGGCTGAGACGCAGGATTTCTTGGGTCAGCTGTGCCATGAACGATGACCCTCGGTCTGTGATCAGGACCTCGGGGGCGCCATGCCGGAGGACGATGGACTCGATGAAAAACTTGGCGACTTCCACAGCAGTCCCTGAAGGGAGGGCTTTCGTTTCGGCGTACCGCGTGAGATAATCTGTGGCGACGATTATCCAGCGGTTTCCCGATGTTGACGGCGGAAAGGGGCCAAGTAGGTCCATTCCGATCTGCTGGAACGGTGCGGTCGGGGGAGCAATCGGCTGCAGGAGACCGGCCGGTTTCGTTGGCGGTTTCTTACGTCGCTGGCACTCGTGGCACGATCGGGTGTAGAGGTGGACGGCTTTGGGGAGCTTTGGCCAGTAATACTTTTCACGAATACGGGCCAGTGTTCGGCTGTAACCGAGGTGTCCCGACGTCAGGTCGTCGTGACATGCTTGAAAGATCTCCTCCCGAAGGTCGGTCGGGATTACCAGCAACCACGGTGTGCTGTTGTCGCCGAAGTTCTCTTTGTAGAGTACACCTTGTCGAATGGCGAAGGTCGGCAATACTCGTGAGAAGACACGTGGCACGGTACCCCCACCCCCTTCCAGGTGCTCGATTAATGCGCGCAGCTCAGGATCGTCCCGTTGACGTCGTGCCATGTCGTCGGCGTTTACAGCTCCTAGGAAGCTCTCGTCGTCATTGTCGTCGCTGCAGCCGGAAGGGGTTTCGACGGGGGCTCTGGACAAGCAGTCGGCGTCGCTGTGCTTCCGGCCGGACTTGTAGACCACTGTCATGTTAAACTCTTGTAGTCGGAGGCTCCATCGAGCAAGACGTCCTGATGGGTCCTTCAGGTTAGCAAGCCAGCAGAGCGAATGGTGGTCCGTGACTACACGGAACGGGCTCCCGTACAAGTAGGGGCGAAACTTCGTGATTGCCCAGACGACCGCAAGGCATTCTTTTTCAGTCGTGGAGTAATTTCGCTCAGCCTTGGACAATGTCCGACTTGCGTAGGCGATGACTCGCTCGGTGCCTTCTTGAACTTGAACCAGTACCGCGCCAAGTCCTGCGTTACTTGCGTCCGTGTGAATCTCGGTTTCCGTATCCTGGTCGAAATGTCCAAGAACAGGAGGCGTCTGCAGTCGTCGCTTCAGCTCGTCGAATGCCTGCTGCTGCTCCTCGGCCCATTCGAACTTCTCGGCGTCCTTCGTGAGGTTTGTGAGCGGTGCGGAAATCCTTGCGAAATCTCGAACGAAGCGCCGATAGTAGGCACATAGCCCAAAGAACCTTCGCACGGCCTTCTTGTCTCTTGGCACTGGAAATGCTGCGACCGCGCGAGTCTTCTCTGGGTCTGGACGAATGCCTTCGTTACTAACCACGTGACCTAAGAACTTCAGTTCTTCATAGGCGAACCGGCACTTTGACGGCTTGAGAGTGAGTCCGGCGGTCTGTATGGCATGGAGAACCGTGCGGAGTCGTCGCAAGTGCTCGTCGAAGTCAGCTGAAAATACTACGACGTCGTCCAGGTAGACGAGACAGCTCTGCCACTTCAGCCCTGCCAGTACGGTGTCCATGACACGCTGGAAAGTTGCTGGCGCCGTGCATAGTCCGAAGGGCATCACCTTGAACTCGTAGAGTCCATCCGGCGTGACGAAGGCTGTCTTCTCTCGGTCCCGTTCGTCGACCTCGATTTGCCAGTAGCCGCTCTTCAGGTCCATCGATGAAAAGTATCGAGAGTGGCGCAGCCGGTCTAGAGTGTCGTCGATGCGGGGCAGTGGGTAGACGTCTTTCTTCGTAACCGTGTTGAGCTGCCGGTAGTCCACGCAGAACCGAAGAGTTCCGTCCTTCTTCTTAACCAGCACGACTGGAGAGGCCCATGGACTGCTTGAAGGTTGGATTATGTCGTCATTCAGCATCTCTTGAACTTGCTGCTGGATCACCTCCCTTTCCTTAGCGGAGACTCTGTACGGTGATCGATGCACAGGGCGCGCGTCGTCCTCGGTAACGATGCGGTGCTTGGCAACCGCGGTCTGGCGCACCTTCGACGACGTCGCAAAGCAGTCGCGGTATTCGGCGAGGAGGTTAACCAGCTGACGTCGTTTAGGGTCCGGAAGCTTAGGGTCAATGTCGAGCTGCGCTGGCGACGTACTGTCTTGCTGGGACGGCGAGAATTCGTCAGTAATCGCGGTGATTTCGGCGGGGTTTCGGAGTTCCTCGACGTGACCCACGGCTGCACCTTTCGTGAGGTGTTGCGTTTCGTTTCGGAAGTTCGTCACGAAGGCTACAGTCCGCCCATCCTGAAGTTCAGCTACTCCCCTTGCGACGCCTATGCCTCTTCCCAGGAGCAATTGGAGGTTTCCCTCGAGAAGAACTTCGCCATAGGAAGCTTCATCGATCCCGACAAGTACGAAAACACTCGACCGCGGTGGTAGGTTTACGTGGTTTGCGAGGACTCGGACCGTGGGTGACGTCGCTTGGGGTTCCTCCGATGGTGGAGCAGGTTTTCGTAGCGTCAGCCGGTTTGTACCGAGGTCGATGACGGCGCCATACTCGCAGAGAAAGTCCATTCCGAGGATAACGTCCCTCGAACAGTCTTGTAGAATGACGAACCTGACAGGGCACGTTTCACCGTGGATCTCGACGCGAGCAGTGCATCTCCCGACTGGTGTAATGAGATGTCCTCCGGCGGTTCGTATTTGGGGTCCTTCCCACGTCGTCATGACCTTTCGAAGGCGGCGGGAGAGCCTCCCACTCAAGACTGAGTAGTCTGCTCCGGTGTCCACGAGTGCCGATGCGTCGTGGCCGTCAATGACGACGTTTAGGTTGTTGGACACCGTTGCAGGGGCGTCGTAGCGATGCGTGGCGTCGGGGGAGTGGGAGCGCTCCGTCGTTCTTGGAGGCTCTTTACGTCGGTCGTCTTCGGCAACTCCACCTCCAGGGGTTGCCGCGCCTAGTTTCCCCGGCGAGGAGCGAGGGGTGACAGGCTTTCACGTCGGGGTCGGTGCATCGGCGAAGCTGGACGTCGCGGCGATGGCGACCGGAACTCTCGGCGGGACGCAGGCTCGGGGGACTGGGGTCGTCGCAGGTACTCGTCGATCTCCCGAGGGCGTTCACCATACCGGGGGCGCGGGTCGTTTGGGTGGAACCCGCGCAGCCCGAGTCGTCGGTATGGGCATCGGCGGTACACATGGTCGGGTTCCCCGCAATGGTAGCAGAGCGGGCGTCGGTCGGCCGTTCGCCACACGTCGGTCTTCCTCGACGAGGGTTGCTCCGGGCGGACGTCCTGGACTTGTCCTTCTTGGCGTCGAGGATACTGTGGCATCGGAGGGTCTCGTCGGGGTGGCGCCGTGGCCTGGCGGTTAGCTTGCGGCGGTCGTCGGGCCATGGCGGCGTAGCTCAAAGTCGGCTCCTCTGGCGTCGTCATGTTGATCGGAACCTCAGGATGGAAGGCCCGATGAACTTCATCTCGCACGACCTCGGCGAGCGACAGGGAGGACGGGCGTACCATAGCGGGGAGCATCTTGCGGATTTCTTCCCGGACGACTTCACGGATGATGTCACGGATGCCTGGGAGGTCGGTGCCAAGGTTGTATCCGGATGTCGCCAGAGTAGTCACGCCAGGGTGTCGCTCGTAGTGCCTGGCGCGTGCTAGTAGGGCACGTTCCATATTCGTGGCCTCCGTGACGAACCCGTCCACAGTTGTCGGGGGATTGCGAATGAGACCTCCGAATATCTCGCTTTTTACACCCCTCATCAGGTGTCGCAGCTTCTTCTCCTCTGTAGCCTGAGGATCGGCGCGGGCGCTCAGGCGAAGAACATCCTCGACGAAGCCGGTGACGCTCTCGTTGGGGCCCTGGGTCCTGGTTCGCAGTAGGTCCTCGGCTCTCTCTCGGCGGTGGTGGTTGCTGAACGTAGCCTTGAGATCGGTCTTGAACATGTCCCACGACGTCAAAGAGGACTCATGATTCTCGTACCAGTGCTTGGCGGTACCCTCAAGCGAAAAATAGACGTTGTTCAGGCGCTGCTCGTCGGTCCAGCAATTGTGGCGGGCAACGCGTTCATACTGGTCAATCCAGTCTTCGACGTCTTCGTATTGCTCGCCGTGGAATGGAGCAGCCGTCCGCGGTACGACGGGCAGGTAAACGACGGCTGGAGCGGCCGGGGTCTCCGACTGGTTGGCCATCGTCGTCCTCCTTGTTTGCCTGGTCCTGGGTGGCAAGGGTCCTAACTCCGGGGGTAGGCCAAGATTCAGGCGACTTAATCGGATCTCGGTCTGGTCCTCGTTGGGTTCTTGGGGGCTTGTGTTCGGACTTGCACTCCGAGAACTCGGAGGGGAGCGCTGCTCGGGCATGCGGTTACCCCGCACCTCCACCAAAATGTCACGGGTGGTGACCAAAGGAACACTAAATAAACAGAAAGAAAGAAACGTTTAATGTGGCGAACTTGTGCCAAAAAACTAAAAGGGTACAAAGATAATAACAGAGCGTCGCGGGCGTCGAAGTCGGCGTAGCAGCACAGTCGAACGCTGGGGCGAAACTGACTGCGGCTCGCCACGCGGAGCCCCTTATGTACAGTCGGGGACAAAAGTCTCCAGGACGTGCGAGCTGCGGCCGGAACGCATCGCTCTGCCATCTGCCGGCGGGTGGCCTGGTTTCGAGATCACACAAAAGCGCATGCGCGTCCTACTCTGCCTGCAAACATGTCTGTTTTCCCGCTCTTCTGCGGCACAGTGCCTAACTCAGAATCGAGCGCGTGGTACCGCCTCGAAGATAGCGCTGGCAGCTGACGAGCGTCTGCGACACATTCCGAAACTCGAGATACCGCCTGGGGCATTGCGCCGCATTTCGCCGTGTCAGCGCACCTTGTTTTAAAACCAGTTGAGCTTATCGCTCAGTTGAGATGCCGTGACTTCTTGCTTGATAGGTGCCATTTCAGTAAGCGCTATCTCCGAGGCGGTACCACGCGCCCGATTCCGAGTTAGGCGCCGCGTCGCAGAACAGCGGGAAAGCTCACATGTTGGCAGGCACAGTAGGACGCGCATGCGCTTTTCTGTGATCTCGAAACCAGGCGACCCACCGGCAGATGGCAGAGCAATGCGTTTCAGTCGCAGCTCGCGTGTCCTGGAGACTTTTGTCCCCGACTGTACATGCGTGGTCTTCTGGAATAATCGGCGAAGAAACTTCGACGCGTGGAACATTCGGGCCTGGAACAAGCAACATGATTCTCGAATTCTCCAGAACACTAAATTAGAGGAATAAACAAAAGACATGTCGCTCCAGGATTCGAACCCTAGCTTTTCGCGTGGGAGGCAGGCGCGATAACCATTAGGCCACGCGCGCGCTGCCTACTTGGCGAGCGCGCGCGGCAATATATTACTGTATTCTTCAAAAACCTGCACAGCAACACAGCTAGAACACTGCTTGAAGCGACTGTCCAAAATCACGCGATTGAGTGTCGCGTGACCCTGGGGCGCAGCAACGTGCCACGCGTGTAGTCCCGCTCACGGTGCTGGATTGCCTGGGCTGACTCGTAGCGTCCGCAGCGGTCCATCGCAAGGTGGAACAAAGTATGCAGAGCCTATGAAGGTCAAAGGAAATGAGCGGGAATCCGCTAGCTTCTTGTAACCCTAACCCACTTGAATGTAAAACATAACGCAGAAAACAAGCATCGGGACAAAGACCAAGTAAAAGGTGGACTTGCACGTAAAAATACAGTATAAAAAAACAAGCGTCGAAGCAAAGCGCAAGAGGAGAAGAGAAAAGTGAATCTCGCTTTGTTTTAATGCCGAAGCAAACTACATTACGCAATTCAAATGAGTGCGCGCGAATGAACGTGGAAGGCAGCAGGGTTGGCCGCGTGCTAAACAACGCTCCTTGAACTATAAGAAAACAACAGACAGTTTTAGTGGACCGTACACTATAGCTTTGCGTACGCAAGGAAATTGCGGGTCGTGAGTGCGCATGCGCAGAACGCAATAAAAGGGCTTGCGTATTGCGTACGCACGCAACGCTGGGGATTTTGCGTTGCTGGCTAGCGGGCCTTGCGGGAAGCTCTCGAGAGATCTCGGGCGCAACGAGAAGGCCAGTTTCAAGATGGCGGTTACCTTGACTGGCGCAGCAAGGGCGTCGTGGTGTTCTCTACGTTCTGTGTTATGCGAACGGTGAAATAACGTGGTGTCCAGCGCGGCACTTCTTTCCGGGAAGTACCGCGGTCGAATCAGATCGCCGTGCAGCTGAAAGAGTGCACAGTGAAAGTGCTCACCGCTCGAATTGTGCGTCAACGCTCCGATCTGCTTGACGCTAGGCCTGTAGAGAGTATTCATTGGCGGCCATAGCCGGGTGCGCAAATGCTGAGCGCGTGCGGATGACAAGCTTCCACAGTTCTTTTGTAACGTGCATTCCGCACCGTCAAGATTGCCGGTCTTAGCAGCCTATTAATGTGAACTCGTTCTGAGCATGCGCTCTCAACAGCACCCTCAAATATGGCGTCCAGTGAATGCCCCCTATTCGCTCAGTTCATCGTCAACGAACGAACGACTCTTCAAGAAATCGCCGAAGTTCTCGCTATGCACTGGACCTCGATAGGTCATGGATTTCATTCCGCGATAGCATTGATGAAAGGTGGCATTTCCACGGGACTAGGGACGGAGGCTCCGTGATCGACTTTGGCTACACACCCGTACTCGTAGCCTCTGTACCCCGCAGAAAAGCGCGCTGGACGAGGCAGCTTAGGCTTGGTTTGACTTTGAATAAAATGATTGGACACGTTTTTATTTGCGATATTCATTTTGAGGAGCATGGTGGCGCTATAAGCACGCGGAATTCTGCGACTCTGGCAAATTTAACCAAGATCATGCGAGGTGTTCACTCGGAAACGTAACGCACAACTAAAATCGGTCCGAGCGGGTCGTTTTTAGCGTACGCTATGCTATTGCGTATTGCGTACGTAAGAGCCAGCAACACTATACTAAAACTGTTTAATAACTGATTACCTTTGGGCGCATTCTCCATGCCGTAAAAAAAAAGAAAAAAAGACAAGAAGTACGATGGGGATTCGTGCATGGCGGTCTCTTCTTTTGCCTCGACCTTCGTTTCTTTCGCTTGGTGCTTGGCTTCTTGTTTCGCTCTCGTGTAACGCCAGTGAAGCCCGTCGCCTGCGCGTCCGTAATAGGCGCCACCTCCCCCCCCCCCCCCCTCCTCCGCCCTCTGGTTTTTGCTCTGACGCTTGTATTTTGTATTGCATTTTTTACGTATAAGTCTGTTAGGGCTCAACGCGGGCTAGCAGTTTACCGCTCGTTTTATGTCTGAGCAACTGATTCGCTGACTGGCTCAATTTAGCTAACCGTAAACCATAAAAAAATAGAAAAAAAGAACAGGGCTTATTCTATTCTCATTCCATTCCTGGAAAAAGGCATCAAATTCCATTCACATTCCATTCCCCTCAACGTTGCTGCCATTCTATTCCCATTCCATTCCGGGGTCGCGAAAATGCGGAATGATTCCGGAATCATTCCAACTCCGGAGTGGCGTCTCTGCAACACTGACGCAAGCACACCAGTCGGAGACGCGTTCTGGGTCATGAGATCGCTACAAATGCAGCCAAATAAGCTACACGTCAAGGCAACGATACTCCAACTATACAGCTTTTGAAGATTATTGTTGCTAGTTGACTCCGGAGCTGTATATAAGATTGCATGAAGTGCTTTTCCGTCCCCCGGAAATGTCAAAACGGCCAGCGGCAGAGCAAAACGGTATCGCCTGAGATTCCTCAGACCCTGTCTAAAGCTCTAGAGGTCAAATTTTTGAAACGTACAGGGTTAGGACCTACGCGGAAATAACCAGCACATTTGGTACTCCTTACAAAAGTTGAATTCGAAGCGTACGTAACCGAAACTGGGCACGCGAACGTCGTTTGGCGAGCAGCTTTATGTTTATTTTTCTTAAAGCTCAACTCGAATGTGACGAAGTAATGAAAGGCGGATGTGCATTTCTGCTAAACCAGCTTGTTTGTCGTCTGCACAAGGGCGTGTGCTTGCTTCCGGGTGGCTTGCTGAAAACAAATAAGCTAAAAACCATTGGCAGGGGCTGGTGATGAGCGAGATAATCGTGATAATTACTACCTTTAACGAAATACAGGGTGATTCAAGGAGAGGCCAGGATCTTATGAATCGACCGCAAAATTCTGTTTCTTAACCTATCGCGCTACGACTTTGTGCGGCGTTGCCCACAGAAGGTGCATTTCTTTTTTTTTTTTTTTGTAAAATTGGCAAAGAGCGATCTTACCTGAGAAAAAAGTAAAGAAAGAAAATGGCTTAGCTCCTATGGAAACGCAGCGACACCACCGGTCTTCAAACAACACGGCGCCGTTTCGCACGGAAGACAAGAGATGGCGCAACGAACGCCGCCAACGAACGAACATACGGCGCCGAGACCCGGCGTCTTTACAGACGAACTTTTCGACTCAAAAGCGGCGCGCGTTCCGCAGCCGGCGACAGACGGAGAAACAAAAACAGGCAAGGTAACAAGGAACTGCAGTTCCTTGTCTGCTAAAGACGCCGGCTCTCAGTGTCGTATGCTCGTTCGTTGGCGGCAGTTGGCGTCGCGACCGCTTGCGCCATCTCTTGTCTCCCGTGCGAAACGGCGCCGTGTTGTTTGAAGACCGGTGGCTTCACCGCGTTTCCATAGCAGCTAAGCCTTTTCTTTACTTTTTCCTCAGATAAGTTCGCTCTTTGCAAATTTTACAAAAAAAAAAAAAATGCACCATCCGTGGGCAACGTTGCACAAAATCGTAGCGCAAAAGGTTAAGAAACCGAATTGTGCGGTCGACTTAAAGAGCCTGGCCTCTAATTTAGAATCACCCTGTATATGAACAATGACCACCTGGGCCGGTTTTCTCGAAGCGATGGTAAACCTAGGGTGCCTTCATGTGCGCTTTGCTTAGGGTGGTGGCATCTCGCCATTTTGTCACACACGTTTATTTTTATTTTTTGTCCAGAAGCGCGTGAAAGAGCGTGTCCCTGCACGCGCTTGTGGCGCTGACTGTGCTATGGCGACATTTTGTTTTCGTCGATTTCTTTGTATTTTCCCCGTGAGCGCGTGCTGTCGGCATCTGGTACTACAAAGGGTGGCATCACCCTAAACAGAAGGACATTGAGGCACCCTAGGTAAACCCATTTTGGTAAACAACGGTGCCTAGGAAGGAAAAAGTACCTAGGGTAACTGTAATAAACGGCTGGATATAAAACAACAATAATTATATTTGATTGGGCAGTAAGATGCGCCATCTATCGGTGAAACAAGCCAGTCATTTTGTTTATCCTCTTTTTCTGCTGGTTATTATCGATCTAGTATGGTATTATAAGTCAAAATATAGTAATGTTGTACTTGAAGACCAATTTATTTGCTTCAGATGGTACGAAGAAATTTTAGCTACTATGCTAGAGTTTGTCGACGAATATTCGAAAATGTAAGAAACATTTCCTTCAACTTTCCCGTGTGCCTTCCAGTCTGGCAACGCCGGTGCTGTATTCTCATTTTTGTTCCTTGCGACATGCGTTCCTGCGATTCCTGCTGATCTCAACTGTTTGCCTTCTCTTCCATTTGCCCAACCGATCCACCGGTGACGAGAAGCTAAGCTTCTCGTCACCGGTGGATCTCGTCACCGTTGAATTGCTGGTCACCGTTGAATTGCTGGCACCGGGGATATGTGGAAACCTCGATGCTGTCGGCATACTGTCGGCGCACTGCGAACAAAAAAATAGTACAATGTCCTAGAACGAAGACTTTATCGAGGATAACCCCCTTTCTCCGCAAAGTAATCGCTGCTCACGAGTCGGCGTGCATAGTGTAACAAATTAAACGTGTTAGTATAAATATACACCAACGCTCGTTCGCAAAACATTTTTTTTACTTACCATAGAAACACTTGCAAAGCTAATGTACCGTCATATGTCTTGGATTCCGGACTGCTGAAGAGTGATGCATTCGCGGAATGCTGCCGTCGGTTGGTTTAGTAGTCCCTTTGAACTACCGCTTTGCTTGACGTGCTAATAGGTTGACGGTGCATCATTAATATAACAGCCGGATCGAAATTAATGTTCAGCAGAACTATTAGCCCTCATTAAGCGACGTCGCGGCCATTTTGCTTGTAGGTACTGCTCCTCCCTCGGCGCCCCTGCTCTCCCGGTCATGTGACATAGAATTCCCCCTTCTAGAGACAATAGTTAACTTTAAACCATGGTTCGCGTTCGAGAAAACGGGCCCTGGGAGCAAGCTTGCATACCAGTGTACAGACGATGAACAACCGGTATAGGGCATAGGAAACACACAGACGCCTTTTTTGCACTTTTTAATATTCCAGCACCTATGAGTTGAGCTCTAAGAGAATATACATAAATGTTTTGCGAAACGACGTTCGCGTGCCCAGTTTCAGGTATGCGCGATTAGAATTCGAGTTTTGCAAAGCGTGCCAACTATGCTGGTCCTTGCGGCCTCAATAATCTGTACGAAGCAGCAGAGTCGGCGCCTGCAGGACGAACCTGGGGAGCGGAGTGCTGACACTATTTAGTGGATCCGACTAAGACCAATCTTCCCAACTAAGAGGAAGCGTGTCCCTCTTTCAATGCGCAACTGGTCTCAGTAAATCGAAAGAAAAGCGTTATAAATGAGATTTACCGTTTTTGCTATGTCACAATCTGGTGGCAGGTCACTGGTTAGTAACACTACTAACTCTTGTGGTGGCCTAATTAAGACGATTTAGTGTACGGCTCGGCAGCATTCACTTGTGATTTTGCCCGACTTCCTCCAAATGCAGGAAGAGATGTAAACGTGTAACATAGCAGTCCATAATTTTGTGACTATCAGAAGAATGAGTTCAGATCTCTAAAATGTTGATGTCACGGTTAGACTATTGACCATTGACCCATGGAAGCCAACTGCCTAGTTTGGGCGTACAAACTAGCCAACTGACTATTTTATGTCTACAAAATATTCAACTGGCTAGTTTGCGACTACAAAAATAGTTGCTTGCCCCAGAAAGCAAAAAGAAGAAAAGTTGCTGAGACTAAAACATGTACTCTACGCGCCCAGTCCTCTGTACTTTCGCTGTTTTTTTTTTTTTTTTTTTTATGAATATAATGTTTGCGAATTTTTATTCCGCTTGTTTTTGTTAAATTTAAACTTACAAATAAACTTTACATTTTTTTTTTTTTTTTTGGGGGGGGGGGGGTCTGCAAGGTGTTTTTTTTTTATTTTTGAGATATATTTTACATACTTAATTACATAGCAAATCACTCCACCTAAAATGCTGCCTGTTGAACACAAAATAACTTACAAAGTGATTAATTGCAATTATTCCGCGGTTTGTAACGGATTACTTCCGAAGCCTGCTCATGATGACGTCACACTGCTTCCCCGCAGGTGCTTTGATTTCATTTGATATAAGAAAAAGGCGCACGACACTTTAACACAAGACACAGTTCGATGGTGCTTTGACACGCAAATTTCTTGTACAAAATGCTTTTATGTGGAAGGGAGCGGGGTGTCAGAGGTCTTTCTGTGGGGTGCGGAAACAAATTTCTAGCGGCTATTTTATGGTTTAGATGATTCCTATGTTGTGGCAACACCACAAACTAATTTTCTTTTTTGTTAAGAAAGTTGTACACTTTTTACACCACAAAAATAAACGATAAACAAATTGCATATAATATATATTCCCAGGGCTTCTCGAGTTGTCGTTACGTCACTTGTCCCATAAAGGCAGCTCCACTGAGGGGAAGTACGGCTCCGCCGTGTAGGTGGTCCAGGCCTAAACGTGATTGCGAAGCTCTTGGCGGAGAAAGCCACCGTGAAGCTCTTCACAATACACTCGTGCACTGCGCGGCCGAGGAGGAAATAGGGGAGCGATGGCCTTTTGTTCACTACGGACGTTAGTTCGTGCATTCCACGGGTCTCTCAAACAGCTATAGGTTGTAACTTCCAACCTCTGATTTCCACTAGGGGGCTGGATTATTCACTGAGCGAACAGGTATGAAGCCACCGGAAGTGAGCGTTTAACAGGCTTTCAGCACAAGTGTTGGTCCGAACCACTGTTCCGAACAGTGCTCAAGGTGCTCGAGTGTTTTTGTTTTGTTTCTTCTTTATCTCAAGAGAGTTTCCTTGTTGCGAAATAACAGCATATGCACACTCTTAAAAAAAAGGTCTATATATTCCTTCCTAATGGTAGAAACGAGATTGTCCCCTGTGTTCCTTTAGAAACGAAGCAATGTTCGTCCCTGCCAACGGGGGATCAAAGTTCCTCCCTCGCCTGCGTTGCAATATGGCGGCTCCAAATCGAGTGAATTGAGCTCAATAAGGCTCAGACGCCAGAACGTTACGGATATCGTCGGTCTTTACGCGGAACGCTGCCGCGATTCTTCCGAAAAGAGCTAGCACAGTTTTCGTAACGGCGAATACCGTTGGAATGAAATGATGGGGGGTCCCATCATTTCAAGATTGCGCCTGTTGGTGGTCTGAGATGCCCCGTTGCAATGCCGCCACGTAATGGGCCTCTAAGCAGCGGCAGTTCGAGCCAGTTCGCGGCAGGGCTCGCTCGTGCAGTGAATTAGTCCTGAATTTGACTTGGTGGAGAACGCAGACAGGTGACAGGCCAATGGGGTTATACACCAGCATGCGGCTGTGGTGTCACGCCACAGGGGTTGCGCTACTGTCGACGTGGGACGTGTGAAGACGCTTCTCTGCACTTCAATATGGTTTCTGCGCTCGCGCAGTGCCCACACCTCGTGTGGGCAAGCGCGGACTTGTTTATAAACAGCGTTTTTTTTTCTCTATTGGGTACAATGCTGTCAAATAAATGTGTTGGCAGAAGGGCTTCATCTAGCGTCTCTTTTGCACTAGAGCGCGTTCAAATAAAGCGATAAATCAACACTCACGCCAACAGCTTAACCTGCATTAACCCTGCATATCTTGAAGCACGTGTTCCCTCCCCTCCCTTCGGCAGTCGTAACCGTCGTAAGCCGTAAGGCTTTGTTTAGACTTGGCCACGTAACTTGGGTTAGATATAAAATTGTTGTGAAGAAAGAAAGCTTGCAGTAGCGGACGAGCTTATCAAATTTGTACCAGCACCTGACCCACACTAGGGAGTTTGAGTAGATCTAGGGTGCCTCAATAGAGAGTTTTAGTAGATCGTTCCCATGACTCCGATAACGATACCCGATACTCCGCCACCGCCTCCCTTGTGCATGCATAGTATCGTTATCGGGGCTATCTGAGGTATCGGAACGATCTACTAAAACTCTCTACTGTCCTTCTGTTTAGGGTGATGCCATCGTTTGTAGTACCCGATGCCGACAGCACGCGCTCACGGGTAAAATACAAAGAAATCGCAGGAAACAAAATGTCGCCGTAGCACAGTCAGCGCCACGAGCGCGTGCAGGGACACGCTCTTTCACGCGCTTCAGAACAAAAAATAAAAATAAGCTTTCGAAACAAAATGGCCAGATGTCATCACCCCAAGCAAAGCGCACATGAAGGCACCCTAAGTAGATCGTTTTCAAAGGCCCGCTACCGCTACGAGCGCGCGCTTCAGAGCATGCATCGAAGTGGCAGCGCGAGCTCCCGCTACGATTAGCGTGGCCTGAAAACACGATCTACTAAAACTCTCTATAGTTTCAAAAGAAGGTGATAATGAGAACAATGGTGATAGTGGCGATGAAGATGAAGTTGGTAACTACACTTATCCTAGCGCTTCAGTAGCCCTCGTTTCTTTTTTTTTACATCATATTTGATTCAAGGCGATTCCCCTTCCTGGGTACGTGCTCACAACTCAAGCACAGCAACAACACTTGATGGCGTCTGGTGGAAAAGGTCTTCATAATCATCATTGTCATTGATATTCGTTGTTGTTCTTTGTCACGAGAGCGAGAATTCATTCGACCGTGTGTTTCGGCGCATTCTTTTCCTCGGAATGTCGGAGACTCGATTCTCAAGCACGTCGCTGTTCACTCGGGCCTCATCAGCAGCCTGCATTTCCCGAAATGCAACAACCAGGAGCACCCATCCCGGAGCCAGGCAGCCCGCAGGCAGCTTTCAATCGCGCTCCATGACAGCGATTGCTATGACAATCTCCTTCCTTCTGTTGCAGGTAACGGCAACGACGACGACTTTCTCGGAATGCGCGATACTGATTATAGTGGTCTTATGGGTTAACTTTGAAAAACCTGGTGGCTGAGGTGAACAGAAAAAAATAGACACCAAACACAGAGGCTGTCTTTGATGTCCTTTATTCTGTTTTCCTCACTCTCGATGTGCTTCAAAGATTAATTGTCATCAGCTCGCCAATTGTGTTGGCTAAGCATTTTATCATGTGATCACATCTTTACTCGATGCAAGCGGATTGCTGCCCCCATACAGATGTACTGATTCGAGGTTGTTGCCCCTTGGCACATATAAAACATGTCTCGCGAGCATTTAGACATTAACGTGATATTCGCAACTCTCATGACCTTTAGGGGTTGCACTGGTGCCTTCATGCACACACGCTTTTGCTGTAGTGATGGCAATCCCAACCATTTTTCCTTCCGACCGTTTCTTTTTTTTTTTTTATCTCGAAGTGTTTGTGTTTCAGCGGGGGCTCTCACGAAGGTGAATGTGTGCAATGCAAGCAAGCGCTAACTTAATTTTTATGCAGTGCTGAGAAGCACTACCTTGCCAACGAAGCCATCAAAATCAAAACCACGCCGTTCCTATTCATAGTCAAAAAAGGTCCCATAAAGCAGCGCTCGCAGTATTGCATGCTGGGTTTTTTGGAAATAGTCTATCGGACCCGAACCAACACCTCTTAGATAACAAAGCCGTAGTGCTGACAGAGATGTCGTCATCAGCGAAGGCGAACTCTGGGCACAGTTTGGGCACGACGATTGCGCCAACGTTCGGCTCAAACTTGACTCGAAGCGGAGCGCTGATGCAGCGCTCGTTTCCAATATGTATCCAGCGTTGGCCTCTCGCTGCTGACGCAAAAATGTCAGCACTACGGCCTTGTCTTCTAGGCGGAGTTGCCTAAACCCGATGACGAGCGTCGTTCGACGCGTTGATTGGACACGAAGCCCCAGCCGAACACTGACGCAGCTCTCGTGTCCAGTCTGTGTCTTCGCTTCGAATGATCTCAATCTGATGGCGTCAAACTTCCAGTGCACAGACCTTGATTATTCTAATTGGTGTTGGTTATATGTGACTTGCATGAACACGTCCCATCAGTGGCCGTTTTGGCGGCCGTTGATGGCCTTGGTGCGGAGCGCGTCCTTTATACATTAAACAACACCGAATTTATCTTTCATGGGCAAGAGGCAGTAACAATGACCTCCAGCATGAGTTGCTGACGTCATGTACCGGCCATGTATAAATTTGGTGTGGCACTAAAATCAAACTACAATCAAAGACGTTTTTTTTTTTTTATTGATCCTTTGAACACCTTATGTGCTCTTAGGATTGTTTAACCTTTTGCTTGGTTACAGTAGCTACTAAGACTGAAACTGTCTCGAACACTTTTGTCGTATCAGCCCACGACGCCTTCGGGGGATACCAGCGTATTTGACGCGTAGGTCTTTTGTAGGATGACGACCGATCTTCATAATC
Organism: Ixodes scapularis; assembly: GCF_016920785.2. Classification (NCBI taxonomy): domain Eukaryota; kingdom Metazoa; phylum Arthropoda; class Arachnida; order Ixodida; family Ixodidae; genus Ixodes; species Ixodes scapularis. The sequence continues at coordinate 29,989,989 of NW_024609836.1, forward strand.
ATATCTCCCACACCAACTTCATGAAATACAACATCAAATCAGATTTTTAATATTGTAATTTGGACCACCATAACGTGTTTGTTTCAAATTATAGTGAGTGTATTTTTATTATTTAAATAGTACTACAAGCCATTGAAGGCCCAAGTGGGGGTGAGATAAAGGTTTTAACAAAAACAGTAATAAAGCCACAACCATATGCAGTGTTATAAAACAGGTTGAACAAGCCAAGTAAGAACTATATACAGTCATTTAAGCGAAAAATGGTACAAGTCATGTAAACACTATACAGGCATTCAAGCAAAAAGGCTACCATCAATCAGCAACATTACAATAATTATCTAAGCAGATACAGTATGTCGATTTATGCAATGTAAGCCGCCTGCAAAAAGAGTGAACATACAACAATTAGTTTCCTGTTACAAATATCTTCCCTAGGCGTTTCCTCTAATGTGTGTCTGTTGAAAAACGTGCAGTGCACCGGATTTGGCGCCCGGATGTCTGAAATTTCTACAAAGGGTGTTTCGACGTAATTTACGCCACCATTCTACACAGGTGGCGCTAGTCGGCCTCCTGTTTCGACCGGTGAATCAACCGTCCTTTTGGGACCACGAGGGAGCGCCTGAAGCTTACGACGCCGGCGACTTGAAGGTGCGTCGAGCTTCCAGCTCCAGTGCTATTGCTGGAGTTGTTCTGAGTCTGTGGCCATCTTGATTATTTTCTGAAAAACGAAAGCATTCGCGTTAGACCTTCTGGATTTACGGAGTGTTCCCGCGGGTTATTTAGTTGTAAAATCATTCAGATAAATTAGCCAAAAAACAGAGTGCAATTAAACCCTCCACAAATCCGTTTTAAGATGGTCATGTTGAAAATTAACCCGGGACTGTCATTGGTTGTAAAAGAATTAAAAACTTGGTAAAAAAACAACAACAAGAAAAGTAGCATCTGAAATTTAGCTGGTGTGTTTATTTCTTCACCTCCTTATATATCCACACCATAACTCCTACCACCAACGTCACAGCACCATCCTTTGTTACATCGTTTCACCCTCTCTTTCTTATGCAGATTGAACCGTTTGAATCCAAGCACAGTGACCCCATTTCCGAACTGAGATCTTTGGTTCTAGGGTTCAAACGGTTCAATTTGTATAACAAAGAGAGGGAGAAACGTTGGAACAAAGGTTGGTGCGTGACGAGCGGCGGAGAAAAGCTCACCGGAGAAAAGCTCATCGGAGAAAAGCTCACCGCAAAACTGGCGGATGCGGAGAAAAGCTCACCGCACTTTTGACCAACCCGGAGAAAAGTTCACCGCACTTTTGACCACGATCATTTTTATTACGCCTCAAAAGCAAATGCGGTCACCAACGGCGTCAAGAAGCACAGCAAGCCCCTTATGCTGCAGATAGTCATTGCAGAGGTTTCGTAGTCGGTTCTGCAGGCGGTTGGTATCCCTTCTTGTTTTCTTGGCAGGTGGCTCTCCTCGACTGACTTGCAGCAACGTTGTAGCAACCACTGCATTTGAAACGTCACAATAAACCTTTATTGGTAATTCAGACGTTGCGCATCTTTTACTTATTACCTTTTTTTACCTGTTTTTTTTTCTTTCGAAATTGTGTATATATCAATAACTGATTTTATCGCAAGAAAGTTACTTGCTTATTGTCTACTCGGATGAATATGTTTGAAGTGCTAATTACCTTGCGATGGGTGCTCTGGCAGAGATGGAAGAAGCACCCCCTGGATGCAATGTTCTGCTCGAAGACTTCTTTTGCAGCCTTGATGCCAGCAATTGCGTAGTCGCTAATGATGGTGCTCAGATCTGGGATGTATCCCTTCGCTTCACAAGCGTCAAGGATTGCCTGGAACAGCTCTTCGTACGTTGCAAAGCTTCTACCAGGAAGGAGAACATAAATGCCGTTTGTCACCCAAAACAATGATCGCTGGGTCCCTGTAACGCCGAAAATCAAGAGGTCAAATTATGAAAAGGCCGAACGTGAGTACGCCGAAAAATTGAAATGCTGAAAAATCAAAATGCCGAAAAGACATAATGACGAGAACCACGGAAAAAACAAAAAAGACGCGCTTTGTGACTATCACTTGTTCGTCTTCCGTCAGCTCACTTTCCACTGACACGAACCTGTCTAACTCGTTCTGGAAAGGCACCACGGTATCAGTAGATTAAACTGATGTAAAAATTCGTATTTTTCTATCTGTCGTAAAGCCAGGTGAGTCAGCTTGCAGCCCTTTCGTTCCCTCCACTCTTCCCGCAAGAAGACTCTGACCTGCTGCGATGCTGCAAAGACAGTTCCTGCTTCGGAAATCACGCCGCCATGTTGTCGGAGTTAACACCGCCGTGATCATGCGAAGTCCACCGGTATTCACACCATCCCTCTAGGCTCTGGAATGTGCTTGCCCTCGTTCAGAACGGATTTTCCAGGGGCAACAACGCCGTTGAGGCATGGCACCGACGATGGGAGATTATGGTTAGCGGACACCACGTAAGCGTCTTCCTGCTCATCACCACGATGAAAAGGGAGCAAGCTAAAGTCGAAGACGACATCGAGGGAGCGATCAGACGTCAACCCCGCCGCTTACAAAGCAAGAAGAAAAAGTTGCGCGAAAATCGTTTGGCAGCTGCTCTGGGCAACCGGGACAATGCCGACGTTCTAAGCTTTCTTCGAGGAATTGCGCACAGCTTATCCGTCTGAAATGCAATAAACAAGGAATCGCTCTGCTATGCGACGAGATATGCAGAAATATATTTTTCCTTTTTTAAAGTTTTGAACCATACGAAGGGAAGCTATATACTCGGGGACAACCTTCATTGGCTATTAGAAAAGGGGGCGAAAGCGCGTGCACATCGGCCGGCGGAACCTCTCCTCTAACTTTAATCACATTGCCAAGAAAACTTATCTTGCTAAGAAACTTTATCTTCCACTATAACTAGGCGATGCCAACATTTTGATGTTTCGGCGTTTTGATGTTCCGATGTTTTGACTTCCGACTTTTTGAATTTTTAAATTCTTTATTTCCGTTTTTTTTTTGTATTTTAGGCTTTTTGAATGTTCGGTATTTTAAATTTCGGCATTCCGATAATTCAGCATTTTGATTTTTGGCATTTTGAATGCCACCAACTTTGTAGCCTAGCTTTGAAAAGAAATTTTGGGTGAGCTTCACTCCGGGTTGGTCAAAACTGCGGTGAGCTTTTCTCCCTATTCGCCGGTTTTGCGGTGAACTTTTCTCCGGTGAGCTATTCCCCGGTGAGCTTTTCTCCGGTGTGTTTTTCTCCGGGATTCGCGCGTGACATCGGTGGTCGGAGTTATGTTATGGATATATAAGGGGGTGAAGAGATGAACACAGCAGCTGAATTTGAGATGTTACTTTTCCTGTCTTTTTTGTTGTACCAAGTTTTCCATCTTTTACCGCAAGTTCCGGTAATTTCCCGCATGATTAACGTCCATCAGCTCGCTGCGCACTCACTGTATTTTCTTTAGACATCGTATTAAAAATTTGTGAGTGTAGGTTTCCGCAAAAAGAATACAAGAAAAAAAAGTATTCGCAGTCCTGTCTCGTTATTATGAAGTTGAACCCCCCTCCCGCAACACACCTTTCCCTCTCCTCAAATCCCCGGAAAACAAAAACACACATAATGCGAGTCTTTTAGAATAACTAGACAACAATGTTTGTATTTATCCAGTTCGTCAGTAGCCGGCTTCATATATTAACGAGGTGCATCATATTGGGGTTGCTTGATTCCGAAGAAAGCGTCTGTTTAAAACTTTCTTAGGAAACCTCTCGTTTCCATCTCTTGTCGATCTCGAGAGGTTTTCTGAGTATTTGGATCACACTAATCTCCTCTGAGCCTCTGACATATTGCCAGTCTCTTCCTGACTTCGCCGAATGACGTCCCGTGCCTGTCTACAAATTTAATCAAGTGAAGCACGCTGAGTGTCCCTGCACCGATGTGTCCCGTTCACCCCAAGCCTTGTCTCAACAGGCAGCGTCACGTCACGACCGTATGAGTCTGAACAATACTTCTTTTGTGGTTTCTTGCTGTGATGTGTTCAGTACGAACGTGGCGTGCTGGACAAAGTTATCCTTATTAGTATGCGTGAAGGTCACATAGGCGGACAAGATATCCGTAAGTGTACGGTCGTTCCTCTCAACTAGACCGTTCGTTTGAGAATGGTACACACATGTTGGAGAATGTCGTATGCCATGCCTCGCCAGACAGTTTCTGAAATAGTGAGACATGAACGGTGTACCACGATCTGAGATTATTGCGCGTGGCTTGCCATGTCTCTGAACAATGGTGATATCAATAAACTACTCTAGGAAATCTGCGGTAGCATCTGGCACTGCCAGGCCTCTACCCATTTGGTTAAGTAGTCAACCGCGATTATAATATAACGATTTCCGCTCCGGGATTTTGGAAAAGGTCCGAGAACGTCAATTCCAATTAGCTCAAACGGATGTTCTGGAGGTGTGACTGGGCAACGGGGTCCGTCCCACTTAGTAGTAGATGTCTTCCAAAACTGGCAGTGTTCGCATGCCTGAACGTGTCGAACGACGTCTTGTCGTAGGCCGCGCCACCAAAAACGTACGGCGACCTTAGTGTAGGTCTTTTCTCGCCTTAGGTGACCTGCACTCGGAGTGTCATGGCATGCTTGAAGTATCGCTACCCATAAGCTCGCGGGTACAACTGGGAGCCAGGCGGTGCCTACTGACTGTCGTTCGTCGACAATCATGTATGCTTGAAACAGGCCCGCTAATCGTCGTCGTGTGTCATTGAGTCTCTTAATGGAACTTTGTTGGAGGATCAAGCCTACATTAGCTAGCTCGGCGTCGTTTACCTGTGCCGTGTATAAGTCTTGAACAGAAGAAATTTCCACAGGGTGGTGCGAAAGATAGTCCGCATCTTGGTGATTCGCCACTGCGATGGCGAATTGAGAAGTTGTATTCCTGCAGCTGGAGTGCCCACCTTGCAAGCTTTGGCGTCAGGTCCTGCTTGGATTGCAACCATTGCGATGCGGCATTGTCCGTTACTACCGTGAAATGACGACCATAGAAATACGGACGAAACTTGGTGACTGCCCAGACCACGGCGAGACATTCCAGTTCAGAGGAATGACGTCTACTCTCACAATCGTCTAAAGGTCGACTAGCGAAGGCCAAAACTCTTTCGATGCCGGATAAATCCTTTTGGAGCAAGACTGCCACCAGACCATCGCCGCTAGCATTGGTGTGCAGAATTGTCTCATTAGTCTCGTTGAAGTGGGCTAGAACTGGAGGGTTTAGCAAGGCATGCTTGATATCTGCAAATGCCTGAAATTGAGCCTCCCCCAGGTCCAGGTGGTTGTCTTCCGAAGAAGAATGGTTAAGGGGTCGTGTGCGTCTCGCGAAACCTTTTATGAAGCGCCGAAAAAAGGACGCAAAACCTATAAAGCTTCTTAGCGCTTTGTCCGTTGTCGGAGCTTAACATTCTGCAATGTGTCGCACTTTCTCAGGATTGGGAAGGATGCCATCCGAAGTGATCGAGTATCCCGAATACGTGACTTGTCCAAAGCCGAAAAAACACTTCTTAGCCTTCAGTTTAAGTCCAGCATCAGATGGAGCCGCGAATCGACAGAGACGGCGCTAGTGGTAGGTGACCCTCAGTCATCCTGGAAAGAGTATCGGACCGCCAAACCCACCAACAGCTGCGGTCGCTGTGCCAGACTGCCCCCAGGGAAAGTTCCTTTCGGACCTTGCTGGGGTGCCTCGGGAGGACACGCACTCCTAGAATGGACAGAGATGGCACTAGCAGTAGATGTGCCTCGGTCGACCAGGAAACAGTATCGGACTGCCAAACTAACGAGTAGCTGCAGTTGCTGCAGCAATCTGTCCTGGGGATGTTTCAGTACTTTAGGCATTTGGTGTACTGTTCAGCCTTTGCTTGGGGGAGGGGGGGGAAGGGGGTCTTTGGGACTTTAGGGAGTCAACTAAAACAGATAAATGGAACTGCATTTTGCAAAGTGGGCTTCGAAAATCCTCTGCTTGTGCATCGAATATGTATTGTAAAACTGATGTAACCTGTCTTACTGAAGAAGAAAAAATTCATAGTTATGCGAGATCTTGCCCTTACCATTTACATTTCCAGTTCTCTTGCAGTGGTGGTTTACTCTCTTTTTTCAAGGTGAAAAAAGAAATATTTGGGAAAACTTCTTTCTTACTCTTTTTTTTTTTTTTTGCTCTCTCTTGGTTTGCATGATTAGTGTTTTGAATTGGTCGATACTGGAATGGTCCTGTGATAGATTAAAAAGATTGAATTTTAGTCGCGAGCGCATCATGTGACGCCACCTCCAACGTCCGTTTTTTGCAGAGCCTAGATTAACCTGCCAAAGACGTGCACGTGAAGTCTGCGCTGTCAAAGTTGCTGGCGCATGCGTGGAGTTGATCTGAAATGATATATTTGCTTGTGTTTTGGTTTTAGTAAAACTGTAAGCAATGGAGACCCTGCTGACACTATGAGAGCAAACGCACTTTGTGCGGACTAAGCACACACGCTCGTGCACTAAGAGCATCGTCGGAGAAAACATACTCGTGCCTGTCGCACTGACTTCGCTTGCAGTTGTGTTGAAACAGGGTATAGATACATCCACATCCTCGCGTCTGCAGCCGCGACGGCGTTGCAAGCTATGAACTATGTGCGAAATGAAGTATGCAAGCACGTACGCAACCCTTGACGAGTGAGCGTATAGTACGCACGCACGCGCAAGTTGGTGCGACGCCGATGCTACAAGCACGAGCAGGCCGTTTCGAACGACGATTACTTCCACGGCACGGACGTCCGTGCATGCCGAGTCGGCAGTGTTGTGCTCTCTACTACGAGATCGCTTGCTCTTACGGTGGAACGGAGTGCATAATTCGCTCTAGACAGCTGTCTTTTTTGCATTATGGTGAGCTTTATACAGAGCACCTAACTCGCATAACTTTGCGGCTCCCGTCAGGTTGAAATCTTTTCGACCGATTCGGTGAAGCATGATCTTCCTCCGAGGTTCATTTTCTGTTCCAGAGGGAACACTGAAGGCACAGCATCCCGACAGCTGCGGCGTAGCAACAGCTTGGGAAAGTAATGGCGGTCGGAAGTCCAAAACAGAAACCAGGATGTCACCTAAAAAAAGCGTAACCCCGAGCTTTTTTTCTCTTCGTAATTGGTTAGTTTATCCGGTGCCCTTGATTGGCTCCAATCCTTGATTGGCTGCATCAGTCCGTTGCGTTAACTGCCGGGGGACTTCATGTGAAACGGAATTTAGCTGCGCAGCATAAGTAGTTTCTGATTTTTTTTTTTAACTCTCACGTAGTAACCGGCACATAAGCCGTGGCAATTCTTAGCATTTCACCGGTTATTTTGTGACAGTTCGCTAATTCAGCATACGTCGAAATTAAAGACGACCACAGTCACGTGAAAACGGTTGACATGTGAGCCAAAACGAGTGCTGCATCAAAGCCGCCTCTTTGGAAATGTGTGCTCCCTGCGTGGGGAGGTGCCTGTGGCTTTGGATGCACTACTTTTCTGAAATGATAATGACTACCTTGCATGTGGCAACTGAATACGAAAGGAACGTTTTTCCTGATCCGTACAAAAGTAGCTGAGCTTTTTTCCGTTGAACTTCTCTCAATTAAGCTTTTTCCGATAATATTTACGTTTTTTTTTTTGTTCATTGAGCTTTTTTTTAATTTTTTATTTTTTTTATTTTGAGCGTTTTTCCGGCGAGATTTTCTTTTGGTGAGCTCTCGCCGGTGAGCTATTCTCCGGTGAGCGTTTACCGTCGAGATTTTCTCGATCGAGCTTTTCTGCACACGCTTCTGGCTGGTGAGCTTTCCTGTTGAGGGATTTTCTCCGCGGTGAGCTTTTCTTCGTCGAGTTTTTCTCCATTGAGTTTTTGCCCGTTTAACTTTTCATCCGGTGGGCTTTTCCACGGTGAGCTTCTCTCTAATAAGCTTTTCTCCGTTGAGTCTTTTTTTTTCTCGTGATTTGTTAGGTGCAGGGGCTCGTCCACCCTGGCGCCGCTGAGACCGCAGACGCCCAAGGGAGCGAAGACGTCGTCAAGGCCGTTCCCCGAAGCCGTCTGCTTTGGTGCGTGTTCGAGCCCGAGCGTGGCGCCCTCTGGCTGTCCGACGTGCCCCTGGGGCTGTGCTCGGCGCTCATCTACTGCTGCCTCGACCTGACCTCAAGAGGCGTACGCTACCCGAAGCCCCGGGACGAAGGCGCCTCTGGCGCCAACGTCTTCCACACGCTCAAGGACCGCAGGCCTCAACTGGCCCTGTACGTCTTCTTCGGCGACGGGCAGCTCACGACGGCAGCCTTCGCCAACCAGGTCAGGATGGTCTAGAACAAGGTTTTCCAAACTTCACGGCGAACGGGAGTTTCGCAGTGTTGAGGGCCAAAGAATAAACGAGTAAATATAAATGAGGAAAACAAAAGCACCGAATAAATATACCTAGAACGCATTAAGATACCAAAAATGAAAGTGGAATCAAATAATAATAATAATAAAAGAATCAAAGGTGTATTAACGGAAAACCCACATGCGAATAACAAGACTTGCGAGTAATGCAGTTCAATATACAGTTTTTTTAAAGCTTTACAGATTTGTTTAAAAAAAAAAAGGCGTGAAAGCTAGACTTATGCGGTTTGTGCAGGTGAGTTATGAGGTCAGCGGGACATAGTATTGTAGGATGATCGTAACGATCAGTCGGCTAGTTAAGTAAAATTCGTTAATTAACTTTTTATTTAGTAAAAATAGACAGATGGTTCCAATTAGAAACTTACTGAGCGTAATTGAAAACCACTATATTAACTCTTTTTAGAACTGTTTGAAGCTCATGTTAAATTCGGGGGCGCACCAAAGTTACCACACGTGCAGCAGGCGCAAAGCTATAGCAGTGGCAAGACGCGGATGATTAGATTTTCATAGCGTACAGGAGCCTTTCTTGCAAACGTGTATAGTGAACAGGCTTTGATAATTTGTAGGTTGTGTTCGTTGGCCTACTTCACGAGCAGCGAGAAATTTCAAGAATGCCAAGGATATGTCTTCGCGTGCACGCCGCACGCGTGCTTGAGGTTGGCTGTTGTCTGTTTTTGCTGTTTGTCGACAAAAGACAGGACAAGGGCGTTAGCAAACAAACAACAGACACACACCGCTGGCCGACTGCGAAAGCAACTTCCTGGGACGCCATGCAGGCCTCAGGTTCAGGAGTACACCTGTTGCTTTCGGCAGCTATCTACTTTCGCTGATTGGTGACGCGAGGGGGTAAGAAAGTGCACTGCAGGTGTATTAGGCGGGGGGATCGGTGGCCGAGCGCTCCAGCGCATACCAGCTCCGAGCACGTGGAGCGAAAGCTCGCGCTGCAGAACCCAGGGATCCTGGGCTCAATCCCCGCCCCTGCCCGCTTCGATCTGGATGAGCATCGAACCGAGCGTGCGGACGTGTATAACGTGTATCACTACTGCGTGGTGCACGTCAAAGACCCCAGGTTAGCGGTTGTACCGCACTGGCTAAATTTCTCATCTACAGCTGAGACGCCAGACGCCAACTGAGGCAGACTAACTTCCGACTGAATAAACATACACACAACAATTTCGCTTTGTGTATTAGGCATGCCAGCGAGCAGCATTTCACGAATGTCTGTCAAGAAATGGCCCACTAGTGTAATGATCTGAGAGGCCATGTATAAGCCCCGGTGTCATTTGAACGAAAAACAGAAGCGGCCGTTTCCGACTAATCTCAAGCCTCTGCAGTATGCACGGGAACATATACTTGGCAAATTTGCAATTTGATTTCCTCACGAGCACAGTATACTCGTGAAGAGTTCACGAGTGAATACAAGTTTCAAATAACTCCTAAGGCATTTGTTTCTTTATTTGAAAACTTTAAGACTTTTAGTTTCGTATTGTGCAAGTGTCCGGGGTACCAATCCTTTTATTCCGCCGTAAAACTGCTCGCTTATGTTTTTTTACAAGATATATAATACTAACCCGTACTTACACCAAAGACTTTTCACTCGACCATATAAATTTATCCACGCATGAACCATCTGTTTATACTAAGCGTCCCTAATTGTAATACCAACGCATCCTACCATTCATTCGTCCCGAAAACTTCTTTGGTAGGAACCGCGTTCAATTCAATTATGTCCATTGTTAGTGATCAACTGTTTAAAAACGCTATTAACATCCTTCACTGTTTTGAGCATCTATGAAATTAGGGTAAATTTACTCCATCTTGTATTTTATTGTTATCTTTGTTGTTTTCTCCCCTATATAATGCCGATGGTCGTGAGAATATTAAATAACTAAATAAAATATCTCTAAATTGTAACTACGGTAATTTTCATGCAATGGCCAATGGGCACTTTGATACTTGATCCCCGTGTTCCAAGGGAATCATACAAGCCGTTGGATGGACAAAGAAACATTCTTTTGTGTCAGGCTCGTCAGACTATTAGGCGTCGGACAAAAACCAGCCACCCGCGTTAAGATGCGCAAAGACGTTTCTGAGATCGTCTCTTTTTAGTGATAAGTCATTCTACGTTATCTTAGTACCCTAGAAGTCGAAAAACTATGCTTGTGCGACGTCTATTTCCCTACTAAAAATGCGGTCGAAGTTCGTGCCACGCCCCTTTCTGAGCGGAAAAATCTGGAGCACAGAATCCAGCGGAGGCGCCGGACGGGCGCGCGTCAACCGATCGCAAGCCGCCTTTCTGATTGAGGCGGATGAGGACTAGCTGACGCGCGCCGTCGTCACGCCGCAGGCGTCTCCGCTGGATTCTGTGCTGCAGATTTTTCCGCTCAGAAAGGGGCGTGGCACGAACTTCGATCGCATTTTTAGTAGGAAAATAGACGTCACACGAGCTTAAATTTACAGCGGAGCTGTTAAGGGCTAGTTTCCCCAGGGTCGTGTCCGGTACCAAACAAATGTCGACACCCATGGCCGACACAACACTCTGGTTGCCGCCGTCGCTCATACATGGCGGTAGCTGTCCAGAGTGTTTTGCTTACCGGTTGTCTGCTTGCCGCCGTCGCTCGTAGATCGCGGCAACCTTTCCCGCCTCGGCAACCAAACAACTGCTTGCTGCCTTCACTCAAAGATGGCGGCAACATTTCTTCGGAGGAAGAAGAGCGGGAACGGAACGAGCGGCGATGTGCGCAGCAGCGCGAATGGTTCCGCACCCACCGCGAGCCACTGCGTAGAGCGCGAAAGAAGAGCAGATCGCTCGCCTGGAAGGCCACCGCCGAGAACAGAAGCTGCAGCTCCGCTGTTCTTCCTTCTTCACTACAGTGGAAAGGCAGAAAGTTTTCCGATTTCTGGGGTGCTAAGATCCCGTAGAATGACTTATCAGTTATCACCAAGAAGAGACGATCTCAGAAACGTCTTTGCGCACCTTTAACTTTGTGTTGCATACTTCAAAAACGTCCATGCAAATCAGAAAACTGCTTTTTTGCAACCATTGGTATTGAATTGAGACCGATGATTTTTTTTTCTTTGCTTTCACGAATGTAGATTATTAATTACACAACGTTCAATACAGCGGACAACATGCACTGCGGGCACAAGATCCCTTTTGTCCCATAACTATAACTTTGACTTTTCTTTTTGAACTTGACGTCTTTGTCTTGGTGGCGGAGCTTGGGTTCCCCTGTCGCAATCCTCTTCATCACTGTCATCACTTTGGCTCGCAGCTTCCGAGCTATCACCACACCTGCCTTGATCATCCTTTATGATATAATCGATGTCATCATCCTCGCTCTCTAAAAGATAATCATCACTACCTGACGGCACACCGTCTTTAAAGTTCTATTCACACGATGCATCTTGTTGGCGAATCTTGTGTCGCGAAACCCCGTCTGAACGCGACCGAAACAGTGGCGCGCCTCCGAAAAAAGTGGCGCGTGTTCCTCGCTTCTGAAGCAATTTTTCGCTGAAACCTCACCGACGCCCGTCAATCACCCGAAGGAGAAACGCGGACGCTGCCAATGGCCACTCGACTTCGCTATGACGTGTGACCTTCGAGGAGGAGCGAACTTTTGGAGGAGTCTGATTTTCGGCCGATTCCGTATCAGAGCCGAAGCCGAAAGAAAACAAACAAACATGGCGAGCGAGAAGCGGAGAAGCGGCGCGTACGGCGGACTATACTTCGTCTCACCCTACGATGGACTAAAGGCACAAGCTAGGAACCGCCAGATCCAATCACGAGCCACTTTGACATTGCGTGGTATTTCGCTTCGGTGCACGGTGCCCACGTCTCGGCTCACTGATGGGAATGGGTGGACAGTGGTTTGGATCGAGCAATGAGTGACTCAACAATTTTACATTGCAAAGAAAGCCACGACGTATTGGCTCTTTGCAGCGTCGAAGCTATAAAAATGATGCAGCGTTTTTGGATTCGGAGCATTATTCGTCCAAACCTAATAAATGCTAAGCGTGTCATAATTTAGCGTGGAACGTGATTGGACCTGGCGGCCCGTGGCTTTGGCCTTTAGTCCATCCTAGGATGAGACGAAGTATAGTCTTGGTTCTACTCGGTTGCAGGTGTATGAACGGCGCCTACAGTACAGGTTGGTGGCGCGGGGAAGATTCATCAACAGTCGCGACGAGTGCAAGCATCGCATATAAACATGATGACTGGGGATAACTTTATTTATTAGCGGTGCAAAAATGTCCGAAATGCTTCGAGATCATCTGCCTGTTCTTTGACGTTTGCGGTCTTTGACTTGATTTGATTTGATTTAATTTCATTTCCCGGGTTTGGCAGGACTAGTAAATCCAGTGAGCCGAAGCTGACGAAGTTCATTGAGTGGTATTAATAAAACAGACTGGTCTTCGCGCTGTGCGTACTTCATACCATTTTGATGCGAAACGCTTGGGTATTCCTGGTGCAGATGACAAGGTTTGGCGAAATTCTCGTGAGTCAATACGTCATAGGTTTCGCGCGTCAAACTCCACGTGTGAACAAGTCGATTTCGCGAAATCTTGGTTTCGCTAAACTGTGGCGCGTCGAAAAGATGCATCGTGTGAATAAGCCTTAAGTAGGACATTGATTTCTGAGTCAGATAGTGGAATTTCCTATAAAGCATCGATGTCTGCTCCCCGTTTGCCCCTAAAACGAAAAAATAACAAAATATAGTATTTTTTTTTCTCGAAATATGTAGAATTAATGAGCCATATTCATTACAACAAAAAATTGGACATCCCTGTATATTTACAGCGCTTCTGACCAAAAAAACAATTTGTGCATAACACATGGCCGCGTAATGCTGCTGTTCAGGGTGTCCACCAAAGCTGAACAATGAAATATTATTGAACACTCCTATTTATACAGATTACACCTCAAGACTTCCTCAAAGGCATGAAAACGTTTCACAGGGGAGTATTAAGTTTTTGCAAGAGTTTGGGACACTTTCGCGAGGATGCAGGTGCCATACCTGGAATTTGTGGAAGCTACCATCTTGGATGCTGAATATGTCAATGCCAGTGGAATGGTGGCGCCATCTATGGGTGGCAATAGAAAACACATATGTCCACTGAAGTGGACACCCTGCGTACGGGACATTATGGGGCCTGGCACTTTATTTAAAAATTAAATAACTTTGTCCGCTATAGTGGCCACTATGCAACAAAGGGTTCAGTCCTTCTTTTGGACTCTTCTTGTTCACGTTCCATCCATTGAAGAGCACGGCGAAAGAGCCCAAGTATAGACCTTACCTCGCCACACCGGAGAAACTCGGGATTGGCACAGCATACGTTGCTAAAGAGCTCAGCAGGTGCTGCCTGTGTGTGCGCACGCGCGCGTGACGTCATGCGAGCACGTGACGCCCCGACGTCCCGTGATACGACGTCACGCGACTCTGTGACGTCATGTAACTTAACGTTGAGTTCGGTGCCACGTTACGCCGTGGTGTCAAGTGACTCCCCCACGTTTAGGTCATAAAAGCAAATGTAGTGCCTATGGAGCTGCATTGCTTATATGACTTTCACTAGTCTGTCGGTAGAGCGTAACGCTCGAGAGTAAAGTGAGGGTCAAACTGATAACGCATCATAAGAAAGGAACAGTCTACAGACACTGTCTGAGACACTGTCCATACAAAAAAAAATGAGCAGTCCTGCGTGAATCTACAGCACAGACAGAGCGATAGCTGCTCCAAGTCACGCTGAAGTTGTCGGGCATCGGCGTCGCGTTCACGTGCCGTGGGGTACGTGAACAAGAGCGTTCGGAACAAAATAGATATCTAACTATTTTGTTCCAAACGCTTTTTTTTTTTTCAGGAGCTTCTGAAAACGCATCTCCCCGGCGAGTGCTTTTGGCATTGACGGTGCAACGACAGCGTTTTGTTTTTGGCTATTCATTTCTTACAGAGCGCGTGCAGTGGGTCTTGGGTAATAAAAAAGCTCTAAGTATGGAGCGGGTTGTTAAGGCTGTGGCGTAGCTCAGTGATAGAAACCTGAAATAAAGAAAGAGAGAGAGAAAAAAGAAGTAGCTCAGTTGTATTCCTTCGCTTCGCGCGGAGTGAACCCAGGTTTGATTCCCGCAAGTGGCGGGCGATCTTTTTCGAGGATTTGGCAAGATCGTCGAAGAACGCTCTAGAACACCAACTGGAACAACGAAAACTACGACATCAACACCGACAGTTACCACAACAACGTCAACGACGGACGTCCTTTCAAGCGGTGGGAACAGTCCTTAACCACAATCCCTGTAAAAACTGTCTCCTGAGAGACGTATGAAACAAGCGTGCTTCGAGCATGCTTTGAACCTTGAGGCATGTCCACAGATAATCCTGTCAACGAGTTTGTAGCGTACACCGTGTCTTTTGGTGTGATGTCCGAGCAGTGTGACTTCGACTTTACGTGTCGCTTTTCTCACCGAACCCAACCCCATAACAGATTCTGATTCAACCAAAATATTTTGAGTCGCTGGTGAACCACACTGTATATAATATATGAGGGCTACATACGTATATACAGGGTGTTCCCCCGAAAAATAGTTACAGGGTTTTCTTTAGCGCAAAAATAAACTATTCATTGCTGAACGCTCATTCTCCGCCCAAAGGTAGCACTAGAGGTCCAAACCAGATGCCAAAGTTTCAGCCCGATTCGATACCTTATCCAAAAGTTTTAAGTGATTTTGTGAAAACTACAATAGGAAAGTGCTGCAAAATTTTTGGCCGTTTTCGGTTTCTGGTGCCATAGAGCTCCATGTATTTGAGAACTCCGTCGGCCACCATTTCCCCATTGAAATTATCAGAAAAGCACTTATAAATTTTGAATAAGATATCGGTTCGGGCTAAAAACTTTGTCATCTGGTTGAGACCTCTAGCGCTGCCTTTGGATGGAAAGTAAGCACTCGGCGATGTGTAGTTTATTTAGGCAATAAAAAAAAACTAATTTTTTTTTTTTTTTTTTTTTGGGGGGGGGGGGGGGAGGGGGGGGCGGGGGGCAACATTTTGTATAATAAATTTCTGTACGGCTTTTATATAGTAGCCGTCACATTGAGAGTGCCGCTCGCAGGTCCGCTCCAGCAGCCCTGGCGAGCTTTCGACCGTGGTCGGCGGCTGGCTGCTCAAGCATGGACTGGACGGCATGCTGTTCTTCTACCGGTCGCACCGGTCCTGGACGCGGGCCGATGACACGTTTCGAGACTTCGCACGCAGGTTCCGGGAGGACCTCGGCCGGCTGGGACTCCTGGTCTCCGCCGTCGTCTCCGTGGACAGGGAAGACGTTAAGGGCTCCATCAACAAGTGAGAGAACGTTCACGCGCACCAAAAGTGTCCCGCCGATATGCACCCCTTTCCGGCGCTTGTTAAATGCTGAGTCACTAATGTGTGGACGCACACGCCACTTGTTACGAAAGAGAGCATACATTTTTTTCAGATGCAAATTTTGTTGTTAAACTTCTCTTCGTGTAACAAAGTCTTTAGACAGGAATACGTAATGATTAGCGTCCGATCACGCACGGGTCACGGCCGTATGAAGAAAAGCTTGGCTTCTGGGTGGTGCCATTCGCAGCGTTCGTACGAATGGCGCATGCCTTGCTTGCTTTCCGAAGCGAGGAATATGCGCCTGACGGGCTTTAAGGATCGCAAGCTGGGCTGTGCGATATCTTTAAGCAGAATTTTGGAAACAAATGGCTTGTGGCCGGTGCAATATTCCGTTTTCGCGTTTGTGGTGGGTTCTTTACACACTTTCCGAATCAACGAACAAGTGTGCGCTGGGCTGTGAGCCTGTGACTTTGTGAACTTCAGAATTCTGTATAAACATCTGTCCGCATCTGCTCACGCGTACTAATGTAGCGTAAACATTAAAAAAAGTGCACACTGTCAGCGTCTTACCAAAACGCTAACAATGCTTTCTTTTCGGCCTTCTGTAATCAACGTGTTTTTTTGCATTTATTTAAACATTTATTGTTTGTAAACACTGTGAGCGAGCGTTCCAATGTTTACAAATCCAGAGCGGAGCGTGCAATCTCCACAGCTCAACTCACGCGCGTTCGTGGCTTCAGTAATTGAGCTAGGCACGCGCCATACTTACGAACGCTGAAAACGTCCAAGGCCTACGGGCCTTTTTTTCTGCGGCATTTCAGAAGTAAAAAGCACTGCGCGAGTGCACGGGCGCCGATAGCGTTGGTTTATAGCCTTGGAAACTTGCGCCAAGCGAACGGCGTGTGGCACGCACCGTTTGCTTGACACTTAGCGCGGCCGAAATCGGTTTGCATAAGGACTGCGAGAATTCTTTGCCACCCAGAGAACGCGTTTGAGCAGTCTGAGCCGCTGTATGTCTGAAGTAGTGATGCCATGGTAACGCCAACGTTGCGCGAAACACCTCGCCGCCGCGCGCCTTCCTTTCACTTTCAAGAGGTGACCGCGGCCGACGCAGCGAGCAATACCAGAGTGACTCTATCCCGACTAGTTCAACGTGACCTTGAGCTCCGCGAATCGCAAGGCCAAACCGATAAGGCACATGCTCTCAGTGATGCAAGCCATCGAAGTGACGCTACAAGCCATCGGAGCGACTCCGCTTGATACATCTCGGCTATCACTGGTCCATCTTCTTTTATGTGTTTGTAAACTACACGGAATTACATTTCTCGACACGAGCGCCTGTCGAAAGATATGAGTGCGAAACAATCGCACGACACACGCAACTTCGTCATTGTCGTCGACTGCTTCACACGCCGGACAAGCGTGGAGAAAATAACGCGGTCGTGTGTAGCCATGTGACTTCCGGCCATGAGCTTCCGTGCTCATGTTTCGGTTGCGGTTTCAAGCAGCTGAGTTTTTCTTTTTTTGGCATTGTTAAAAAAATATACGTGACTCCAGCAAAATATAGATTGGGTGGTCTCCTGTCACAATATTAAATTGCCCGGCAACACAAAAAAAAAAAAAAAAAACGTTTCGGGGGTGTCAGTGTCCCTCTAAAGGGATACTTCAACGAAATTTCAAGTATACCCGTCGTCTTCAGAAACATACTGAATATGATCCACAATATCCGTAAATGCCAATCGCAGGTTTGTATTTTGAGCCTGGCGGCTGTATTTTTCGTTATAAACGGCCCACTCTGCCAAGCGCTCGGAGAATAGCCAGCGGAGAGCACGTGACATCCGGTGCAGTCGTGACGTAGATTCTCTCGGGACGAGCAAAGCTGCGGCGAGGCTGACGTCAACAGGATGTCTTAGCCGTTCCAGCCACTGAAGCGGCCGAAGCACACCAGCGATCGGACCACCGCAACTAACCCTGAGCTGCTTTAGTACGAATTTTGAGCGACGGATTAATCCCCTATAATCTTGTAGAGGGACAATCGCGACGTCTGGGACACACAAAAGAGAGTTTCGGTGAGAGGGGGGTTACTCTTTCCCCTCTTCTCTCGTAGTGGCCGGAGGCGAGACAGGCATCGTCATTGCCTGTCAAGGTTCCTAGACGGGCATTACAAGCGAGGCGTTAGCGACATCCACCAGGGGGTGTTTGCTAACCGTTTAATCCGTTTTGAAATCCCCTTTCGTGTCTTTTTTAGCAAGAGATTGGTGTGCCTGATGTGATACTGCTCCCTTGAACACAAATAGATAAAGAAATAAGCTCCGAAATTTTGTTGTAGTGTCCTTTTAAAGACACTAGGCTACAGCACTGGATAAATTTCTTCTCAACAGGAGGTGCTCATTGGGGCTCACTAACTTACGATGTCTTAGCATACATGGGACGCAATTACTTTTACGCTTAGTAGTTGCTTTTTTGGATCTAAAAAGCCTTTACTTGTTTCTCTTATAGAATCTGACCCTGCGAAGTCGCTTTTCGTAGATTCCGATGATAATTAAATTATTACTGGATAGCGCGCTCTGTCTCTGTCTTCTCTCTTGTCCGTGTCTCGTTGGACTTTTTAAATATTATGAATCACGAACTGGCCCAACTTTCCACCTTTGTTACCCGGACCGAGCGTGCACTGCCTAACATTCCCAGTAAAATATATATATATATATATATACTGCTGGTCCTTTGGGCTTTTTGATGGTCCAGAGTTTTTTGAAGGTTTATCAGACTTTCTTGATGGTTCACCAGGTTTTCTTGATGGTCTACAAAATTTTCTGATGGCACATCAGACCTACTAAATGGACCATGAGACCTTTTTGGTGTCCCATAAAACCCTCTTGGTGCACCGTCAAATCTTCTTGGTGGCCGATCAGACCTTCTTGATGACTTATGAGACCACCTTCAAGAACCGTTAGACCTTCTTGATGGCCCATTATACCTTCTTCAAAGCCCATCAGATCTTGATGGCACATCAGACCTTAGTGACCTACGATACCTTCTTGATGGCCCATGACATCTTCTCGATGACCCATCAGACCTTCTTTGCGACCTATCACACAGCGGGAACTACGCGCGCTTCTATGCGCAGCATGCTGACTATCTTCCCAACGGGTCCCCTGGTGCTGCGAACCCACGACGCGAGTCCCCAGCCCCAAGACGAGGCGCTGTGCCCGATGCCCTTCTCCCGAGGTGTGCACCAGGGGAGCGTGTCCCGACTCCTGGCCGACGTAAACGCTTCCGTGGGCGACTTCGACCGACTCGTGGCACCCAGGCTCATGTTCAGCGTCACCTTCGCTACCTCCAGCTACTTGCTCGAGGATGCCAATCTACCCCAGGTAGCGAGGTTCACTCTGTGGCGAGGTGACTTCTGTCAAACGGCCAAAACCGTAACGTCTGTTTATTGAAACGTCGAATTTCGAAAGGCGGCGAGGCATCATAATGTTGAGAAGTTGGAACGCCGAAGTGGAATAAGTTTTGTTACCATCTGTGAGTGGCAGCGCCAGGCAGACTGTTTGTTCAAATTTTTCCAGAAACCTAAGCTGACAAAATTTACACACGAAACATTCATGCACCACCTAAAGATACCTTCGTCAAACGTTTTATTAAACTACGTTTATTGTCTTATTTATTCAGCTTTTTGCGACTGAATAGCGCTCGGAAGCAACCTAGATAGGTATGCAGCTTTAAAAGTTCCTCCCCCCCCCCCAAAAAAAAAAAGAAGAGATACACTCGCGTTATAATTTTGTAAAACATATTCAAACATCATAAACCTTCTTAGAAAAACAACAAAAAAACTTCTTTTTACCAAAAGTCACGGTCGGCAGTGATCTGACTGATGGCTACCATCCGTGACGTCATGATAGGATTTGCCCAACGTTCCTGGATTAGCTCAGTTAAAGGCCGACGACCAGTCCGCACTTTCCACTTTTCCCTCGCTTCCTCCTCTCCCCATTATACCCTGTCCACCGTTGCCTGTTTCCTCCTCCCCCATGGTGAGGAGGATCTTCTGCTTTGCAGAATCTCGAGTCTGGTCGTCGGCCTTTAAGAACTCTTTGTAAACACTGCTTGCACGAGCAGTACCACCCCCCCCCCCCCCTCTCGCCCCACGGCTCGATGGTAACTGCAATGTATTCTATGTATTCTATACCCTTCTAATATGAATGTTTTGAAGCGCAGCGTCTAGATGGCGTTTCACCGTACTCCACGGAACACAGTTTTAGAACGAAAATGTAGATGGCGCTTTGAATGAAACGATGGGAGGCAAAACGAAGGGAGTGGGGTGCGGGGGCTAATCAAATAACATGGGATTTGCACCGCCGTGACGTCACGGGTGGTGATCCTGGCTTCTTATCATTTACAAGAGACAAATTTAAGCTGTAAGTCAGAAGCGCAGTGGAAGCTTGTATTCATAGCGCTTTAACCAACACCGCCAAAATTGTCAGTCCAATATTCCTCTTCGCCTCAATGAAAGCAGAATTAATATCACTTGAGATGCTATAGCGAGCGCTTGGCCAACCGTGAAAAGCCGACCACAGCGACATGCTTGGTTGCGCAAGTCGTCAATACACGATTGCAAGCGGGGCGGCTGCAAGCTGTTTCCACGTCTTTTCTGCGGGAAAGCCCATGCAATATACACCTTTTTAAGGGCGCCGCAAACTTAAGAATTGCGGCGTCGACGGCATGAAACACCGGTTGATTGTGACAGAAAACTGTCTGTGTAGGCATCGGTGTGGGTAGGGGGAACTTGGCTATCCCTGGCTATGGTGGGGTACAATAACTTGGCTGGAACTTGGCAAGTTTAGATAAGGTGGCCAATGAGAGGCCATCGCAAAGCCTCCTTGAAAGAACGAGGACGAAGGCGGTTGGGTGTTTTGATTGAGTTTCCACGAATAAGGAATATATGAGCAGTTTAGTGTAGTCTAAGCAGGTAAGCTCTCGGCTGCTCGAAGCTGCATCTTGAGTGGTAGCACCTAGACGTTTTCATACTTTCCACATGTCATGTGGCATGTGGAAAGTAATAGCGTACCTTGCAGGGATGACCTAATCGGAGCACCGGCACCGGGTTGAAATCGATTCGCCTGCCTAAGACCAACGTTACTAGATTACGTCGGTTGTGGAGCTCCCGGGATGGGGGAACCCCCTCATTCACTTTATCCCGGATCCCGTCGTTCGAATCGTCACCTAGAAAGCCAGGACAAAATGAACATTTTGTACTGGCTCAAGGCTTATGCGTCCAATCACGTGCCGGATTCACGCAAAGGTAAATTTAGTATCTTCGGACCGGTACGTGTTTCAACCTCAAGCACAAATACTGCGGCAGCTAGAACCGCTCCATGCCCGTCATGTGCTGCGCAGGAAGGTTCTCCGGCACTGCGACTGAATGGCGAAGAGGCGACGTACGCAGACGTGTGCGAGCAGGCCCTCAAGCTGGGCTACGGGCACTTCATGTCCCCGCGGGGCGACTGCATGGTGGTCCACAAGGAGCGGCTCTGGCACTCGGGCTTCGGGCCCACCTCCACCAGAATCTTCGGCCCCACGGCGCGCTTCGCCGGGGCCGTGGTCTTCGCGATGCACGGCGACGACCGGACGGGACGCTGCGGGGGCCACCCGCACACACTGCTCGTCCACGTCGCCAGTGCGCTCCGCCGTACACAGTGAAGGCCAGCTGGTTGCACCGGGGCCGCAGTGCTGGAGTTTCTACGTCACGTACCGGAGTCCAAAATTATAGAATGCGCCAGAAGCCTCGCCTTCAGAGTGAGCTTTCTATAACTGTCGAGACCGATTATAAGGAAGTCAACGGAAATCGGAAATCTCTTCGCTATATCCGCTATTTCGTTATAATCGATTTCGGTTATAACGAAGCGCAAAAGGGAACGGGAAATTGTGATCGCTTCGCTGTAGCCGCTATTTCGTTATAACCGGTCTCGACTATTCCGTTTCACTTTAAGTCCGACCCGAAGCGAACGCTTTGATACGATGGGGGCCGATCAAGAAGCACTGAAACTGCTTCGTCATGGCGTTTGTTTATCTTTGTGGATTTGCTTTTACCAGCTAAAGAGATCACGGAGATAAAAAGCGCGAGATCGCGGTAGATTCCCCGTTCGTGATTGAATTAGTAGGTGATAGGAAACGCATAAAAACAATCCGAACCGTGACGGTGCACTTTTGGCACTGCTTGATCGGCTCCGTCGGATTGACTGCGGTCGTACTTCAAGAGAAACGGAGTATGGCTTGGTAGCAGACTTGCACGGTACTCTTCAGATGTAATCAAATTACTAGTAATTGATTACTTGTTAAAATAATTTTTGTAATTATTTAAATACATATATTAGGAAGTAATCACGAGAGTAGTATGATTACTTTTGGAAGTACTAAAATTACTCATGAACTGTTATAATTTTTCTCTCACTTTCATAATGGCACCCTTTGTTTGTAAAAATACTTTCCTACAAAACAATCCTCGAACCAAGTCTTCGACAGGAGGGTGGTTTACCAAAAGTGATTGACTTAAAAAATGGGCGGTTTATAGTTAGGTGATTATAATCCAATAATGGACAGAACGGAAGAACCGCTTTCAAACGGGCAGAAAAATCTGTCGTTTTCAACATTTGAAGTAATGCGAAAAGCAACGGTTGTTTCATTAAGTAACGATCAACTCCTATATCTTTCGAGTAATGGAGTAATCTAATTAATACAATTTAACCAAGAGTAACTGACTTTGTAATCGATACCTTTTTTTTTTTTTTTTTTTTCTAGAATTGTGTGCAAAACAGCTTGGGAGTTACTTTAAGGTCTCGTGAGCACGAGCTGTCAAAATGCGACGGAAGGTGCACGCTGGAGGCGGAGCTTCCGGTGCAACGTTAACATCTATCTAGATGTCATCAGCGTGCACACAAGTGCTGCGTCACCGTCCGGCTGGGAGTCGTGTACTCACTGACTGAACACGAGTCTTAGCTGGACGCTGACGCGGCACTAGTGTCCCATCTCTAGCCCGGTCTCCGACGAGTGACTTGGAAAGTCCAGCACTATGGCCATCTAGAGCAGAATCTGCCGCAGCTGAAGCGGGGCGGCGTGGCGGCCTTCATGGATGTGTTCGGTGGCTGAGTTTAGATGTTGCCTTAGTCTTGATTCACGAGATACTTAAGTCGACGCTTCGATTCGTTACCGTGGTTGGATGGCATCGTTGCAGTTCTGAAGCGTCATCTGTGAATGTTTATCGATGCGTACGAGCGAACTTAGAATGTTTCTCAATTGTATTATTACTAAGAATTACACGCTTTATACTAATTGCCAGCTTCGAGTGTGACTTTCTTTGTGGCATGGCCGCCGTTGTCCCTGCAGCTGTTGTTTCCTTAGTTGTTTATCTTCGGCCCAGGCTTCAAGGAACCGCGAAACGATACTTGGCTTCAGCTTTGGTCCGAGCGCGGCCGATGTTATGAGCCGAAGCCCCAATCAAACAGTGAAATAGGCACAACGTCATGGCCTGCTTTCTGCAGTTGATAGGACTAGCTGGTATTCGCCGTCTCGCTGTGCGTGCTCCTCCGCCAGCTAGTCCTATCAAGCGCAGAGAACACGCCATGACGTTGCGCTTTTTCCGCTGTTTGATTGGCCCTTCGGCTCATAACATCGGCCTCTCTCGGACCTAAGCTGAAACGAAGTTATAGTTTTACAAACTGTATATCGCCTAGCGGGGCAAAGGAAAACTTCACACGTGTCTAGGCAGCCACAAACGCAATTTTCGCGCTGAAAAAATTTCAAAATATAAGCAGTCTAGTTTTTTTTCCCTTCTTTTCTTTGGAAAGCTATCTGCCTTTTCACAACAATACATCCGCAGTTCTCAACGAAATCAGCCGAATCCAGCTCTCAAATTGGATATGAGCACTGATATGTGCACTTGTCCATCATGACGTCGAGATTACGGGCTCCATTTTTTGCTTGTCCGCGAATCTCGCTCCCAATGTTTAGCCGCCGTGTGAATATACCTTTAAAGGAGTTATGAAACTATGTCAAGTTGGAATGCCCATGACTTTGCAGAGACGCACTGGTCCTACTCTGGCCCAAGTATTACTCGCAGAGACCGCCGCTGATTCAGAAGCTTCTTTGTCGCGGTGGAATTGCGAAGGTAAAGGGGGTCTATTTCTCTCAGTCTTGACCTGCGCAATGCATGATGACCTAATTGTGGGATTGAAACCACTCTTCTAATGACAATCGAGGGGGGCTCATGGATTGGACATGAAAACTGCGTGAGCACTCGTCTTCGGATCGTGACAATCAATGCCTCAGTGGACACTCGGATAGTGGCTCGTGTCCACCCACTGCGGTGATGAGAACAGACGAACTCTAACAATAGACCCTTTCCGAAATTCAGTCTGGCCACTTTGATCACTATCATCATCTGTGGAACGGCATCTGCGCCATACCAATGGCGGCCTTCTAGTGACTGATAAAGGAAGACGTTGAAGAAGCTCCTAAGAGGATGATGCGAGACCTGTACATTCGGGGGTCAGTACGACGCGGCGCAGGAATGGGACACAAGAGCTACGTAAGCGTTTGTTTCTAATAATTCAGATTCAGTCAATCTGTGGGCAGCACACAATCGGCTTTAAAGCACTTTGTCGTATAGAGTTTTCTTCAGGCATCTGAGTGGGTTGGAGTTTTGTTCTGAATGCAGGTTCTTGGTCACCATCGAATTGAAAGTGATCGAGAAAGAACTCACCCTGAACAATTCCTCGCGTGCCGTTGACTTACAAAAGTGACGGTGCCGATACAAGTTGATTTCCGCCATTGATATGGCAAAACCTTCACTGCTTTACGAACCACCAGATGGCACTGAATTTCGGAAAGGGTCTATTCCCCTAGCTCAGCACGCGTTTTCTACTTTGCCAACCCAAGCGCGTGACTATGATTAACATTGGAGGGGATAAGCATCGTTCATCCCCTCAACTATACAAGCGGCCACGCGGCACTAGGCCGCGTGGCCGCTTGTTCTGGCTCTGAGTTGAGGGGATGAACGATGCTCGTATGTCACCAAAGTTGTTCGGTTAATAACGTTAGGGAGTGATTCTAAGTAGTATTTAGCGAAAGTAGAAAAATCGTTTCATGGACGTCCCTTTAAAGGGGTGTTCAAACAGGACACTACAAAACGCACGACTCCGACAAATCGTGAAAATTTAAGCGGGCGCGAAGCGGGCGCGTCCGCTTCCATTTTTACGATTTGTCGGAGTCGTGCCTTTTGTAGTGTCCTGTTTGGACACCCCTTTAGGTGCAACCACGAGAATGTTTTTTTTTTAATCGCCCATACAAGCGCTGGCTTTGCACCATGTTTTACGTTCCCCCTTTTCCTTCTCCTCTGTCCCCAAACGTGTCAACTGCCCCGTTCTATAACCGAAGTTACAAACATCGCACTCCCTTTGCTGACACCGACGCACCGATCTTCTACGTGCCTCCGGTACTCCTTTTACCATCATTTGAAAAAGACCATTCATCCGTAAGATGTGTTACCTTTTGAAAAAAATTCAAAAGGCCGCGAGCGAAGTCTCGTCCTCCTCGCACCAGCGGCAGCGGTCACGTGACTCAGAAGCTCCGAAGAGAGCGATAGTTGGTTCTCCCTCTCACTAAGACTGTGCAGTACAGCCAAAGCTACAGGGGAGAGAGCGTACGCAAACATGTTCACGAGCATGATGTAGAAAACCCGAGACTGTGGTAAAAGCAGAGAAACTTGGTCTGAGAAGAAAGACAGGGGAAGAGAACGCTTCAAACTCAGCTACTGCGTTTATTTCCACAATGACTTACATACTGCAAAAAACACTTCGCGAGCCCCATATTTTCGAGAATTACAAAACTAGCGAAAAAACAAAGGCACGCGAATACCTCTCTTGTTTTGAGGCCAGAATTCAAGTCTTTAGAATTTGCGAGAGTTAGCTGCCACAAATAGGCTCCAGTAAAAGTTGATGATGATGATCCTCGGCGTCTTCTGTTGCTGCCGCCGAATCCAGGAGCCGTTAGATGGTGGACGTTTTCCAAGGTGTTTATTTGTCCGAATTATTACTGACTCTGTACCTCGTTTGCAACAAGTCAGGGACCCGGCATCATATTGCTGCGCGCCTCCAAGTCTGCGTGCCCGTCCAGCTCATACGCCAAAATCCCCCTTCTCTCGCCCGACACGGGCCTTTCCAGGAAAGGTCCCCCTCTCCCTCTGGCCAGAACCGACCAATAATTTTCATACAGAAGAAGACCACGTGGTATACACCTGTCCAATAAACCTCCGAAAGTAAATATAATACCCGGTCAGTTCTCCAACCGCCAAAACCTAATTCCTCGTCTAATCGGCCCGTGCATTGTTCGCCGCCTGGCTGGCGCCTGAGCGCCGACTGCCCGGATCGGGTGACACGCGCACTCCGAACACTCGAGCGGACGCGCCGGGAGCAAAAACAAATAATAAAAGAACACACACCCGCCGGCGAAGCAGCCGCAACATGCACACTATTTACCGCGGCCTAACACCTCCCCTCTTAAAACTGTTACAGGGCTTCTAGAACTGTACACAGTAAAATTCACAAAAGGGCCGCGTGAGTACAAAAGGAAACAAAACCTAGTCTTCTCTGCAGTCACCGGCGCTACGCAAAGAATAAAACGCAAACAGCGGCTTGAACAAAAGTGTTTTGACAATCATGCCTTGGAACGTTTCTAAAATGTGTAAACAAAACGCTCCTAGCAAGAAAACAAACGAACACATCACTTGTAGAACAGGTCCCAGCAGCTAGTTTCACCGCCATGCTTCCAGCTCTGAGGCGGATAAATCACCTCCTCGCTCTACGGGCAAGTGGGAACGTTCGCGCACACCTCAAGCGACGTGGCTCCAGGATTATCGCTAGTGCCCCAATTACAGTTCCGAAGTCGGGAGAGCGCATCGGCATTGCCGTGACACGCACCCTTCCGGTGAGTTACGGACACGTCATACCTCTGCAAGGCGAGCGCCCATCTCGCGAGCTTTGCGCCATGCGGCGTGCTACAGGTGAGGTAGCTTAGGGGATTATGGTCAGACACAACATGAATGCGGGCTCCAAACAACCAGTAGTCGAACTTTTTTAGCACCCATATTATGGCGAAAGCCTCGCGCTCTATGGTCGACCAGCGGGTCTGGGTCGGGGTGAAGCGATGGCTGGCGAAAGCTATTGGTTTCTCGGCCCCATCCTTCCCGACTTGAGCAAGGCATGCGCCGGCTGCCGTGGCGGACGCGTCGGTGAAGAGCCAGTATGGCTCGCGAGGTTCTGGTGTGCACAGTGCTACCGCGTTGCAGAGGGAATCTTTCAGTTTAATGAACGCGTCCTCTGCCTCCTGCGGCCACGGGATCGGGTCAGGCACTCCGCGCCTCGTTAGTGTAGTGAGCGGAATAGCTATAGCGGCGTAGTTATTGACATACTCGCGGTAGTATCCACAGAGTCCGAGGACACTTCTGAGTTCTTTCTTAGTTCGCGGCCTTTCCAAATCCTGGATTGCCGCCACTTTCTGGGTCAGGACCATGACACCCAGAACCGACCATGTGCCCCAGGAACCGGATTGAACCCTGTGCGATTTGGCACTTCTCGGCGCTTACTTTCAGGCCCGCTGCCTGCAACAAACTGAAAATGATGTCCACATGTCTCACGTGTTCGTCCCATGTGCGAGAAAATATGGCAATGTCGTCTAAGTACGCGGTGGCGTAGTCTCGGTGCGAGGACAGCAGCGTGTTTACCATTCATTGGAAGGTGGCGGCGGCGTTCTTGAGCCCAAACGGCATCACCCGCCACGCATATTGCCCCTCGTGCGTGACGAACGCCGTGAGGTGCTGGCTTTCGGGAGACATGGGCACCTGCCAATAACCGCGCCGGAGGTCCACTACCGTTATGAATTGGGCGTGCCCAACCTTGTAGAGGACCTCCTGTTCGTTCGTCATGGGGAACGCATCGGAACGGGTCGCAGCGTTCAGTTTGCGGTAGTCCACGCACAGGCGGACGGTCCCATCCTTTTTGGAGACGCAAACCACCGGATGCGCGAGGTCACTTTCTACGGGATAGATGAGCCCTAACTCTAAGAGTTCTCTAATCTGTCGACTTACCTCCCGCCTTAGTAGTTCCGGTACCCGGTAAGGATACGCTTTCTTAGGGTGGAAGCCTTCCTCCAGCTCAATCCGGTGTTCTCCCACGCTCGCTCTACCTGGTGTCCCGTCAAACAATGCTTCATGATTCGAGAACACTTTTGCAATCGCCTCCCTGGCGTTCTCGTCCAGATGGGCCAGCCTCTCGGAGGCGAGATTTGTGCCGCCAGAGGAGGCTGGTCCCTTTCGGGGTGCATAGTCCACCTCCACCGAAGTCTTTATCTTCGTGAAAAATGACACCGACGTGTCCAACCCTAGCGTAGTAAGGTCTGAGTCGGTTAGCATGCACTACCGTCGTCTTTTTTCCTTCCCTCTCGACTCGGTGAGAGTTCTGTCTTTCGTGCCCAATAACAGCTAATGGCCCTATCCACCTGGGCGCCATCTTACTCGCTCGGTCTGTGTCCAAAAGTAGTACCTGATCCCCTACTTTTAATGTCTTGGCGCGCGCAGTACGGTTGTACCTTTCAGCGTAGTTTTTCTGCTCCACACTAGCTGTTAGCCCGGCGGCCTCAGCGGCCACCTCCAGCTGTTCGCGCAGCTGTCATAACTACTTCGCAGGTTCTTCTCTCAACGTGTCGGGCACGCTTACGTCGCCTGCCCAAGTGCGCTGGAGTATCGCAAGCGGTCCGGTCGGGTTCCTGCCATAAAGCATTCGGAAGGGAGGGACCCCTGTCGTGTCGTGGGGCACTTCACGGTAGGCCTATAAGACGAACGGAACTAACTTGTCCCAGTTTCTGGAATCCCTCTCCATGACGTGAAACAGCATATTTTTCAGCATGCGGTTCCACCGTTCCACCGCTCCGTTGCTTTCTGGGTGTTCTGAAGTGAAAAATCGCGGAGCGCATCCTAACTTTTCAAGCATCAACTGTGTCAGCTCTGCTGTAACGTTCGTCCCTTGGTCTGAGCAGATGACCTCGGGCACGCCGCCGCGAGAAAAACTTTCGAGAAGGGCGTCACACGTGGCCCTCGCTGTCAGAGAGCGTAGGCAAACGACCTCCGGCCAGCGTGTACAAAGATCCACCACGCACAAAGCGTACTTGTGGCCCCTTCCCGTCGGAGCGTCCATGCGACCAATGACGTCGACATTGACGACCTGGAAAGGATGATCTGGTCTTGTCAATAGAGTAATGGGCACTCGCTCCTCCCGTCTTCTCTCAGAACGAATCTGACATCCATGACATGTCTTGCAGTGTTCTGCAACGTCACGCTCGACTCCAGGCCAGTAAAAGCTGTATTTAGTGCGAGCTTTTGTCTTTTTCGGTCCCAGACGGCCGCCCCACAGAGACTCGTGAGCCAGCTGCAGCACTTCCTCTCGTTTCGATCTTGGCAACACCAGCTGGTCCACTTTAGTTCCTGCGATCGAGTCTCTGTGATAGAGTAGTTCATTCGAGAGGAACATGCCCCCTTTTCCTTTCCGCGATTCCTCGTACGCTTTCTTTAGACTTTGGTCCCCCCGTTGCTCATCGCGAAACACAACTCGGTGAGCCGTCGCGTCTCCAACATCGGCCACCTCGTACGCGTCGTTCTTTTCCTCACGATCCGCAGCGCTGCAAGCGAAGGTCGTCACGCCTGCGGCCTTCCCCTTCTTAAGTAGTGGCGCCTTCGTTCCGTACGACTGGGACCCCCAGGGTGACAGATGCGGCGTCACCTCGCCCGAAGTGCCCGTCCTCTCCCAGAAGCTTCCAGTCTTCTTTTGTGAGTAGACAATCTACCTCCGGAGCGAGCTGGTCTGTTAGTGCACATACCACGTGCACCGAACTACCATCCGCGCCTGTGACATCTGATCGGAGTCTAATCGGTACGCGGGCAAGCTTCGCGACGATTGTCTGCCCGAACGCGGACACGAGCTTCACGGTTCCTGAAGGCTCTTTTCCGTCTGTGGGTAGCAGACTTTCCCTGACCACAGTGATTTCACAGCCTGTATCGAGAATTGCATCGGTCGGAACGTCCGCGCAGAGCGGCTTGACGCGTTGAAGTTTAGATGTTGGGAACTTGTCTACCTCTCCTGACAGTCTCGCGACCAAACCTCTCGGCTCATCGTTTTCCGCCCGTTCGTTCTCATCTCGCTGTAACCTTACATTGTGGGCAAAGGATTTCGGTTTTGTCTCTTGTTTTTTCGAACCCTCATATTTAGATCGGCGCGGGCAGTCTTTAGCAAGATCGTTTGGCTCGTGGCAGAGAAAACACCGGGGCGCGTGTCCAGTCTTACCATTATGAGTCTGGTTTGGTGCGAGTTCGCCGTCTTCACGCCTTGACTTCCCGCCCTTGGCATCGCGTTTCGTGCCCTTCGCCTGATCGTATGTTTGCAAAACTTTCGCGATCTCGTGCGCTCTCAGCCATGTCTCGCCCTCGCGCAGCAGAACGTACTCTATATTTCGTCTCAC
This sequence comes from Ixodes scapularis, assembly GCF_016920785.2. NCBI lineage: Eukaryota > Metazoa > Arthropoda > Arachnida > Ixodida > Ixodidae > Ixodes > Ixodes scapularis. The sequence continues at coordinate 30,020,346 of NW_024609836.1, forward strand.
CTTAGCATGGATTATTGTTATCCGCGCATGCTAAGAGCGCGAACTAGTTGCTTTGAATGAAGCCTCGGCGGCTGCACGAGCACTCGCGCAGCGAGTGCTCCAGTCAAGGCAATCGAGGCTAGCCGCTCGCGCTTGCACAGCCTTCGCCGTTAGTCCATGCTAAGGTGAGACGAAGTATAGTCTCTCCGCGCTGAGACTTGCCTTCAGCCGGTCAGCGACCAGCAACTCAAGCATCGTTTCTTTACTTTCCGCCTCCCTCGCGCGTAAGTAGTAACTCAAGTACGTCCTTACCCGCGACGCGAACTGCGTCCAGTTCTCGTCCCTGCGCTTAGAAGTGCTGTCAAACCGCTCGCAGTACTCTGGTGGTGCTAGCTGGAGCTCGTCAAGCACGGCTCTTTTTACCTGTTCGTAGTCCGCGCAGTCTTCGAGCCCCAAATTCCGGAGGAGATATCTGACCCTCTCCGTGAGCGCAGGCCTTATTAAGTGCACGCGGGCCTCGTCCTGCACCCGGTATGTCAAGAACATTTTTTCGACCTCGTCGAACCAGATGGGGACGTCCGCGTCGCACGGCAGCCTATGACCCTTCAGTACTTTAGCACATTGTACCATAGGGTCTACGGGGCCCTGGCTACCGACCCTCGACCCAGTGCTCGACCGAATAGAGCCCTCGCTTTCGAGCTGAATTCTACGTAAAGCAGTTCGCTTCTCGGACTCCACCTGCAGCCTTCTAAGCTCAAATTCGAGCTCGAGCCGGCGCATTGTGATCGCCTCTGGCTCCTCCACATTACCGGCTGGCGTGTCATTACCATTTTCCCGTTGGACGTCAGGTGTGCCCTGCCCATTTTCCCTCTGGGCGTCAGATGTGCCCTGACCATTTTCCCCTTGGGCGTCAACAATATCCGAAGTCGCCAACCTGCCCCTGGTGCGCCCCATTAATCTAACCAACTCCCGTGGAACCACGTCAACCTAAGCAGTACGCAAGAAATCCCACTCACCCGGAGCCGACGGCGTGTCCTTCCGGCGAGAGTCCCTGAGAGCTTGCTTGGCCGTAGTCGCAGGTATGACGACAGCAGGCGAAAAACGGCACCCCTTGCGGTTCTGGTGCCCCGCCCTCGACTGTCCCTGCAGGCCGACCGCTTGTTGGCGTTGACAGCAGAAGAGCAGCTCCCCTTGTGATTCTGGAGCTTCGACTGCTACGGTTCCTGGTTCCCCCGGAGCGGACGGTGCGTTCCTCCGGCGAGTCCTTCAGAGCTTGGGGCCTGCCGCAGGTATAACGACAGCAGGCGAAGAACGGCACCCCTTGCGGTTCTGGTGCCTCGCCTTCAGCTGTCCCTGCAGGCCGACGGCTTGCTGTTGTGACGCCTGAAGACCATCCTGTCGGCTGCGCCAGTAAAAGTTGATGATGATGATCCTCGGCGTCTTCTGTTGCTGCCGCCGAATCCAGGAGCCGTTAGATGGTGGACGTTTTCCAAGGTGTTTATTTGTCCGAATTATTACTGACTCTGTACCTTGTTTACAACAAGTCAGGGACCCGGCATCATATTGCTGCGCGCCTCCAAGTCTGCGTGCGCGTCCAGCTCATACGCCAAAATCCCCCTTCTCTCGCCCGACACGGGCCTTTGTAGGAAAGGTCCCCCTCTCCCTCTGGCAAGAACCGACCAATAATTTTAAAACAGAAGAAGATCACGTGGTATACACCTGTCCAAAAAACCTCCGAAAGTAAATATAATACCCGGTCAGTTCTCCAACCGCCAAAACCGAATATCTCGTCTAATCGGCCCGTGCATTGTTCGCCGCCTGGCTGGCGCCTGAGCGCCGACTGCCCAGATCGCGTAACACGCGCGCTCCGAACACTCGAGCCAACGCGCCGGGAGCAAAAACAAATAATAAAAGAACACACACCCGCCGGCGAAGCAGCCGCAACATGCACACTATTTACCGCGGCCTTACAGGCTCCTATGCCTAATTTGAAAATAATTGGGATCTGAAGATCTAAAAAATAATGGGTTTAGCGTTTAAAACGATCGGGGAACGAATCGTGCGATTCTCTCAAAGACGTATTCGGCCGTTGGAGTTACAAGCAATAGTTATTCGGCAGGCCGAGTGCACTTAAGTTCATCAGTTGTGGCACCGTTCATGAGTCTCAGATCCACAGTGTGGGAATCTTTCCTGAGAGCCGACGACAGCAGTAGGTAACTCCACACGTGTACGCTCGTCGACGTGGTCTTTTGGGCCATAACACTGCACTCAATAATTTTCCCGGCATTCACAAGTTGTTCGCTTTCGACAAAGCACCGCTTTCCGTTGGCAATGTACTCCATAATAGTATGCAACGGCATAGAAAGTAAAACAAATAGCCGCATCACAATATTAACCACAGTAGCAATATTACATGAGCATTCGGCTTGGCATTCCTTGCCTTCGCATGTTTCCACTCTCGTAGAGCGATACAATCTTTTTGAAGAAAGAAGCAGTCACAAAGTAAATATCGCCGTTTACCCAAAAACAAGCCTTCATCGTCGCGAGGATCCATGTTTCAGCGTGCGCCGAGAGCAGACGACGTGCGGCAGTATCCCCACTAGCAGTGTTTCCAACGTCGGCCGCACGCGGTGGCGACTCCCCACCTCCCTAAACGTCCTCCCCCCTAAAAATTTAGACACCCCCCTAATTGCAATTCCTGGGGAAACCCCCCTGACCGGCACATAGGCAGTAGGGTCAGTCAGTATGGTGATGGTTGTGCGCGTACACCACGTGCACGCGCACGTGCTACCGCACGTGCGGACTGCAGCGACTTTCTGCTGTCCTGTCGACTGCAGGGCCTCGATTGTTCTCTTCACGCGCAGCCTCACAAGTTCATCCCGTTGCCGAGCCGCGGCGGCCCAAACACCACGCCGTTTTCTAGTACACTGTAGGACAATGGCAAATAGCATCATATACTTCTTAGATTTAGGCACTAAAAGACATCATCTGACTGGCCCAGGCCGGAGTTACTAAAAGTCCCTGTGGTTGGTGTCGTGTACCGTGTGCGAACCTCCAAGAACGTTAGAGACGAGATCGAGACGAACATTTGTTTCCCGCTCTTTTAATATGGCGTCTCCTCCCGACCCAGAGTTGCCAGACCTCTTTCCATCTCTGGACACGACACCTTCCCTTCTAAGACCTATTGTCTATATCGTGCCAGTGCTCTAGAGATCCTTCCGCTTCTGGTCACCAGGCCGTTATTTCTGCCAGATGAAGCTGGTGGTCCCTTGTCTGCGACCAAGCTGGGTGTGGTGTTTTCTCTCGCAGTCTGCAGATGTCTGGTAGTGCGACGTAATGCACCATGTTCAGTCTGCACCAGGTATGACCGTGGTTCGTGGGTCTGCTGCAGCACCACTCCTTTGTGTGCGGCGCCCGCGTACATCCAGACTGCCGATCTAGGTGCCAGTTCAGCTCTGTCTCTTGCTCTGTGACGCTTGTTGTAGTGGCTTGCCTCTTTGGCTTTCACTACGTTGTGACGCTGCCTGTAGCGAGCAGTGTACTTCCAGTTGGGCGTCAGAAGCTGCGGTGACACAGGAACTGTAGGCTTCAGTCGTCGTCCCATCAACAGTTCTGCTGGTGAATAGCCCTCCTTCCCTGGCGTAGTCCTGTGAGCCAGAAGAGCCTGTGCAGGGTCCTCGGACTTCTTAAGCAGGTTCTTCGCGGTTCGGACGGCTTTTTCTGACTCGCCATTGCTTTGGGGATAGTAGGGACTCGACGTTACGTGTCGCGCTCCCCACCTGTGTGTAAAGCACTTGAATTCGCTTGATGCAAACTGGGGTCCACCGTCGGAACGAATGACCTCCGGGATTCCAAATCGTGCGAATATTTCACTCAGTGCTTCGATGACGTCCTTTGACGGCGGAGCTGCTTAAGCTCAAAGAACTTGGAAAGTAGTCGATGACTACCAAGTAGTTCTTCCCATCCAACAGAAACAGATCCATAGCGATCTCCTGCCATGGACGTTCGGGCAGAGGTGTCTGAATTATAGGCCCCGCACCTGGTTGCCGGAACTTCTGGCAGGTAGTGCACAGGTTGACGTAGTCGTAAATCTGTTGACTGATGCCTGGCCACCAAACCGAGTCCCTCGCCCTAGCTCGACATCTCACGATGCCCTGGTGTCCACTGTGCAGGCGTTCGAGAATGTCTTGCCGCATTACAGGTGGAATAACAAGTCTGTTGTTTCTCATCAGGAGCCCTTGAACTGTGGCAAGTTCTGATGCGACGCTCCCGTACTTCCTTGCTTCTGGTGTCAAGTCTTTGAGCACTGGCTTTTGCAGTAGAGCATGATCCGTGCCGTGGTGACATCCTTACTCAATTCGGACCTGAGTTTATCGAGTTGTTCAGATGACGCAGGCAACAGTTCCAGTGCTAAGAGCTCATACTCTTTTATGTAGGATTCCTCCTTGTCTGTGTGGCTTGCTTGGGATGTGTGGAGCTTCCCCGATAGTACGTCAGCGGTGTGCGCCTCCTTACCTGGTGTGTGAGATATTGTGAAGTCGTACTCCAGGATCCTCATCCGCAAGCGTTGTAGACGTGGCGTCATTTCGCCAAGTCGCTTTGTTGAGAACAACGGTACCAGCGGTTCGTGGTCTGTTTCCACATGAAATCTCAGTCCCAGTAGGTACATTCGGAAGTGTTCGCACGCCCATGCGAGAGCGAGCGCCTCCTTTTCTACTTGAGCGTATTTCTGTTCTGCTTCCGTCATGGCTCGAGAAGCGTAAGCCACAGGAAATCTTCTCCCATCTTGGTCTTCCTGCAGCAGTACGGACCCAAGTCCGTATGACGATGCATCCGATGAAAGCGTGATCTGCGCTTGAGGGTTGTAGAAAGCGAGGGCCGGAGTCGTACTAAGTTCGGCCTTGATTTGTTGAAAGGCGCTCCCTTGTGGTTCCCCCCAATACCAACTTGCGTCGCTGTGTGGCAAGTCCCTCAGCGGCCTTGCTTTTTGTGCCATCATGGGAAGGAATTTCGCCAGATGGTTGACCATTCCTAGAAACGATCTTAGCTCCTTCAGGTTTTCAGGTGCTGGCATGTTGGTCACAGCTGCTGTTTTCTCTGGGTCAGCTGTGATGCCTGTGCTGTTCAGGATGTGACCCAAGAACTTGACTTTGTTCTTTGCAAACTGACATTTGTTCTTGGTTAGGGTGACTCCTGCGTTGCATAGACATTAGAGTACCTGCTCGAGGTTCCTGTCATGTTCCTGCCTGTCAGTCCCGAACACCAATATGTCGCCCATGTGACATACTTGACCTGGTATTCCCTCGAGAATTCGGAGCATCTCTTTCTGAAAGAATTCAGGTGCTGTTGAGATACCAAACGGCAGCCGTTGGAACTGGAAGCGTCCTACGGGCGTGATGAAGGTTGTCAGTTCCTTGGATTCGGGTGCCAAGAGAACTTGCCAGTAACCCGCGTTTGCGTCCAGCTTGCTGAAAACGCGCGCTCCAGCGACCTTTGCCAAGTTCTCTTCGACTGCGGGCATAATGACGCGCTCCCGAATGACCTGGTTGTTGAGCTCTGTGTAGTCGACACAGATCCTCAGGCTGTCGTCTTTTTTTCTTTGCGACTACCATAGCCGCACACCATTCCGTTGCGTGCTCTACCTGTTGGATCACTCCCAAATCCAGCATTCGCTGTATATCCTGACGAACGTTTGGAAGGATTGGGATAGGCACACGTCGAGGATATGTGATCGCAAAGGGCTTGGCATCAGAGTGAAGTGCGATCCTGTACGTCGTCTTCATTGTTCCCAGACGATCCTCCAGAAGCGACTCGTATTCCTTCGGACAATGGCTGCTGGTAGTGTTGACCTCATGACCTCATACAGTGCCGGAAGAACGTTGAGGGCTTGAATCGCTGGACGTCCCAGTAACGCACAGTGGAGACCTTCAGCAACAAAGATTTTCTGCTGGGTTGTCTTGTTGTTCCACTGGATTGTCGAGATGAACCGTCCAAGGGTTGGGAGGTGTACTCTTCCTGCCGTGAGAAGCTTGTCATTGGCCACCGTCAGGGTACCCATGGCACGTTCATCGTATTCCGTGGCTGGAATCACCGTGACATCCGCACCGGTGTCGACCTTGAATGTCAGCGTCTTTTGTCCAATTCTAGCTCTTAACGTCCATGGTTGTCTGTTCGTTGAGTGTAGCACCTGTCCCACGAATAGCTCCTCCACAGCGGAGTTTCTTTGCCTCCCGTTGTTGCTTGAGCGTGGCTGTGTTGGACGTTCTCTGGCCATGCACACCGCTTGAAAATGGCCAGTTTTCTTGCATCCATTGCATTTCTTCCCCATTGCTGGGCATTGCGCCTTGCTATGTCTCAGAGTGCCGCCACACCATCTGCAGGACCACGATGTTTCTGACGCTGTCGGTAGCTTTGAATATTCGCGGTACGGTGGACAATAACGGCCTCCTCGCTTATGGGGTATCCACACGAAGGAGAAATCCGCCCCTTTCCTCCGCGGATCGCGCATCACGTGAGACATACGTCATCCCTTTTTGACGCCTCGCGGCGCGTTCTCCTCCGTGGCGGAGGCGCGGAGGCTTTGTCCTGACAGCACGAAAGCTCCGCAAGTGCACGCGGCGGAGCCGGGGACGGAGTTTCCCGGGATGTTGACGTCACGACATCCGTCCGCGGAGTTCTCCTTCGTGTGGATAACCCTTCCTGGGGTATCCACACGAAGGAGAAATCCGCTCCTTCCCTTCGCGGAGCGCGCATCACGTGAGACATACGTCATCCCTTTTCGACGCCTCGCGGCGCCGTTCTCCCGTTCTGCCCCGTGGCGGAGGCGCGGAGGCTTCGTGCTGTCAGCACGAAAGCTCCGCAGGTGCACGCGGCGGAGCCGGGGACGGAGTTTCCTGGGTTGTTGACGTCACGACATCCGTCCGCGGAGTTCTCCTTCGTGTGGATACCCCTCCACACGCAGGAGAACTCCGCGGACGGATGTCGTGACGTCAACAGCCCAGGAAACTCCGTCCCCGGCTCCGCCGCGTGCACCTGCAGAGCTTTCGTGCTGACAGCACGAAGCCTCCGCGCCTCCGCCACGGAGGAGAACTGGGAGAACGGCGCCGCGAGGCGTCAAAAAGGAATGACGTATGTCTCACGTGATGCGCGCTCCGCGGAGTAAAGTGGAGAAGTTCTCCTTCGTGTGGATACCCCTTTATGAACTTCGTCGACGTCGGCACGCGCTGCCTCGTGACCACGCAGTTCGTGTTGTTGACGCTTAACTGTTTCGGAGTTACGAGCCGCCGCAATCGCCCCTTGTGGAGTTAGTCTTGCGTCCCAGTTGAAGCTTTTCACTCAACTTCTTGTCTATGAGGCCCACGACCAGCCGATCTCTGATCAGGTCTTCCCTGAGGCTTCCGTAGTCGCAGGTGTCTGCCATCCTGTGCAAGTCTGTTATGAATGCTTCCGCTGTCTCGTGCGTTTCTTGTTTCCTCATGTTAAAATTTGCCCGTTCAAATATGACGTTCGCATGAGGAATGAAGTGAGCTTCAAACTTGTCTTTCACTGTATCGTAAATGTTTAGTTCGTCCGCTGACAGCTTCAGTGAAAATAGAACGTCCTCGGCCTCTCGTCCCATCGCGTAGAGAAATGTGTTCCCCTGGGTCGTTTGGTCTCGTAGATGGAGCCCGGAGATGATGCGATAGCGTTCTCATCGTGCGATCCACCTCCTCCAGTCGTTTGGGTCTCTGAAGTCGAGCTTCTCTGGAGTTTCAACGGCGAACGGGTTGAAGAACGGAACACCGCCCGCTTGTGCCGCGCCATTGAAGAACGAAGCCTCGCCCGCTTGTGCCGCAGCACCGGAAACCGACTCCAGGAGTCCTCGGTCTCGTGGTCGATCACGCCACCGCTGCCACCATGTCGTGTACCGTGTGCGAACCTCCAAGAACGTTAGAGACGAGATCGAGACGAACGTTTGTTTCCCGCCCTTTTAAAGGGATGCTACAACGAAATTTCGGCGCTCATTTTTTGGTCTATATGTGTTCAAAAAAGCAGCATCACATCGAACATACCAATATCCTGTTAAAAAAGTCACGAAAAGGAATTTTAAAACGAATTAAACGATTAGCAAAGAGCACCTGGTGGATGTCGCTAACGCCTCGCTTGTAATGCCCGTCTAGTAACCTTGACAGCTAGTGACGGAGGTTGTCTCGCCTTCGGCCACGACGAGAGAAGAGGGGCAGGAGGAACTCCCCTCTTCCCGAGAATGCCTTTTGTGCGTCGCAGAAGTCGCTATTGTCCCCCTACAAGATTAAAGAAGATTAACCCGCCACTCAAAATTCGTACAAAAGCAGCCGCTTCGGTGGCTGGAACGACTAGGCCATCCTCTCGACGTCAGCCTCGCCGTAGCTTTGCTCGTCTTGAGACGACCTACGTCACGATTGCGTTGGGTGTCACGTGGTCTCCGCTGGGCCTTCTCCGAGCGCTTGCCAGAGTGGGCCGTTTATAACGAAAAATACAGCCACCAGGCTCAAAATACAAACGTGCGATTGTCATTTATGGATATTGTGGATCATAATCAACCTATTTTTGAACACGACGTGAATAATTCAAATTTTGTTGAAGTATCCCTTTAATATGGCGTCTCCTCGTCTCCTCCCGACCCAGAGTTGCCAGACCTCTTTCCGTCTCTGGACACGACAGTTAATAATAATAATAATAATAATAATAATAATAATAATAATAAGATTTATTCAACTCGGAAGGAGTTGCGACACCACAAAAGGCGAGGAGCCCATACTAGGAGGTCTGTGGTGCCGCAGTTACATGAGCGACAAAAAAAAAAATGCATAAAAAAAGAAACAACAACAAACAAAACAACACTCGGCTGCGTGCTGCTTAGGACCGCAAGTGCGGTATTGCCCCCCCAGCAGATGGGTCTTATATCTTCTTTCTCGCCCAGGCCCGCTGTCAGCTCTGATGGCAGGGACCGCCACAGATTTACTGCCCTGATGACGAAGGTATTCCGGTGCCGGTCACTGCGGGCAAAGAGTGGTTGAAGGCCACCGTTCCGGTTCAGCCGAAGCTGCCGAGCAAGAGGAACCTCGGGAGCCTCTGGCAGGAGGCAGGTTGCCAAAAGCCGGACCGAGGAGATTTCCCTGCGCAGGGCCAGAGAGTTCCAACCCACACGTGCCAGCAGATCATCCGTAGCTATGTCCCGGTACCGGGGGACATGAGGGGTCTACCACCGCAAGATAGTGTACGCGGCACGTCTTTGCACACTTTCAAGAGAAGCGGATAAGGTGGCCTGAGGGGGGTCCCAGACTGCGGCACAGTACTCAAGGTGCGGCAGCACCAGTGCGGTGTAGAGGTGCCTCAGTGTTCTTGACCCGGCCCCTCTTGAGACACGGGTAACAAAACCCAGCCTCCTTCGAGCTCGGGAGATCACTTCGGCGATGTGAGTGCCGAAACTGAGTCGACAGTCCAGTTTGACACCTAACAACTTGGTGCTGGTCGTTCTGGAAATGTTCACTCCGTCGTGGTTGTAGCAGGGGAGTGCGGAACGCTGCTGCCTGGATGAGGATACACTCTCAATAAAAAAAAGTGTAAAAATGTGCATCGTTACACCCTTTGTCCCATATAATACACCCCAACACTTCATTTCGACGTAAAGAGTCCTATAGTCGAACGGACGGCCCCGAAGTTTACAAGGGGCTTGATAACGGTGCGATGTAACGTTTTAAATAGCTAAAGTACGTATCAAAGACCACATAAAGAAAACACTGAGTTTTTGCAGTAGGGCCAAGAAAACTCCGATAATGTTTTTTTTTGAATCAGTAAACCGTACATTAACTATTTTAATAGGTTGTACCACGAGGCTATCAAGCCCCTCTTAAAAGTTGGGGCCGTCTGTTCGACTATAGGGCTCTGTACGTCGAATTGAAGTTTTGGGGTGTATTATATGGGACAAGGGGTGTAATAATACAGCTTTTTTTCTGAGAGTGCATCTGCATCACAGTGCACTTGGCAAAGTTCAGTGGAAGTCTGTTTTTTCCTGGCCAGGCGACATTGTCCAGGTCCGCTTGGAGTAGTTGGTGATCGAGGGGGCGACGGATTGGCTGCACGAAGGTGAGGTCGTCGGCATAAAGAAGGGGCGTACAACCTAAGACCCGGTTGATGTCATCGATAAATATGTTAAAGACGGTCGGGCCTAGGACGCTACCCTGAGGAATCCCTGACACGACCTCTGCCCGCCAAAGACTACGTGCTGGGTACGACCAAGCAGGAAGGACGTTACCCAGTCCAACAGGTTGCCGGATAATCCAATGTCGGAGAGTCTCTGCAATACGATGGAGTGGTCAACTTTATCGAAAGCCTGCTGGAAGTCGAGTTGGACGAGCTCGTATGGTGTACGTCCATCTAAGGAACTACTGATGGTGTGAACCGCGGTTGCGAGAGCTAGCTCACAGCTCCGACAGGGGCGGAAACGATACTGGTGCGAGGAAAGCAGCTGGTGTCGCTCAATGTGTTCCAGTAAATGTCGGTTAACTATTCTCTCCATTGTTCTACATACGATGGGTGTAGTTGATATTGGCCGGTACGAGGACACGAGTGACTTGGACAGCCCACTTCCCTTGTGTATCGGGGTGACTTGGGCAGTCTTCCATTGTCGGGGGACAGAGCCGGCACGAAGAGAGTTCGCGAAAAGTTTTGCTAGGATCGGGCTGAGTTTGTTGGAGCACATCCTCAGGAAAGCTGGGTGCACGCCATCAGGTCCAGCCTTCTGAGATGGGTTTATACGCTGCAGTGCTTCTGCAACGTCGTCTTCACGCACATCGAACGATGCAAGTGGTGAACTACAACGAGGCGTGTTGGAGGGTAGAGGTGAGGGGTTGCCATGGGTGGTCCAAGCCGATGAGAAGTGGTCACTGAAAAGTTCCGCTATAGCCCCGGGTTCTATTACCTGGCTTCCGTTAACTAAGAATTCAGGACGGGAGGATGATTTTCTTTGATTGTTTACATGGGCCCAAAAAATCTTTGGGAAATGGATGGCTTTCTCTGCAATCGACTCCATATAGGCCCTGTGTGCAGAGTAGATTAGTTTTTTCAGACTTTTCTGTGCTTGCTGCGCTGTGCTGAGGTGAAGTGGATTTTTTGTCCTACGTGCTTTCTTGAATAACTGGCGTTTCTTACGGGAGAGCCGAATGATATCTTGAGTGATCCATGGTCGCTGCCGGCCAGTCGTCATCCTTGTGGGAACACATTCTGCTTCTATGGCCGAAAAGAGATCTTTTCCACAAGAAGCCCGTCCATTCCTCCATTCGATCGGTCCTTCCTGAAGATAGTAATATTTTCCACATCCACAAGAAGCCCGTCAGGTATTGAGCGGTCAAGCCAAATTTCACAAACTGCAAATACTGTGTCCGGGTAGGATAGGAGAAGAGTGCGTAAGTCAAGCAGTTTGTTTTTCAGCGAGCGCACGTTCGAAAACCATATTCCCAGATTGGTGTTCTTGGCCGCCGACGGAGGAGAGGGAAGAGGTGGCGAAACGATGGTCACGGGGGAAGCCTGCACTGCCGGTTGTTCGGAGGAGCTGGTGGTGGAGTTCACGACTCGGCTCTGCTCGGACGGGAACAAGTCGTCGGCGAAGGGCGGAAGTTGGCATGCAGCACAGATCCACTCTGACGATGATGAGGAAAGGCGGCGATACGACGCAAAGGATACGTCCTCACATTTTCGGTTGGCAATCTCCACAACGAAGCTACGCCACGGTATTAATAACCCGCTTATACTTAGGGTTGTTTCTTGTTGTGTTTATACTTGGGGTTTTTGTAGAACCTGATGCCCACTGCACGCAAACTCTACAGGTTTTCCCGCTCATTTTAATCCAAGCGACGACCAATTTAATCCCTGGGTCACTCAATTTAATCCAAGCGCCATACAATTTAATCCAAGCGCCACACAATTTAATCCCGGGGTCAGTCAATTTAATCCACAATATATATATGGACTTATTGTGTTCAGTGGTCGTGTTTTGCTTACACATTTGGTAACTTAGAATAATTGTTTATACAATTTGAATTTTGGGGGGCAATTGAGAATTTGATCACTAATGTGATTACTTTGAGTTACTAGTCCCACTATTGACGAGGCTTAATTGATATGTTGGTTACTCTTTTTACAGCGCAGCTCTTAGGCACCTGTTTCCGGCTTAAGCGGCATCGGCGTCGCCTACGCCGTCGGCGTAACGACGCGGTGCATGGTGGGCAAATTCCCCTGCTAAATTTAGCGGAACATTTTCCCGCTAAATGTAGCAGAAAAGTTTTCCTGCTAAATCTAGCGGAACATTTTACCCGCTAAATTTAGCGGAACATTTTCCCCGCTCTATCTAGCGGAAAATATTCCCCGCTATATTTAGTGGAATATTTCACCCGCTAAATCTAGCGGAAAATTTTCCCAGCTAGATTTATCGGAAAATTTGCGCCGCAAATTCTAGCGGAAAAGCTTCCCCGCTAAATCTAGCGGAAAATTTTTAAGCTAAATCTAGCGGAATGTTTTTCCTGCTAAATCTAGCAGAACATTGTCCCGCTAAATTTAGCGGACAATTTTCTCCGCTAAATCTAGCTGGGAAATTTTTCCGCTAGATTTAGCGGGAAACTTTTTCTACGAGATTTAGCGAGAAAACTTTTCCGCTAGACTTTGCTGGGCAAAGTTTTCGCTAAATCTAGCTGGGAAAATTTTCCGCTAGATTTTGCGGGGAAAACTTTCCGCTATATTTAGCGGGAAAAAAATTTACCGCTATATTTAGTGGGAAAATTTTTACACTAGATTTAGCTGGGAAAATTTTCCGCAAGACTTAGCGGGGAAACTTTTCCGCTAAATCTAGCTGGTAAATTGTTCCGCTAGATTTAGCGGGGAATATTTTCCGCTAGATTTAGCGGGAAAAATTTTCCACTAGATTTAGCGGGGAAACGTTTCCGCTAGGCTTTGCGGGGAAAATTTTCGCTAAATCTAGCTGGAAAAATTTTCCGCTAGATTTAACGGGGAAAACATTCCACTAGCTTTAGCGGGAAAAAAGTTTCCGCTAAATTTACCGGGAAAATTTTTACACTAGATTTAGCGGGGAAACTTTTCTGCTAGACTTAGCGGGGAAATGTTCCACTAGAATCTGCGGGGCAAATTTTTCGTTAAGTCTAGCTGGGAAAATTTTTCGATAGATTTAGCAGGAAAAGTTTTCCGCTAGATTTAGCGGGGAAATTTTTCCGCTAAATTCAGCGGGAGAATTTACCCATCATTCACCGCGTGGTTACGCCGACGGCGACGCCGACGCCGCTTAAGCCGGAAACAGGTGCCTAAGAGCTGCGCTGTAGAAAGAGTAACCAACATATCAATTAAGCCTCGTCAATAGTGGGACTAGTAACTCAAAGTAATCACATTAGTGATCAAACTCTCAATTGCCCCCCCCCAAAATTTAAATTGTATAAACAATTATTCTAAGTTACCAAATGTGTAAGCAAAACACGACCACTGAACACAATAAGTCCATATATATATTGTGGATTAAATTGACTGACCCCGGGATTAAATTGTGTGGCGCTTGGATTAAATTGTATGGCGCTTGGATTAAAATGAGTGACCCCGGGATTAAATTGGTCGTCGCTTGGATTAAAATGAGCGGGAAAACCTGTAGATAAAAACCAAAAGAAAACACATAAAAAAAAAGTTGTCAATGTCATTGTCAAGTGCTCGCGCTGAAAAACGCGAATTCAAATGCAAAAAAAAAGAAAAAAAAAAAAAGAAAAAGCGTTTGGAACAAACTGGTTACATATCTGTTTTGTTCCCAACGTTCTTTTTGCACGCACCCCACGGTGCATGAGCCAGGAGGGTTAAAGACGGGAGCAGAACGCTTCAAATCCTGGGCGCTGACATCGGCGGTCCCCAGAGAAAGAACGAGAAAGAGGGTGACAGAAGAGTGGAGAAAGAGAGTAGACGTAAAATTAGGCGTGTTGGGCTTGCCGCGACAAGTTGAAGTTGTTCGAGCGTTTGTCTACTTTATTTAGTTTTAGACAATGCGCGATTCCGGTGTTTTCCTGCAAAGTAAGCTAGGAAAGAACAAGGTAACACCTTAGAGGTAATGTTTTTGCTACTTCTTTGTGCACACCAAGGCGTTGCCAGGGATATGGGCCCATCGAGACCACCAACTGGGACTGCCAATGTCCGCGTCTTTGCACGTGTCGCAAATATCCTTGTGACTGCAGTGTGGACTTTTATTTGTCCATTTATATTTTTCTGACTCCTTGGCGGGTCGCACTTTTTGGAGGCGCAATAGGGGACAGTGGGTGTAACACTGAGGCGCGTGTTAACCCCCTTCGGATGGCTCATTGGGACGAAGATTGGGCCGCCGGCGGCCCAATCTTCGACCTCCCCCCCCGCCCCGCCCCGCCCCAATCGCACGTCTGAAGAGACAATTCCCTCTTTGAGATGTTTTTGTGTATCGCAGCAGTGACGTTGTTTTCCGGAAACATTATGAAAGCACCCACCTGTTAGGTGACATCCTTCTAACAAATCAATAAAGACTTCGAAAACGCGATTTCAGCATTTTCAAAACTGCCGCTGCGATCGCTAAGAAACCGGATGCTTTGCGAATTTCTGGGTGGACGGGCATGTGGCGCCATCTCAGGGCGGTGGGAAACACCATCGTTGCGGAAGTTTGCAGCACTTTTTTCCACGTTGCCGGTACACGGGCACGCAGGCGGAGAACCCGGAGAACGTAAAAGAGCGCGTTACGTGACGTCATATAAAACAAATTTGGCTCATCCGCCTGTATATGTACTTTCATGCAACGTCAAACACACTGTGATATGTTTTACCTCCGTTTTTTCCTTCATAAAATTACTAAGATCGAGCTTATTTTTGGGTCTTTGCGCTTCTAATAATTTGGAGTGGGTGTCACGTGAATCAGCGCCGTTATTATTTTTTTTTTCGCTGACCCCGCCCATTCGTGTGATACGTGAAAAAAACAAGAAGAGAGTACGAGTCGAGGATTCGCGAGATCGGTGGTCGTTTCAGCTGAGCCAGCTGTGCACGTTGGAGTGCTTCGACGTCGAGTTTCGTCGTGGTGTGTCTCTCGCTCCACCGAGCAGTGGTCGTTGCCTGTGTGTGTGCCGTGTTGTGAATCCATCGCCAGTGCCTCTTCTCTGTCGTGTCAGTGACAAAAATTGCGAGCGCGCGTGGGGCTGTCATCGGGAAAGATATGCCACGAGCCTTCGACGAGTGCCCACCGAGTGGATTGCCGACGGCAGCGACGGAATCGTCCTACCGTGGTCGTGCTAGGCCTACCGTGAACTGACAGCCAGCGTCAGCGTAGCACACTCGAGCGCCCACCGTCTTCGAGCGAGTGATCGCTGTGTTCTTCGACACGTCGGATGCCCGTGCTCTGAAACGTGAGTGCTCACACTTGTTTTGAAAATCCAGCGGCTACGGTAGCTTTACGTGTTCTTCGAAGCGCGCGAGGTATTGGAAAAAGAAAAATAAGCAAGAGAAGTCTCCCAGCGGCACGTTTGATTGATTGAAAGGCACGCCTCTATGACGCAAGTGTTGCGGGTGCATTGAAAGTTGGTACTGATCAACAATCTCGACGGTGGAGTTGTGTAGCTGATTCCACATCGACAGTTGTCACTCGAAAGCTACTTGCTAATGACTCCGAAACATACCGCGGGACAGTTGAGCTACGTTTTTTTCTGAGAATCGTATGTGACCTCGAATGGAAACTATAAACAGTTTATTGGAAAACGTCCCGGCGCTGCCGTCGTAGTTGCCACAGTATTACTGGCACATGCCATCTACTTTCACGGCCTGCAAATTCCTACAAAACACCCTCGAATCGACCCTTTATTTACTTTATATATATATATTTATTTATTTACATACAGGATACTGCAAGCCATTATTGCGCCCCAGTAGTACTTGGCGGAGGGGGGGGGGGGGGGGTTGTAATAATTAGGCAGAACGACCATATCAGCGATTATACAAATTTATTTTATTATTTACTAAACAACATATCTTGCCGGATTACCCAAGCTTCCGTACTGCGAGTGTTACACGGGCTACACGAGGAGTTGTCTGCTGCAGGTACTGTTCAAAATCGAACATCTCAAACGAATGACACTTTTACACGTCCGTTTCTCAACGTTTTATTTTTGGTTACGTACATACTTCGAATCTCATCCGAGTAAGGTCCGAGTATTCTCCTTAGGGCTTAGGTACCTAAAATGTCTATTTTGAATCGAATCATATCACGTCAATCTTTTTTTAAATTTTTATGCGCTTTAGAATAAGTAACTAGTGTAGAGACTTGTATGGCACCGCAAGCAGAGCATATCCAGTTACTCCAGAAAAGTGTATCTCTTTACCACGTCTAGCGATGGCCTAATCATCTCGTGAGCTTTTAATGGCCCATTAAGTGTGCCTTTGCGAGGGCGACCGCGTAGACGTTCCGTTGAACTCCGAAGGGGGCGACTTCCGTCCACTCGACTCTGTTTACGTTCTTCTTACCTCGTGGTGTCGTACGAGACGGGGCGTCTCGTAGATAACGCCAACAATAAATTTATCTTTCTACATATAGAATTGGTGTCCCATCAGCTAATCGAAACATACTTTAAAAAAAAAAACCAAAAAACAGGAACGATTAAGAAAAAAAAAAAAAAGAAAAAAAGTCAGTTCAACCTAAATTTAACAACGACAATGGTTTGTATTTGTATTTACTAGCCATTGGTGATGTGACAGGGCTAGAAGGTTAATAAAAGAAAAACACCTAATCATGGCCCCTTCAGCCCCGAAGGCAGCCGTGTCATTCATACCCTTCAGCAGCCGTATCATGCTCTATACAAAATGCATACAATACGATGTAAAAAAGAAACACGTTTACACATTTTTAGACAATATTCACGCTCATATTAAAAAAAAAAAAAAAATGTTAGCCCGTTTTTATTTTTGTTTTATTTATGTTTTTACAGATAGAGCATGTTTTGTTGGTTCAGAAGCTGGGAGATTTGGTGCGTTAAGTTTGTTCGTTATCGTTTGTGAACCTTCTGCCTTGACTATATTTGGTGCGTCGTAAGCTACATCGAGTATCTCTTGGTGCCATCCGGCTTTAAAAAAAGGGACAGACTGTCAGTTTTGACATAACGAGGAACGACTTTCGAATGGTTGAAATGACAGCTGTGTGTGAAAATAAACAGCCGTGTCAACTCTCGGAAAAATAAACAAAAAAAAAAAAAGTTTCGGCGGAAGATTTTTTTTCCCTTCTTTTTGTCGTGTTTAATAAATTTGGCGAGAACTGACAAAATAATGAGACTACTTGGAATAGCCTAACCATGTGTAAAGTCACGTGGATCCCTCACAGGAAATGAAAGCAGCCTTCTGTTGTACAGCTGCAAAAACGTTATGTTCGTTCTACCATCGCTCCATCACTAAATGCAATGGGCCGCCCGAGTCTGCAGTCTGCCTTTCTAAATAATTGCATTGCATTGAATTGAATTGACGTTTACTAGAATTATCACGGGCCTAAAGACAAAAGGCATTTCTACCTGACCGAATCATATAGCACCCACGCTTTACAACTGTACACACGCTGTAGATACAATTTTAAAGAAATATTATAAGCAAGAAAACTTGACAATATCATGCGTATATCATATAATAAATCTCTAAGAAAAGAACAAGAAACATAAAACATGCACAACAACAAAATAAAGAAGTCATTGCAGCTCTGCTCTTCTGTATCTTTTACTTTTATTGCACAATCATTGAAAAAACAAATCATGTAAAGACGCATGTGTTGAATCAAGAATTTCGAAATACACAAAAATATTGACTTACGATTGAGGCACAAAGGACATTGTTAAGACACACATGACAGTTACACAGAAAAATAAATGAAAATGACTATTTTTCAAATGAAAAATAATATCACGTCCTTGTTTTGAGCTTCTAGTATACGCGTGCTGAGGCCTCTACTGTATCTGTTTAACATCCGTGCATTCAGCAGGACTGATTTCTATTTTTTTCTTCCGATGTGTTTCCTGTAGTGCGCAGGCACTGCAGACTGTTCCTTTTAAATCAACGATAAATAAAAATAAAAAAAAAACAAAAAAAAAAAAACATTCGCTGGTCTTTTAAAATTTCCACTCTGCTCTCCAGTATCGCGCCTCTCCGTCGAGCACCTGGCTTCCATCCCAAGCAGTGTTTTGTTGCGCCCTGCCAACTCTTTCTTCCGCACGTGTATTTCGAGAGGAGCAGATCTTGGTGCATTTGTTTCTGTCTTGTTGCTTGATGTTTGGGTCCTCCTTTACTGGAGTCGAGAGTGATAGGGCTCGGTTGCCCGGGGGATGAAGTTCTGGATGACTTTTTAGATCGGTTTCACGTGACGTAATTTCCGGCTCGCAATCTCGCCGAAAATACGCTCGCGCTGCAGGCGGGACAACTGTAGTTACAATGGTGAAATCATAGACACAGTCACCTTGTTTGGTGGTGGCTATGCTGAAAGTGTTCGCGTCAAGTTGCATGTACAAATATATATATATCTATATATATATATATATATATATATATATATATATATATAACATTACTTATAGAACTGTCTTACATATCATCACGAACAAATCACCAGTTAAATCTAGGCATCCCCCCCATTTTACCACGTCCTCATTTAAGGAATTTTTTCGTCCCCAAACCTCAGTAGGTTGCATCCGCCTTCCACCGCCCATAGTCTCGGTAACTGATGCTCCTGATTTTAAAATTGCGATTACTAACCTTCTTCTTTTCCCTTAGCCTTTGTTCCTACTTTTTTTTGTCCTTGTTTGTTGTTATGTTCATAACTTTTGTGTTAAAACTCACTCCCCTATGTAACGCCACCGGGCCCTGAGAGAAAATGAAATAAATTAGATGAAAATCTCCGGACGAAGTCTTTTTGACAAAGTTGAACGTTAATTATAGCGTCAAGCGTTTCCCAAGTAAATGTAGCGGGAAAATTAAGTTAGTGTCAGGTCATTCACCAGCCTATAGGTTTGCCCACTAAATATAGTGGGAGACACACTTATATTTTTTGTATATAAC